>NC_137541.1:106940359-107370920 GCF_963082525.1 Nesoenas mayeri
CAATCCATAAGCCATGGTACTGTTTCTTTGGCCACTGAGCAACTGTTTAACACATTTGTCTTGTTGGGTTTTCAGCAGCATAGGTATCTATAATTGCAGCTCAGCTCAAATCTGAAGTACTCTTCATGGCATAACCTGTTTTTCTCAAAAGGTATTAAAACATGTTGACCATATTAATAGCATCATAAAGCTGCTGAAGTTGGAAGGGACCTGTGGAGATGTCTATTCCAACCCTGCTGCTTGTTGTTACAAGGGTTTTTTGATCCCAGGGTTAGGAGAAAATGTTTATGTTTTGCGGCTGTTCTTAAAAACAGCAGAAGGCATGCTGGTGACTGATCTGTGCTGTGTCACGTACCACTTGTAACCACGAACTGATCCCTTCTGGCAGGCAGGATTTCTGTCAATGACTGGGCTGCAGCGATGGAGTCTGTCCTGCAGCTGAACCTGCCCTGGAGAATACTGCGCTCTCAGTTAGCACTGCTGAGCCCAGATGGAAAAGTTGACTGCGTATCATGTTTTGGTGATTTGGAAATAGCCCAACCTGTAAAAGAGGTAAGGAGGAAAACACTTCCTGACAAACCTTGGAGGAACAGCTTTTGGTGCAACTTGAGGCATAAGACAGTGGTTTGGCCAATCAGGCAGACATCCACAGCTGAACTAGTTGCTGAGCCTCCTTTTATAGTCACTGGAGGGAAATGAGCACTGTGGGGGTACGAATCATCATTCCCTGCTAAGGTAGATGCTTAATATAGGTCGGATGAATCACAAGCTGGAACTGCTTCTTGCTTTCCCTTGACTCTCAAGGGTGTTTAGATAATGTAGCTGAGGAGATGTGACAAATTCTACCCAGAGCACTCAACCCTCGCTCTTTCAGATGAGCTTTTCAAATGTGCTCCAGAGCCAATTCAGGCACCTGTAGGAGGGAGTTACATTTATAGATGGACTTTCAGATGTGTAATGGTAGCTGAGATCTCTTCTACAGAGTCCAGTTGATACCCTGTGGCTGCACAGTGCTTTGGTAATTAGCTGTCTCCATCATTTTCCTAAACAGCAGGATCCATCACATATGTACAGTGAAACTTTATGTGAGTTCATGGAGTGCAGCATTTTCCCTAGATTACCCATATTTCCACAAATAATTACTGAAGGTAGGAGGTATGAAAGGCTCCTTTCCCCTGTGCCCCACCATCTGAAAGTGACAGGTTTTAGCTGATTATTCCTCAGGGCAAGGCACAATGTTTCATTGCAGGGAACTTGAGCATAAGGATGGGGTTTTTTCAACATTTGAGAAGTTAAACTGAGAACATCGATTTGTACAGTGCATATTCTGTTGGTTAGACTAATTCAAACCAAGGTTTTGACTGGTTTTCTGTATGGGATTTCACAACCAGGTTCAGCCAGCTTTGGCAGAAACACTGTGCAGATACAGAAAGGATCTGGAGATCATCTTTAACATCATTGACAAAGATCAGTCAGGTAAGTCTAAGTAACTTCACTGTACCAGCTCTAGGCAGCCCATACTTGTTATCTTTCCCCACTGTTTCCTCCTTAAGGCTTCTAAATATAGAGGAAGCAGAGGTGATGTCATTTTTGCAGTTTAGTGAAGACTAATTTAAGCAGTCAGGCTGTAACCATATAAGGGACAGTATACAGAGCCTAATTTAAGACAAAATTCTCACATAACACATCTCCAGAACTGGCTTCACTCTTTTGGAGGCTCTTCTCCGTTCCACTCTCACTTGCAGTATATAGTGCTTTTTCAGTTCCACTGTTGAAAGCGTTAGATCATTACCTGAAGTAAAAATGTACTTTGGTCACAAAAATCACAACACACACCCAAGCCACCACAGTCCGGTAATTTTCTTGCAGTGGAGGAGTGTGCATGTATGTCTGTGTGCGTGTGGGAAGGCAAAACGGCACTGGAAAAAGCAACTTGCTGTCTGTCTCCTTTAGGTCTGATTTCTCTTGAGGAGTTTGGCCAGACATGGAAACTCTTCACTTCTCACCTGGGTATCGTATATAGTGAATCCCTTGACAAGTTAGTCCTCAGCATGGACTACAACAAAGATGGCTATATTGACTTCAATGAATTTTTAGAGGCCTTCCATGTGGTTCATAGACTACAGAAAAAGGCAGACTCGTGAAAAGGCAGTTCTTGTGGGCTGTCCTGTAAGCTCACCTTCCTGTCATTAAACAGTCGGTTAAAGCCATTTCCAGACTGACTGACAATAAATGGGCTGCTCGATATGGTAAGCATTGCAGTCACTGTATGCCTTCTAGTAACGACACGGAAGAGATGAAAACCTGCTACTCCTGTGTCACTGCCACATCAGTACCTTACAATTTATCCTCATCCTTGGTGGCATCTCCCCCACCACTCTAATGTGTGAACACTGCCAAGGTTGCACCTACAACCCTGTGGGAAGAAAACCTCTGGTTTCTTTCAGCAGACCTTAGCAACAGCTGAGAAACAGCACTGATGGCCACAAGGAACATATCAGACTTCCCTTGTGGATGTAACAGGCACGATGGAGGCCAGCTGTGGACCATCTAGTTCAGGAGAGAAAATAAAGAAGAAGAACCATCTAGTTAAAATACGTAGTTCTGCATTTAATCTTATTCTTTGCATGATGCAGTGAAATTAAAACATTCCGGGTTGTCATGGTTTAACCCCCACTGGCAACTAAGCATCACGCAGCTGCTCACTCACTCCCCTCACAGTGGAATGGGGAAAGAGACTCAGAAAAGTGAGAAAACTTGTGGATTGAGATAAAGACAGTTTAACAGGTAAAGCAAAAGCCACATGTGGAAGCAAAGCAAAACAGGATTCATTCACCACTTCCCATGGACGGGTGTTCAGCCATCTCCAGAAAAGCCAGGCTCCATCACATGTAATGGTGACTGGGAAAGACAAACAGCATCGCTCCAAACGTCCTCCCTTTCTTCTTCTTCCCCCAGCTTTATGCTGAGCATGATGTCATATGGTGTGGAATATCCCTTTGGCCAGTTTGGGTCAGCTGTCCCAGCTGTGTCCCCTCCCAGCTTGTTGTGTACCCCCAGCCTACTCGCTGAAAAGTCCTTGACTTGGTATAAACATTGCTTGGCAACAACTAAAGCATCAGTGTATTATCAATGTTCTTCTAATGCTAAATCCAAACCACAGCACTATACCAACTACTAGGGAGAAAAACTCTGTCCCAGCTGAAACCAGGACACTATCCTCCTTGAAGTTTACAGATACAACTTAAAGGCATTTAAGCTTGCACTAGATTTCTTCTTGCCACTGGTTACTTTTCCCTACATGTTGGGGTTTGTAGCTAATAAACAGTCATAACTCATCACCCTAATGCTAAATTCATAGCATGTTGATGTAACATAATGTAACACATGATAGATCACAAGATAAAGCTTTACATACTACTGTGAAGATAAGTGTGGTGTCTTTTTTTGCCTGTATTTTGATGTCTTACACATACCACAGTACAACACGCTTTTCCTGACAATTAACTGCACTTCTTTAACACAAAAAGATGAGCAAGAACACATAGTAAAAGAATTTTCACACTAGTGATCCTAAATATTCTTGCATATACTTAAGCATATATCCTTTACCAAGTAAACCGAGAAATTCTGAAACCGAGTTTTTGGAACACAGCAAGAAGGAAGAGTCCTGCGCCCCTGGCCTTCCCCCCATTCCTGCAAGTACCACCCTGCCGGCTCCCAGTGGGGAGAGTAGGGTGATCTGCACCTAATTCTCTTGCATAATATGCTCTGAAAACAACACACTGATATCAAGTGAAGTGCAGCCAGGTCAGGAGCTTTTTGAAAACATTATTACTAATTCAGCCTAAGTAAATACAGTGTGCAGAAAGTGCTTTTTGGATAGGAAAAGGTTCCAGCCTAGCCTGTCTTTAAATTTTCATAGCAAAATATAAACTAAGCAAAGTAGCTATTTTTTATTTAATAACAGTGTTGACAGTAATGTTTATAAATATATAAAGGGTGAGTGCCATGAAGATGGAGCCAGGCTCTTCTCATTGGCAAACAATGATAGGACAAGGGGTAATGGGATCAAGCTGGAACACAAGAGGTTCCACTTAAATTTGAGAAGAAACTTCTTCTCAGTGAGGGTGTCAGAGCACTGGAACAGGCTGCCCAGGGAGGTTGTGGAGTCTCCTTCACTGGAGACATTCAAGACCCACTTGGACATGTTCCTATGCGACCTCATCTAGGCGTTCCTGCTCCAGCAGGGAGATTGGACTAGATGATCTTTTGAGGTCCCTTCCCATCCCAAACATACTGTGATACTGTGAAGTAAAAAAAAAAAAGCGCATATCCTTTGCCGTTTATCATTACAGAATGTAACAGCAGCCCAAACTTAAGGTACTGCAGTCTTTCTTAAATCTCATTTTCTGCAATTAAATACAAAATACTTTTCTGGAAATATTTTGTAACTTGACAGATGAATGAATAAACATGCACTCACTTATTTCCATTGCCTAGGGGAGAGGAAAAGAAAAATCTCTAACGGTGCAAACACAATTTACAGTAAAATTTTAATGGCATTGGTAATAGTGAATGTTTATTTGAGGCATGTATTTATCCTGATCTATGGACTGTATCAGTCCCACCTTATTCCAGTGGAGTGACAAAAAGGCTTCACCTGAGACGGACAAACACCACGGTGTGTGATGGGATCTTGCTTCCCACCATCGGTTTCCTTGCTGTGGGCACAAAGTGACAAGGTGGAATGGGCCAGTGCAGCTCTCGAGTCCTCATTTGTCACCACCACCCCTCCAGAAGAGAGGACAAAGCTAGGGTGTGCAACAAGACCTAGGAGCTCAGAAACACGGCCAACAGCCTCCAGCTTTGATGTCCCCCTCTAATGACACACTGCGGAAGCTCCCCTAGCATGAAGTTGAGGGATACTTGCCTCGAGGGACCATGTCCTGAGTGGGGATGGAAAGGTAAGGTGGTGAGGCAGCGCTTCCCTCCGCAGGCAGCACAATGATGATTCCAGGGATGTGGCACTGAAGCATGAGAGGAGCTGAGTCATTGAGCCAAAAGAGAAAAAAGCCTGCCCCATCAGCTGCTAGCGCGCACAGGAGCCCCTTACCCCTAATGGAAGAAGGGGGGAGTAACTGTGAAACATGTAATGCCAGAAATAAAAACCACTCCAGACTAAAGCTAGGAGTGGGAGAGACCCCAGCTACTTGTACTTCAATCAAAACTACTCCAGCTGAAGCTCTTTTTCCATAATCCCAACCCCCAATATCAGTCTGCAGCCAAGTGCACAAACTCTTTCCCTACAGGCGCAGGTGCCACCACCGGTGGCATCTCCCTTTCTCCCACTTGCTGAACAACTCTGCTCCTACCTCTGGACCACACCAGAAAGTTTTTCAGGCTGGCCCTGGACTGACCCAGGCTCCCACTTCACTCCAGCCCCTGGCTGCTGCCAGAGGGGTGACACAGTCCCGCAGTGCCCGGTCCCTGCAGGAGTGCAGCCCAGATGTCCCATGACCCACCACAGAAAGTCACCATTCCTTTCTAGAACTCCTAGGGACTGCCCAGCTCCCCTTTACCTCACGGGAATGGCCGGGGCTCTTTCCCTGAGCAAGGAGACCACAATTAGCAGGACAGAAGCCAGGCAAATTTCATACTCCAACCATTACGTTTTCGCATCTGCTTGTAGGAGCAGCAGCCGAATGGGATCAATGCTGCTTGTGATCTGTCCAGTTTGATAAACTTGCGTCCTTTGCACAGCAGCCCCGAGGCAGCAAGCAGGGTGGGCGCTGGCCTGGTGGGGCTGGGTTGAGGCCAGCATGGGGTACGTGCTCTGAGCTGGACACGGTTCATTGTTATGGCCAGTGCCCCCCCTTTAGCCCCAGTTCTGTCTGCAGGCACGGCTGGCTGCCCTATGGCCCTGAAGGTGCTTCTGTCTCCACAGCTGCAAATTGCTCAGGACAGCAGTGCCTGTCAGACTAGAAAGACTAGATCTCTGGTGGGTCTCTTTCAACTCATCAGTGTCCTTATTTCTCAGGCGCAGAATGTGTCTGTTTGCCTTCTTTCCATAGATGAATTCTTCAGGGACTTGGAGTTGGCCATGTCATCCTCTGTGGGCTCCCCTGGGATGCCCAACAGCCAAGTTGAGCCTCTGCCAATTAGCTCAGCCCGGCACAAACTGCAAAGCTGTCACATATTTTGACTGGGAGCACACTCTCACCACTGCCGGTGCCAGCTCTGCTCTGCAACACTTAACACACACACAGGTGGATCTTCAGCAAAGCAGGGGCTCAATATAAAACCCAATTTGCTTAATTAGATTTGCACTAAAATGCTACTTTCCATTTGAAATGGTTCTTTGCTCTGAGTAGTAACACAGCAGCAACTTGCAGCTGTGCTTAATCTGGAGGTAACACAAGTTTCCCTTCCATTGGTGTTGTGTTTCTGAATCCCACCCTTCAGCACCAGGTACCCAAACTCTTCAAATTACTACATAAATACTACCTGAGTGCCAGTACTCCATGTGATAACTGATCATGATGATCGTAAATGTACCAAAACCTAGGTCATACTATGAATTTCAAATTAAAGATACCAGTGGTACTACCATTAAAGAGTTAAGGGGTGTCCAGGTATGTTTTGCAGTAGGCTCAATGGTTTTAGACTTCAATGCAGCTGAATGTAAAACCAACTATATCACCCTTCTTGTTTCTGAAAACAAGGTAACACTGTAGGTTTAAAAAAACAAAACAAGATTCTGAGGGAAAATCATCTTGCAGCTCTCAATCTGGGATTCAACAAGAAAAGCAAAAATAACTGCTCCTACTGCCTTTCTGTTCGATGCTGAGTAGAACCAGAAACTATTAACACAGGCTCTTGTATGCTCACACTCTGCACTGGAACATTTATCTGCTTATACTAGACAAAGGATTTTCCTTTTATTTGCTGGGAAACAAGTTAAGTGATCTTTCACAATACAGACAAAAAGAAAAAACGGAACAAAACATAATGACAGCAAAATCCTACAAAACAGGCACCATGCCGATCAAATTACTTCTACATCCAAGGGCTAACTGTACCTGAACCACACCTTTAGACAGGCCCCTCAGCAGGCCCACAGTTTTCACAGTGGTGAACACAGTACATGCCTCTCCCAGGCTCTGCAAAAACATGAAATCATCTCCTCAGGCTTCCCGCACCTTTGGTCTCTTCAGCCAGTGTCCAGACGCTGTTACAACAGCAGCAGCAGCTTCGTGGAGGGACAGCAGGAAGGGTGGCACTGCCATTGGGAGCTTTGCCTCCCCAGGACCATGGATGCTGGCCACTGGCAAGCGAGACAGGGGTTCACTTCCCTCCTTTCATCAAGGTATTTCAGATACCTGAATGAAACTGGAACCAAAAACCTTCTTCTCAAAAGCACCAGGTACTATTTTTCCAAAAAAAAAATAAAAAATAAAAAATAAAAAAAAATCTTCAAATCCTGTAAAAATGGCCCAGTTGTTTTGAAAGAGTAGAGAATGGTCTCACAGAAATATGCTTATCAGGCTTATTAGCACAGAATACACGTACTTTTTACAGGCCATATCTGCTAGTTTCCCCTCCACCTGGCAAGGCAGAATTGCTCTGACCCTCTTTGCTCAGCCGGCAGTGGTGCTGGCACATCCCAGTGCTGCTGAGCAGCCCGCGGCTAAAGCCACAGCCACTTCTCTGAGCCGTCAGCCAGGTGCCTGCTGGCTGGTGGCAAAACCAGCAGCGCTGGCAGCACAAGGAAAATCGCAGCCAAGGCCTGAGGGAAAGCAGGGGTTTCCCCTCCAGAGGCGAGCTACCTCTGCTTTCAGTTTACATAGCTACGGAGCGAATATCCCGCAGGACACAGCTGCTCTCCTTGCAGCAGCTCAGAGCAGCCACAGAAATTGGTTTGCAGTGGACAGGCTCGAGGTGCAGGCACTAACCTGGGAGCTGTCTGAAGGGAGATTTCCAGGCAGCTCATCCCTAACTGCATGTGGTAAGTGCAATTTTAAACTGAAAAAAAAGAAAAACAAAAAGGAGAAACATCAAAGCCTTCCATAAACTCATGCTGTGCTGGAAAGGCGGCAATTATGCCATTCTTAACTCTGAGGCTATTTGCAAGGGAAAGGATCAGGAGATTTGGAAAGGGTGTCCGAGTGGGAGAGGTTTATTTTGTTCCATTCAGAGGAATGGATTACAGGCATAGAACTGTCTGTCACCTTGGAGAAGCTGGAGTCTTGAAATTTTGCCTCAAAAGCCTTGGGGATGCAGGGAAGGAAGCGATTTTGTTCCGATTAAAGAGAGTTGCAGCTTCCCGAGAGAGGCCGTCTTCTCAAATTAGTGGGTACTGTATGACACTTGTCTCTACTGGTGTTAGCCCTGCACTGACTAGGTGCAAATGAGATGAGAATCAGGATAAACGTGTATTAGAAATATCACCTGGTTATTTCAAGTTATTCCTGCTCCTCTAATTTGCATTTCCCTGGACGGTTCACACTGTGCATTAGTGATTCACAATGATGTACATTTGCACAAAGCAGGAGAAAAATTAATGAATTCCATCACTTCCCTTATATGGGAGACTTTATAGCTGAGCTACAGCTCCCTTGTTTTATTATGCCTTTTGATCTCCACAGAGTAATCTCTTTTCCCCTTGGCAGAACTGTGTAATTCTTGCTAATTTAATATGAATTACATTTACGCACTTTGGGCAGAATAAGCCTCATTATTCGTTATTTCTTGTGCACGCTCTTAAAACCAGGCCAAATTCCTGGCCCCCCACAGGTAGGCGTGCACGTAACATAACAACTAGTGTAACAGGCTGAGGTAGTGTACGGCACAAACACATGCAGCAACTAAACAAGTGGTTCATGGCAGGGAAATGGGTAGAAAGGGCTTCTGAGCCTTCCCTCCCGCACAAGGCATCGCTTATTGCATCGCACAGCCTGTGCTAGGCAGGAAATCATGTAAATAAATAATTATGGCTTTTGTTAGGTATGTCATGGTGCCATAAGCCCCACTGGGAGCACTGTCATAAAAAAAGTGGCAAATTCCTGTAGCTACATCTTTCTCCAAGATGCTACCAGTAGCTCCAAATGATTTCTGAAAAGACACAAGCAAAGAAGTAGGGAAAGTCAGGCGTGAATGCTTATTTATTGGAAAAAACCCACCACATAATGATTTTGCATTTGTGCTGAATACTGAAAGCAATTCTCCCTTCCCTCATGAAAACCTTAATCAGGATTATTATAGGACCCAAACGACTTACTTGGATCAGTGTAAGTAAATGAGGAACATATAACTTCACAGATTTTTGTCCTTTGGGGGAGGTGGGTAGAATTACTCAAATACTGGTAATTGTAATTCCTTGGTAAAGCAAAACTTCACTTCAATCTACCCACTTAGTTCAGAGCTTGTTAGCTGCTACAATTTTATTCCTTTTAAATCTTGCACAATTCTTAAATTAGTTTTCCAAATATATTTCCAGAAGACACTTAAGCAATTTGGTCTGTCTTTGTAGCGGAAAGAACAAGGACAAGATCGAGCTCATTGCACGCACTAAAAAAGGAGCAGGGGACAATTTTCAAACACGGAGGCTTCCCACCGCTGCCCTTTGAACTCACCAGCTCCTGCAGAAACAGGTCGTTGGCCATGTGCACGATCCGATCCACGTGGATGATGCCCCCGATGCTGTTCACCTCGATGTCAGAGAGGAAGGTGAGAACGAGAATCGCTTCCACCAAGAGCTGCCTGTACTCGGGCTGGGGTACGTGGTTCAGCACTGACTCCACGTGCACAGCAAACTTGATTTCGCACGGGGTCATCTGGCAAGTCGGAGTGGAAATGGAAAGAAAAAAACTGACGAATCCAAAAGACTAGCTCCCCGCATTCTGCAAGTACTTAAGCATATGCTCCTCTCTGCACGTGGGGGGAGACTGACTGAAGCGAACAAAATGTTTGCGCGGCTTTAGCACTTCCAGAAACTTTTTGTGTTGCTAGGCCCTGATCCTGCAAACAGTTACGCAACTTGCAGAAGGCTGCTCCAGCCCTGCAACCCGTCACACACACGGTTTAGCTGCACACAGGACTGCTGGTGCCGGGCTGGCAAATTAACTCTTCGCTCCTCGTGCCGCAGTCTTGCGCGCTCTGCCTTGTGAGTATCTTTCTGGCATCGCAGGTTAGTTGCAAAGCCAAAATTGCTGTCGAGTCTTAAAAATAACCACATCCTTAGAGGGAATGCTGTTCCACACAGAGATATAGCCATATTGTTTGTAGAGCAGCCTAATTTGCACCGGCATAGCTCTGCGGGTGCTACATGAAAGAAAGGCTGCTGCCTTAGGAGGTTTGTGCTTATTTCATTTGATTCCTTTAAACAGCAAAATTAGATACTGTCTAGGTCTGACAGGCTAAAAATATAAGCCTATTTATCTACACAATAGGAATAAATAAAGCTCCTCATTCTGAAAAAAAGGTTTAAATTTGGCAGAAAATTCCAGCTCCTCTCTTCAGCTGTTACCACCGTCCCTCAAAAGAGAAGGAACCCAGAGACAAATCTGAGGGAATCAGACAGGAAAACAGCCTCAGGCACACAAGCACCTCTCTTGTGCTGATGGATTACTGTTCACAAGAGTTTGTTTTATAGATATGAATTCGAAACCTGACAGTGCACCTAAAGACAGAGCAGAAATCCAACTAAGGGGAAAAAAAAAAACAAAGGAAAGGTTATGGATTTAAAATCAAAGCTTTGGTTAGAAACAATCATCCTTAATTGGTATTTACTTTTGAGACTGAGATGCCAAAATACACTGGCTGCTGGTAGAATCATAGAATCGTTTTGGTTGGAAGAGACCATCAAGATCGAGTCCAACCATAACCTAAGTCTAGCACTAACCACGTCCCTAAGAACCTCGTCTAAACACCTTTTAAAAACCTCCAGGGATGGTGACTGCACCACTTCCCTGGGCAGCCTGTTATAATGCTTGACAACCCTTTCTGTGAAGAAATTTTTCCTCACATCCAATCTAAACCTCCCCTGGCACAACTTGAGGCCATTTCCTGTCACTTGTTACCTGAGAGAAGAGACCAACCCCCTCCATGCTACAACCTCCTTTCAGGTAGTTGCAGAGAGCGATCAGGTCTCCCCTCAGCCTCCTTTTCTCCAGGCTAAACAGCCCCAGTTCCCTCAGCTGCTCCTCATCAGACTTGTGCTCCAGACCCCTCACCAGCTTCGCTGCCCTTCTCTGAACTCTCTCCAGCACCTCAATGTCTTTCCTGTAGTGAGGGGCCCAAAACTGAACACAGGATTCAAGGTGCAGCCTCTCCAGGGCTGAGTACAGGGGCACAATCACTTCCCTACTCCTGCTGGCCACACTCTTCCTGACACAAGCCAGGATGCTGTTGGCTTTTTTGGCCACCAGGGCACACTGCTGGCTCATGTTCAGCACATTCAGCTCATATTCAGCAGCATATTAAAAAAAAAAAAAGCGGCAAGCAATGTGTCTGCTTCATTCCAATGTGGCTGCGCGGTCACCTCCCCCTGCCCCAGGGGCGGCCATCAGGCACCCTCTGCCAAACGCTGCCCATGGGGTCAGTGCAGGCGTGCGGAGGGCGGCCTCAGTAAAGGGAAAACCTGCAGAAAGCTGCTCCCAGGCCTGTCTGGCAGGCACTCATCCACACAGCCCTGGGGACACTGGCAGAAGTGCTGGAGGGAAGGTCCAGATCTTCTAACCTTCTTAAAACCGATGATCTGTAACAGCAGCCCCGCTACGTCTTACACTGTCAAACCAAACATTCAGTCATGGGGCTATGAAACCGTTGGCATTTTACTGTACCTCTCTGGTGGTTGAAGAAGGAAGGACATACCCGTCAATGGACAGACCATGGCACTGAAACAACAACATTTAGACAATGAACAGAAATTCAGTTCTTCCAAGCGAATCTGAGTGTTCTCTGTTACCAGTCAGTGCGTAGCAATCCTCAGTTAAAAACAAACAAACAAAACCACCAAATACAAAAATCCGTAAATAACCCAAACAATGACAGTAAAACCTATTAAAAATATCATGTCACCTTTGCTGAAGAAGTTATTACATAACCTGGCAAATGTTAGAATAGCCTGACACGACACTCGGAGAGTGTCCTGGGCTCCAGCTCACCTACTGATAGGAAGGAAAGTGCTTAGAAAGCCACTACAGCAAGAGGCACACAAAGGAGGAAAACAAATCAATGAGAACATTCTGTAGGAAAGGATGTAGAAATAAAAGAAAATGCAAAAGCGTGACAACAGACTACAAAAGTGAGAACATTCAGTTTTCATTTTCGCTAAAACAACATTGACTTAAGTGTTTCAGATCCAGGGCACCACAACTCAAGGATGTCAACATGTTGTGGTGCCTGGACATGGGCCACCAACAGTGGGGGAGAGGTGGTGTTAGAAATATCAAGTGGTATACAAGAAAAGAGTGACAAAACCTAAATGGTGAAAAGACAGGGAAGGAATGACACTTCTGGGTACCCAAGATACAAAAACACACAAAGAAGGAGAGTGACCTTTTTTATGAATAGTCCAAAGAGAGTTTAAGAATGAAATATTAAAGACAACTTAGATAAGCACAATTGATTTTAATAGCCAGAAAACCATTCTAATAGTCCCAGCTATGACGTTAGGTGAGGACAGAAGTGACGCTCACTCTATTGAAAGGTCCTGTTAGTAAATAGCCACGAGGTCGTATGTGACTCATCTTGGCCGACGTCAACACTAAGTGATTTTAGAAGGACAATCAACCTCAACCTGATGCACATTTTTCCCAACTGTGCAGGCATGAACAGCTCAGTGCTGCAAGGTGCTGTGTGCTGGCTTCCATCCAGCAAAGCAGAAGAACAGGTGCATAATCATTTTGAAATTAGTAAAAATTCATAATTCCCCTGTCCTCCTTCCTGGAGAGCTGCTTCAACACATTTCCAGACCCCTGATCCCCAAGGTGCCGCCACAGACTTAGTTTTCACTTTAAAAAAAAACAAAGCAAAACCGAACAACAAAATGTTCAGAATGCAATACAGCTCAGAAGAGCTAGCAACAGATCTCAAGACATTTTGGAAGAGTCAGTGCAGTTTCCTACTTAATTCCTCACAGCCTTTCTGACCTGGAGCACACGAACTGCACCACATCTCAGTGCTCCTCAGCAGCACTGACCACAACTTGCATTAGGCTGTGGGTGAGGCAAAATAGACAGTGATGGAACAGAACCATTCAGACAAAATTCAACACCGGCAGTTTCAGAGCAAAATACTCTTTCAAACAAATGCATGAACTTGTGTTAACCATAGAATCATGGGATTATTTTGGTTAGAAAAGACCTTTAAGATCATTCAGTCCAATCACTAACCTCGCACTGCCAAGTCCACTACTAAACCACGTCCTGAAGAGCCTCATTGATATGTCTTTCAAACACCTCCAAGGATGGTGACTCCACCACTTCCCTGGGCAGCCTGTTCCAATGCCTGACAACCCTTTCCATGAATAAATTTTTCCTAATATCCAATCTAAACCTCCCTTGGCGCAACCTGAGGCCATTTCCTCTTGTCCTATCACTGGCTACTTGGGAGAAGAGACCAACCCCCTCCATGCTACAATCTCCTTTCAGGTAGTTGCAGAGAGTGATCAGGTCTCCCCTCAGCCTCCTTTTCTCCAGGCTGAACAGCCCCAGTTTCCTCAGCTGCTCCTCATCAGACTTGTGCTCCAGGCCCCTCACCAGCTTCATTGCCCTTCTCTGAACTCTCTCCAGCACCTCAATGTGTTTCCTGTAGTGAGGGACCCAAAACTGAACAGAGGATTCAGATGCGGCATCACTAGAGCCAACTACGGGGGCACAATCACTTCTCTAGTCCTGCTGGCCATACTCTTCCTGATACAAGCCAGGATGCTGTTGGCCTTTCTGGCTACCTGGGCACACTGCTGCCTCATGTTCAGCCGGCTGTCAATCAACATCCCCAGGTCCTTTTCCTCCAGGCAGGTTTTGCAGCCACCTTCCCTCAACCCTGTAGCACTGCCTGGGTTTGTTGTGAGGACCCAAGCACAGGACCCGGCACTTGGCCTTGTTGAACCTCATACAATTGGCCTCAGTCCATTGATTCAACTGGTCCAGTTCCCTCTGTAGAGTCTTCCTATCCTCCAGCAGATCAACATTGCCACCCAACTTGGTGTTGTCTGCAGACTTACTGAGGGTGCACTCGATTCCCTTGTCCAAAACATTAATAAAAATATTAAGAAGAACTGGCCTTTTTTTTTTATTTTTTTCCCAAGAGACACACTGCTACTAATGACTCCAGTTTCTACCAGCCTTCCAACTGAAGAGCAACTTCACCTCCCAGCAACATGCCACCTCCGGACCTCCACGTCCCCAAGTTACCATACAGCTTGCTTGCTTCCTGCCCTCCGCAGCTGCCAACCTACCTTCTGAAGGATTTTCCACACTTTCTCATAAAAGCCAACAGGAACTCTGTTAATAGCACCATCAAGCCTCCTTCTGCGCAGCCACTGTCCCTTTCGGTCACCCCAGCTTGTGTTTCCACTGGAGCCAGCAGGAGAGGTACTAGTGGGAGATGACGGAGTACTGCCCCTCTGAAAGAAACATCAAAGCCTTGGTTAGTTGCTTTCTACCACCCTTAGTGCTACTCCTGGTGAATACATCATTCTGTTACAAAGCTACCTCAGAACCAGGGAAAAAATACAGGCCATGATGTCATACAAGATGACTGAGCAAGACTGATGCCTTTCTCTTCCATTCACAACAAGGTTCGCTTGACCAGTACTTCAACTACTTCTCAACAAAACAGACAAGCAGTTCAACAGGCCTAACCCAATAAACTTCCCTGCTTGGTTCAACACAGGGCATGACAATTTTAACAACTATGAGTTGGGTGACAGGTCAGTGCCACTGGTGTGCAAGATTTGCAGGATAGGTCTGACTCAAACTTCGGGCTCCATGTTGTAAGAGAACCCAACGGTCCACGAATCCAGTAAGACAAGACATCTAAATTAAGTAGATTAAAAATTGACTTCATGGGACCATGTAATCATCATGCTTGCCTCTCTGTAAGTATGAGTCTTGTTTCCTTTGTTGTCACAATTGCTCTATTTTTTTACTCTACCAGACTTGGAGACTAAATTAGACGGCAAATCATCTTCAAAGCTGTGGCACTACCACCAAATTCTTGTTCCCATTTCCACACATGCAGTCTGCCTACTCTTTGCATTCCCTGAGACAGTGCTGTTCCGTTTCCTCCTTCCTTTTTGCACACCTATTACTTTCATCCCAGAAAGGACTTCACTGACAGCTCCAACACAAATCCCACCATCTCTGAGTAAGGAACTGCCTGAGCAAAGTTCTGGGTAGGGTGAGAAATAAGAACGAAAGCTGTACATTTGCAAAAGATAGGCTCACTGACTCTACACAGCCAAGCTCTGCAAAAAGACTGACAAATGCAACCAAAGTCCATATTGACTCTTGTTGGTGTCAGTGAGGCATAGGTGGTGTTCCCTGGATGACGTGATGGATGCCGTTCCTGAGATAGACAGAAGCTTCTGCACCCTGTTGGGTAGAGGAAGGGGATGCAGGAGGTCAGGTCAGCGGGAGGGTGGGTGCCAAAGCAAAGAAATCCATCTGCACATGATAATTAATCTGGCTACTCAGGTGGTTCAGGAAAGCAAAGATCTCACTGAACAATTCTGTGCATTTGGATCGAACACCCAGTTGAACCCTGCCTTTCTGCACGGGTGTGTGGGAAGAGAGATGTAAAAGGAAGCTGGCAGCTGTCAAGCCAGGCCACAGGGTCAGTGGCACTCTGCAGTTGTGTATTTAGGACATGGGGGAGGTGTGCCATCGACAGCGAGTCTGTGACCACAAATCACAATCGCCATTTCAAAGTGCACGCATAGCTGCAAACCTTCCATCTCTTCATGACAGATTTGCAGCCTCAGACTTACTTTAAATTGTTCATGTTTCTGTTGGTAAAATATTTAAACAATTATCTTAACAGTGAGAGCTTAAAATAGCTACAGTTTTTGCCCTGAATGAAGATGACTGCGTGAGGAGACACCCTGTCCCATAAACCCGCTGTCTCAAGAACCTGAAGCTATTCTGGGTTCATTCCTGTCCAGAAACTGCCAGCATTTATCAACACTATATTACTTTTAAGTACTGATGACACCTGCAACATAATCCACCATCAAGTAGCTAAATCTGCTGTGGTGTTTTATCTGCTAGAAATGCTTAAGCTTCAGGAGAACTAAGTGGATCTAAAGGTGAGACTCCACTACTATTAAAAGATTACCAATGAGAATTGGTTCCCAATGAAGATGAACAAGACAAAGAGGTAGGGCTTGAAAACAAGTTTTTACACGGGAGAAGCCACAAGAGGCGTCTAGAGCTAAGACCTTGCACACACACACAGATACAGGGTGAAGGGCAGGTGCAGAGCTGCAGACGGTGTTTTACCATGGAAGCGAACATGCTGCTGGACATGGAGTGGCCCTCACGAAAGAACTACAAAACAAAAACAGACACCAACACATCAGACAGACAGCCATGACAGAACAGGACGCAAACAAGGTTAAGTAACCCATCCGTGCGAAGACAAGAAACATGGAATAAGCTCAGGTACCCCAGCAAAAAGCATGGCAGGCCCTGGCTTCCTGCAGTGCTGCACCTCAGCTGATGTTGGGGCAGCTGCTGCTGATGCCCAGTGTCACCAACAGGCATATCTCACCGTGCCAGAAGCCTGCTTGTGGAGCCACAAGCTGCCCACACCATTCACTGAGCTCCAAGCATGGCCAACACAAACTGCGACAGTTTTAAGTCGCATGCAAAACCTTCCCCGTGACTCAAGGGTGGGAAAAAAAACCCCAAGCTTCCCACTTCCATTCCCCATTCATTGCAATGTAAGCAGCTTCTCTTTGCAGGAGTAGGCCATCTTGCTGCAGAAGGTCTGAGGGCTGCCAACTGGGTAGGCAGCACTAAACAAAGAGCTGCAAGGCAAAATTTTAGCTGAAATGTGGATGCAGCACCTCAGGCTTGCAGTACTTTTCTGTAACTGTCTACCTTAAGCCATACCGCCTATTTAAGTATTAATGGTTCAGACCCAAGCAAAGGCTTGATGTTCAGACTCCAGAAACAATTGCAGAAAAGGAGAGAGCTACACCCACTCAACACCTGAGATCTGGTGCAAGGACATATTAGCACAAGTACTTGAAGTGTTCCTTGTAACACAAAACTGATTCGCCCCCACTAAAATGACATAAAATTAGTGAATTTTTTCAGAGAATGCAGTGAGACACGGCAGGAAGCAGCATGAGTGGAAAGATGGGGGGAACAAAAATAAAACCAGTCAAATCTTCCTCTGTGCTGAAACATCAGGTTTCCATCTAATGCAAAAACAATGCAGGAAACACCTTTCCCACCTCAATAAACCTCCAAGTGTTTCAGCTCAGGTCGACCTCTGTATTTAAAACAAAATCGTGCTGCCACCTAGTGTCTAGTCCCTATTCCTTCCTAGAAAGGTCCACAAGTCAGACACACACCAGATGACTGCAAGCCCTGCTCAGGCTGAACCCCCAAATCATAGAATCATTACAGTTGGAAGAGACCCTCAAGATCGAGTCCAACCATAATCTAACTCTAGCACTAAACCATGTTCCTAAGTACCTCATCTAAATACATTTTAAACACCTCCAGGGATGGTGACTCCACCACTTCCCTGGGCAGCCTGTTCCAATGCCTGACAAACCTTACTGTGAAGAAATGTTTCCTCATATCCAATCTAAACCTGCCCTGGTGCAACTCGAGGCCATTTCCTCCTGTCCTGTCACTTGTTACTTGGGAGAAGAGACCAACCCCCTCCATGCTACAACCTCCTTTCAGGTAGTTGCAGAGAGCGATCAGGTCTCCCCTCAGCCTCCTTTTCTCCAGGCTGAACAGCCCCAGTTCCCTCAGCTGCTCCTCATCAGACTTGTGCTCAAGGCCCCTCACCAGCTTCATTGCCCTTCTCTGAACTCTCTCCAGCACCTCAGTGTCTTTCCTGTAGTGAGGGGTCTAAACGCTTCAGAACTGTTGGGAAGCAGCTGGCAGCACCTTCACAGCAACTGCTGTCCCACAAGGCTTGGCCACAATCATGCTCAGACAGCGGCACAGCTCCAACGTGGTGACCAGGTCTCGTGAGACAAGACTCCACATTTCACTGGCGCCTTTGCTTCCTTGCCTTATTGTGTCCCATGAAGGATCATTAACTGATCTTTATTGTCACCATCGAACGATCCACATTAAGACCATGCAGAAATGCCACTCCTTTCTAAAGGCTTATTGAGCAAATATGTTTCAGTCAAAGGAAAACATCACATACTTCCTCAGAAACTTGTTAAGCTTGCTTGTTAAGAGGGTCTTTAATAAACAGGTTCTAATATAAAATCATAGAATGGTTTGCATTGGAAGGAACCTTTAAGGACCATGCCACGGGCAGGGACACCTTCCACTAGACCAGGTTGCTCATAGCCCCATCGAGCCTGGCCTTGAATGCTTCCAGGGATGAGGCATCTACCACCTCTCTGGGCAACCCGTGCCAGTGCCTCACTTCCCTCATGGTGAAGAATTTCTCCCTTATGTCTAACCTAAATCTATGCTCTTCCAGTTGAAAACAGTTGTCCCTTGTCCTCTCACTACAGGCCTTGGCAAAAAGCATGTCTTCATCTTTCTTTGTAAATCCCCTTTATATACTGAAAAGCTGCAATAAGGTCCCCCTGGAGCCTTCTCCAGGCTAAATAATCCAGGCTGAAAAATACAGAACCTTTCTTATACAGGTATTTAGTTGACCACTACCTTCCCATTTATCTAACCACTCATCACATGCATTCAGAATATTTCGGTTGTGTTTTCTGTAATATCTCTCCATATACTCAGTTGCTGTGTAATTTAAAGTATTGAACTTACACATATACACATATATATATACACATGTATATATACATACACACACATTCTAGCAGCAATCATTCTCCATTCCTGAAGAAACAAAACAAGGAGATTAGAAACCAAGATTTCTTTTCCAAGTGTATCTTTTCCAAAAGGCATGTGGAACACTTCAGCAACTTGGGCAGAGTACAAGAATGAAAACTGTTTGCATGAAAGCTTCACTTTGTACATCTGACTTTTCCTTAGCTAAAGACCATGTAAGAGCTGTTTTAAAGTTGATGCCATGAATGCATTAGTTTGTTCAAGTTCTTCTATAGTCAGCATGTGAAGCAAGAACAAAAAAGGAGGTATATTTTTGGATGAAACATCCCCTTAGTGCCTTCTATTTAGTGATCAGCTTTAAACCAAAGGATCTTTGGAAACTTCCATCATTTACCAAGAATAAAACCTCACATAACAGAGTTCCAGAAAAGCTGCACTTTCTGATGAGCATTGTCAGAAAACCCTTACCTGCTTCATCTCACTCTTCAGTTTAGTAATACCACTTCTTTCTGTTTTCGTTGCTCCAGAATGCCCCATTTCATGAATAGAAATCGCAGGGCTAGATGAAGAGGAATCTACAGGTCGCACTGAAGGAAGCAAATGGACATTTTTACAATTCTAGAGGTAGAAAAACAAATGAAATTGTACCCAGAAGTTAAACACATATCCCTTTGGAAGTGTAAAATGCTCTTGGTGACAGCATCCTTTCAAATCATATCAATAGTTCAAACCTGATTGCATCAAGTAAGGAGCCTAGATCCATGCTTGGATATCAGGGGCTGACTTTCCAAGGCACTGAGCAATTGTAGCTTTAAAAGATGTAAGAGTTGCAATGAGTCTGTGAGGACCTAAGAATGAACCCAGGAGACAGCCAATGTGCCAGTTGGGAATATCTGGGCATCACAGACCTGGTCCCTGAAGGCAGGTTAGGTGTGACCTTTTTATGGTTTACATTCTGATCACATAAAATGTCTTAATTTCAAAAGTTTTCCTTCATGTAATTGAAAACTTGATACAATCTTATTTCGGTGTAGGACAGCTTCCATTATATTTGTTTTGTTTATTCCACAGCAGACACACACATGTACTGGCTACCCATGATTAACAGATTACCTATACCTCTATTTTACATGCCAAGAGTCGATTCGTATTTATAAGACAATCTAACTTTACATTTGTAGTTCTTCCTTAACATATACAAGTATCCAAATGGACAACTTACAGCTTCTTTCCACTCCAAACTCTTTTCCACTGAGAATATGGTGTAGGAGATTTTTCATATCAAAGGGGCTTAGATTCATCAAACTCTCTGAAGCTTCTTCACCTAGTTAAAAAAAAATAAAAAAAAGACAAACTCATTATAGGCGGCTTTATAGCTAGTTTTCCTAAGTAAACTGTTGATGAATGAAGTTCAGACACATTGAAGTTTGTGGCTAACCCTTCCTTTAAAAAAAATTAACATGTAGAGTCACATTTCAAAGAAAAGACATTGCAGGACTAAACAACAAACGCTGCATGGAAATAACACCATATGCATTAGTGATTACTATGCTGCAACTTGTGCGAAATCTCACCGAAGCTGACGATGAGAAAGCAGTTGCTCCTTTGTAGAGCAAGATGACTAGGAAAGGCATTACAGCCATCTCTCAACAGCAGATGACATGTAGATCCAAATTACGGAGCCAGAGTTATTCCTTAAAGAAACGCATGCATATGGAAGGCTTGTGTTTTATTTGATTAAAGATCGTGCTAGTTAAGTGAGAGAGAGGAAAAGCACATACATACATGTGAGCACACGTGAGCACAGACAGCTCTCCCATCAGAGAACACGGACAAGGCAGCAGCAAAGCGGAGGACAGTGTATAAAGCAGCTGGCGTTTAAAGCTAAGGAATAGCAAGAGGGACCCCAGGAATGAACAGGCTTTGCACTGTGAACAAAGCTGCTTCTGCTACTCAGCTACAGGCTTGGGGGAAACTGGGCTTTCTGTACTCTGTTCATACAGAAACAGAATTATCCCACAAAATTACTTGGCTGCTTTTGTCACCTTCTCCGAAGGGAGAAACCTGCTACCCCCCAGTGGCAGTCGGCCACTCAAGTCAGCGAGCAGCAGCCTCCAAAGTGAGTTCCATCTGACCAGCTACCAGGGACCCCCTCTTCCCTCCACCAGGGTGTGCCAGGGCATTAGAAATGGTAACAAGAGCTGAGCCACAAAAATATGGCCCAGATCATGCTCCTAAGTGACAGCATTTAGCTATATATTTGTCACATTAACTTGATTACTTTTCATGATGACTCCTTCTTAGACTTCCGACTCCTTTCAAGGGGTAAAATTCTTCAGTGATTTTTCAGATCTCTCTTCAGTCATGATTTCTCTCTAGCTTCACTTTTCCAAAATGAGTTTTAAGATATTTTTGCCTTGCACCACTTGTTTTTTCCTTACTTCTTGGGTGTTTGTAGGGCTTATGCAACATCTTGGGGGCCTGTAAGGATTTGTTTTTACTGTTGTCCTGGCAAAATAACATATCACTAGCTGAAACCTAAACGACAAATATTTTTCAACTAAGCACATTCAAGGGGAGAAGGCTCACACATAAAAGGAAGAAGATCAGAAATTATTTGAATCAAAACTACCAGAACTATGAATTAAGGCTTAATTATTCCAAAGACATCTAGGGTCCTAATTCTCATTGGCATTAGTAGCATTGGGT
The DNA here is from genome assembly GCF_963082525.1 of Nesoenas mayeri. Taxonomy (NCBI): domain Eukaryota; kingdom Metazoa; phylum Chordata; class Aves; order Columbiformes; family Columbidae; genus Nesoenas; species Nesoenas mayeri. The sequence continues at coordinate 106,962,085 of NC_137541.1, forward strand.
CTTTAAATACACACATTTGCAATTTGATGACCTGGACCTCAACCATTTACTGAAAGTCAGGGACTTAAGTATTAAATATGCACTTCCATTTGAATAACAGGGGGATGAGGCGACAGGAATCTTTCATTAAGCCGAAAAGAGAAGTTATTTTCAAAGTTCGTAAGTGCCAATGCTGCATGAAGAAGTTAATAAAAGGATTTAACACATATAAACGAAAAATCAACCACTGAGGTAAAGCAGAAAAAATGCCATAAGTACCCTTATGATAAAATTGCTCTTACCTGAGCATTTCAGACTTCGAGCCAGTTCAGTGGCCATCACCTGAATTATCAGACCAATGCGGAGCCTGAGCATTTCCACAAAAAGACTGGGCTGTGACCGGACGTACATTGCCAAGTACATAATTATTTCCTGTAAGGACAAATCCATAAGGGCAGCCATTCAGAGAAGGTCCTCTTGGCCTTCCCAGTCACAGAGCAAACACTGGTGCTGCACCGGGCACAGCTGGAAGAACCCTTCTTACACATGCTGCTTACCTGTGTCAGGACTGCAATACTGATGTCTTGGCCACTGGCTTCATAAATCAGATCCGTCAGCTCCTCAGGTGGCAGTGGGCTGCAAGAAGGCAAAGCACAGTGAGCAGTGACTCAGGCAGCTGCTGTTAATCTCATGAACAAGCACTGGAACCGAGTCACCCAGAAACATCTTTGCACCACAAAGGTGCCTACAATTCTGACTGGGTGGCTGCAATTCCTTCTGAAGGCAAGGAATAAGTTTTAAAATGAGGTAACAACAGCAGAATGGTACTGGCAGGAAGAAGAAGAGCAGGCTGCTTCTGTAACTGAGGCAGAGCTCCAACTTACGCGGTGATTATTTTCTCACGGGGTTCTGGTGGCAGGCCCACTGTAAGTTGCTTGTGGTGCGACAGAAGGTCTGTGCATGCCTATCACAATGGGACGGAAAACAAGAGACCTTGCTTTGAGACATGTGGAAGTGATACGGCTCCTAATTCTCCAAAATGAAGCATTTATTTAGCAATTTTTAAGTGCATTTCTGTTAATTGTCAGACATGTAGATCCAGCAGAATACTGTTAACTAGTTGCCAAAGATGCCCTGAGGTCAACAGGGCTACAAGAGTCTGCCCAGGTTGAAAGCCTGCTTCCCTGCGCAGTGAAATCAGCAGCATCATGGTTAGGGACTCCCGTGGGGCTGGCACATCAATAAAGGACTTTATCCTTAATCATAAGATAAACATTTGTTGTTTATTTAAGACAGAAAAGAATGTTTTAATCAATGAAAAGCCTGGCAGTATTAGCTAAAAAAAGTCCTGTGTACTAATTTATCTCTTAAAGCAAACAAACACCACACCACATTCCTGAATTAGACACCCTGACACATTGTGAAATAGGTGCTCCCCCCAGTACCACAGTGTTTACTGTTCTCTGTCAACCTCCTTTAAAAGTGGGTGTTCAGTTTACCTGTTTTAGGAGCCTGAATCAAATTCCTCTGATTTTGAAGAGTCTATTTTCTCCCCCTCAATGTGGAACACATCAGTTCACCTCTACTCTTTTCCTCCCAAATTCTTTGTATCTTTTCAACTTAACATACATGGCTTTCTCTGAACACGTCCGTACTGCTGTCCATCATGTCTTGAGGATGGAAAATGTTATATGCTTAATGAAGTACCATGCAGGGCTATTATCACAAATTCCTCCCCACAGATACAACTGTGACTAAAATAGGGCACCATAGATGTGACAGTCAAAGCTTTGAAAATGGCCAGAAATTAAAGAAAGAGCTCTTCAGAAATATGCAGGAATAAGTACAAAATTAAACAAATATTTTATAGTACTTGAAACACTTTTGTAATGTCCAAAATCAAATCTGTGCCCTTACAGTGGATCTTTCTTGTTACCATTTAATAGCCCCAAATATTTTAAAGCTTCTGAACAACCACATCCATGCACAAGGCAGACTGTCTGCCCAGTGGGATAGAAATCAGCAGAACATGTTTTTGCATCATGGCTGGCACCTTGACATACTGGTGCTCCAAAAGCATTCACAATAGCAACAGACAATTATCAATGACAACTACAACTTTCAAAGCACATAATTAAGCTTCTCTGTTTAACAGAGATGAAATGAAGCCTTCACAATCACTTACAGTGTGACATTCTCAGTCCATGCCAACATTAACACAGTTTGCAGTACAGATGAAAGGTAAAGATACGATTTTAGATCAGAAAAGCAACCAGTGTTTACTGAAAGATGCTGCCCTATGTGTGTTGTGAAGACTAGAAGAAGGGCAAGCACAAGCCCCACTAAACTGGTAGTCTCACCTGTTTCCCCTCAGGAAACTGAGCCAGTTATTATTTCTATTTCATACCTCAGCCAGGACTTCCACTCTCTTTTTGAGTATACCAGAAATATAACGGATTAAGCCCCACTCCTGATTGAGGCCTGCCTCTCTGTAGAGCTCGTTGAGCAGGCAATGAACAGTGACGCCGCGCTGTCCATCCAGCTCTGTGTCCCAGTCAGCGCCTCTGCCGGAAAAGACACTGAAGGTTAGTTGTCATCAGATAAAATGCTACACTGCTTAACCTTACCACACAACATTTTGGTCGCATTGCTCATTTTGGCGACAGAATTAAGTAGTACACGGGACGCGTGGGCCTTCACCAGGTTATATGGGGACAAAACCCTCTTGGTACCAGGAACGTTTATATTTACTTGAGCGTTCACTTAGACATGAGACTGTGACTTCAAAGCAACTACCTAAATGATTTCCCACCAGACATTAAACTGAGCATGCATGCAGACAGTCTGCTGAAGGAACACTCCACATGGTGCTTTTTCAGAGCAGAATTCAGCAATGTCTCCAGAACTGCTGAAGACTGCACCCATTTTTCAGATGCCTCAGGGGACTCAAAAGTTTTTTTGCCATGCCTCTTTCTTAGCTATTAACTACACTTTCACGCTGCTTATGCCGCTACTGAAAAAGCAAAAGAGATTTCTGTTCCTCTCCTGGTTTTGAAATACACTGCATTGTGGCTCTTGTTAAAGTTTTGAAGGGTCACAGAATGACCTTGCAACTCCTGCTGGAGGCACAGAAGTCTACCTGCCTGCCCAACAGAGACTCCTACAGTGAAACAAGTCCAGAATGGAAAATTGTTACATGCAGTTAAACAACAAAATGATTTTTTTTTTTTCAGGATTTCCTTTGCTCTTTAAGAGAGGCTGCTAAATATTTTGCTTGGGAAATCAAGATGACCAAAGAAGAGGTCCTCATGGGAGAAAGACTTAACAAAGAGACAATCTTCGTAGCAGTACGGAAGACCATCTGTGATTAACACATGGTTGTCTTTGCACCCAAAGCTAACTTCCTGACAGGTTCCAGCAGTATTCTCCTGCACAGGAAGAAAAAAAAAGGACCAATAAATGCAATAAAGACGATGATTTTGTTGGTTTGTATTTGCGTTTTATTCCCATCAAACCTTTTTAAACAGCAGCTGTTTACTAATGCCAGCAGCTGGGGTTACACAGTTAAGACTGTTTCAAATAATGTTTTGAAGAGCACTGAGTTTCAGGTGGTAGTGCACTTAAACATGTAGAGGGATTAGAGGAAAAACAGCAACTATAGAGGAAAAATAGCAACTACTCATTAAAACCACATTTTGCTTCTAATCAGAAAATGACAAGATGAAGTTTCCCTCCACCTCCCTTCTGTGTATAAAATTCACACCAAATCTTTGTGAACTTAATATGGGTGCAGTGAGTTCTCATTCATGGAAAGAATTTGTGCATTTCATTTGTGAGCCTTAGAGCCTGTACGTAGTCATGACTGTGTGCCAATCAACTCTAAAATCTGCACAAGCATTTTTTTGCAGCCAAATTATTCATGTAATCAAGCTAACTGCAAAGATGGTTGCTAAAGCCTAAATATTTTAACCTCTCACCTCAAAACACAACCCTGAACAGCAGACAGCTTTTGTACAAGCATAATAAGATAGTTGCAACCATACTTAAAGATGCTGAAGTTTGTACTCAGACAACTCACTTCATTATATGCAAGATATATAAGATATCTGCTTGATCATGGAGCGTTGGACATTCCTTCAGCTGCTCAACAAGTTTCCTGCAGTCCAAATCACCATGAGCATCTTTAGGCAAGTGCAAAACATTTTCACGGTCCTGAAAACAAAGATGAATGAAAAATCAAATAAATGATCTTGAAAAAAGTAGCAGATCAAATTCAAACTGTAACCTCCCACTGCACAATACAACAGACTCGCACCGTAACTCTGAACTTGAAATGCAGACACATCATATAGTTCTTGGTAAACTACTACAGACATGACAAGGAGACTAATCCCAGGAAACATAATATCCAGCATAGAACCTTGTCTCTAGTTTTGGTTCAGTCAACAACAAAAGCTTTTTTTTGGACAAAACAAATATTTTGTAATGAAGGAAACTGAACTATTTGCATGCTTTTCCTGTCATTTGCTGCTACTTGTAAAGAGAAAAGCAGAAGGATACTACCTTTTTTTTTTTTGTTGTTGAAATAATGTAGAGCTTTTTGAGTTCCATCTCTAATCTACATATATGTGGTGCTTCATGAATTGCTTTATGTTGCCATCATACATCTTCCAAGTTTATGAAACTAACATGTTAACTAATCAGATGTTGCAATACTGTGGTGAGTTCTTGGATGAAGAGATTTGTTTAATTAGCTATTCAGCAATTTATATTGTCCTAAAATATCACTTCTGCAAACACAGCCTGTAGAGCAGAATCCTTCGGGAGGCTGGATACAACCTCCTGTAACCATTCTCAGCAGCTGGTCACAGGCAAGACAAAACAAGCGCCCAGTGCAAACCACCATTCATACCTTGTCGTGGGGTTTGGCTGGTGCCTTAACGACGCCTGTCCTTTCACACACTCCCCTCCTGCCCAGACATTACTGCATATCCCATTTCTTGGAGAACATCTCTAAAGACTGTGAACATCCTGTCCTTCCCTTTGTGTGTTCAGTTAGAACTGAAGATGATGACCTAACAACTATCATATTATTTTCCGGTTTGCATGCATTATTAAAAATTTTCCCCTTGATAATGTCTATTTAACCAAAAAAACGTCACCCAGCCAAAAAATAAGTTCCAAAACAAGCAAGTAGCTACCTGGTACCTTGGGCAGAATGGCTTGTCTGTGAAGGAAAATGAGAAATAACACAGGATTTGGCTGGGAAGCACAGGAAAGGTCACAATATTGTGCCCTAAAACCACAAACAGCATAGAACTTCCCACAGCTTACCTTTGTGTCGAAGAAATGAGGATTATCAACAAGATTCAGAGACTTCCGGTGCGTGTTCAGAACTTTAGTGGGAAGAGACATAGACACAGCTGGAAAGCAAAGCCACCAGAAAAAAAAAAGAGTCAATTTCAAGTAACATCAAAATTGAAAACACATAGGTGAAGAAATAATACTAGGTAAAAACACCAGAAATACCTCCAAGAGTTCAAATATAGAGGTGTTGCTCCTGAGGTGCTGTGGAACTTGGAGACAAGGTCACGTTCTAAACCTTACCTCCTTGAAGGCTTGCTCCAAGAGCTCCTGAGAGCAGCCTGTCAACACTCAGGTGCTACAGGCTCAACTGACACCTCCTATGAGGGTTCATGCCTCAGAAATCCTACAGCCCAATGACCCGATCACAGAATCACAGAATGTTAGGGATTGGAAGGATCCTGCTCAGTGTTTTAAACATTTTAGTGGGAAGTATGTGGAGAAAATGGTCTAACTGGTAAGATATTGTCATTAAATTGATAATGCTAAATGGAAGCTAATGCTTTGTTAATGTCATTTGTTGAATTCAATAGAGGATAGGATGATATGGCACATGAAAGATGAGAGAAAAGAATGACAAAAAAGGTTGAAAGTTATTTACATTGAAGTTAAGGGAAGCCTTCCCTTAACCAGGCTATTGAGTACTATATACCTACATATAAAAAAATGTTGGAATTTAATTACAAATTCAGTCAAAGCTTTTTGTTTTGGTATAAATCCTCAAATCAGTCTATTAGTAATGTAGCATAATTAGGAATACTGTCCCATCTCTCTACTCCATTTGTTCTTACAAATTTAGAAAGTACATGCACACAGTTGTGCTTTTCTGACATTGAAACATTTCATTTCACCATAACTTCATTAAAATAAGAAAGTACATTTTCTCTGCCTTTGTATAAACAAAGAAAAAAGAAGAATTAACTGACTCAGGTTCTAAAATTCTATCCAACTGAGAAGCTGCAGCAGTTTCCATAACATTAACTTGGATTACATGATACATTTCATAGCAGCTTATCCATGTGTACACCAAGACAGGAGATACTGTGGGAACATGGCAGTAACTGCTTCCAACTCATTCTTATTTCTTGATAACTACAAGATATTTGTACCACTAGTTATTTTAAAATGGCAGAATTTTGAAATACTTGAACTTATACCTTGTAGCACCCAAACCACATTTTCAATTATTATCAGTAAATAAATAATAGGCAGAAATACCTGGAACCTCTAAGCCCTTTGTCTTGGCCATTATCGACAGTATGTCTGTTGTGGAATGGTTTGCACTGAACACAGGTGGTTGATTCGCAGTCTTTGAGGTTGGAGGTAGGTACGACTTCAGTGCTGTACTCTGCAGGACATCATTTATATACTGATCCAGCTCATCCTGGCTTTCTAGTATGACATACATAAAAGGTTTATTAAATGTAAAATCATAATTTGTCAGTGCTTTCTTTTTCAAATACACCGCTTTATTCTTGCTTATATAGAAGAGCACACACAAAAAAAGCAATATCATAAGCATGAGATTTTTAAGCTGATCAAACTAGAAAGAAAAAAAATTAATCTGTTTTTGACACTTTGAAAACAGATACATTAAGAAATTACTTTTCTCTTCGAAAGGAAGCAAAGGAGTTTATATCTTGCTGGTAGTTCACAGGTCATGGTTGGGCTCAATGATCTTAAAGGGCTTTTCCAACCTAAATGATTCTATGATTCTAAAATCTCTTCCACACAAGCTCTTGTCTATAACTTCTCGCAATCTCTTCCACCCTCTAATCTCTTCCACACCTGCCCTCATCTGCTGACTCTCAGACCCAGCTTTACTGCAGCAATTACTGGTCAATGCCATACTATGAATGTAGGAAGAGTATGCACAAATTTCTTCTCCAAATTACATCATGCAGGTCCTGTCCCCACACTGACGCATGAGAAACCTGAATGACTATCAACTGCACACAAAATAGACTCTGCATTGTAGGTAAACCCAGGCTCTGCTTGATAGAACTTGACATAGAAAAAAAAACTGAAGTGAGAACACATTACCTTTTTCACAGAAATCTGATGGATAGCCTCCATATTCACTGTCAGGACTACTACAGCCTTCATTAGGGTTCTCAAACAGTTTTACGTCGCAGTCTGGATCCAGGAAGCTCAGATACGTATGAAAAGAGGTGGTAAGAAATTCTGAGAGCTTACCTATCTTCACCCTGCAAACAGGAACACAGGCCAAAGGGCATTGAATCCACCGTTCTGATACTCATTAATACTCCCTGAGCTTTCAAAAACTCCTCCAAAATTTATGAGACGTACTCTTAAATCCAGCCTTGGTAACTGCAAAGCAGGAGATACTGACACTGAGGAAAACAAATGCAAAACACTAATCGAACTTATAAATAACTTTGTTATGGTAACACCTACAGCCCTAACTCAAAGCCTAATTTTTCAGGGTGCTGTATGTTTATATGAAGAGAGACTCTGAACAAACACCTAAGCTCCAAGGATGATGCATGAGACACTGAGGCTGAGAAGTTCCCATGAACAGCAGCATCTTCTCACAGAACTGCAGTACTGCCAAAAACCAGAAAACACATCTGACTGTCAGAGGAAGACACTGATCGAATGAGGGCAAGCAGAAAGGGAACAGAGAGATACTGTGGCATCATATTAAATTGCTTTTACATGTAGATGAATGCAACACATAAGCTTACAAGTACTACATGAAATTCGTGTTTCGAAGACGTCCAATAACTGTGAAAGATAATTACTTTTTAAAAAGAAGAAACCCAGCCAAGGCCAAGCTTTTGTATCTCCAAAGGTCTGACATTCATTTTTCCTGATCCACTAATGGCAGCCAGAGATGGTACACCTTTTGGGAGACAGATCTTTTCCATTGCATCTGAGGTACAGCTACCATGTGGTTGCTACAAAATAACTAAAGCTGAAACTTCTCTCTCTGCAGAGTTCTGCTACAAGGTCTCTGCACCATCACAAATTGAAAACTGAGGCTTGTATAGAATTTAACTAAAAACATCATGGAGACAACCATTTGGGGTTTATAACATTACCTTGCACCTCCAAAATAACCATCCTCTAATTTTCTTATGGTGGCAAGAACTGCTGGATGAATGTCGGTACCATCATCAACTAAAAAAGAATAATGGAAGAGCTGAAGCTTACCAACACTTCTTAAATCATCATGTTCAAATAAAATGGATTACTGAGTGTTTTCTACGAAGTAAATCAGAGGTATTTAAAACAGAACTCATAACTGCTATCAATACTAGCTTATTAAAAAAAATCCAAACAAGCAAATAAAAAACAACCCTGAGACAAGTTCTAAACGGATTTCTCCAGACAAAAATGAACCCACGCAAGACAAGGTCCAAAGTGATTTTTATCAAATTTATTTGGATAGAAATAGTATGGAAATGATCGGGAGATGCAAGGATATAAAGAGGGAAATGAAATATTAACATGTCATCCAAATTCAGCGTACACTTGAGAAAGTAAAACTGTGCTTTTGATGTTAGAACTCAGATATTGAAACACTCATGCCACCTGCCTCTCTCAGACCAATTTCTATCCTACTCCCCTCCAGTAATCTACTCTGCTTGAAATAGAGAAAATTAAATTTACCAAGCATTGTGTGGGTGATGGGAAATGTCAGGGTTGGTCTCCCTGTCATCCTCCAACAAGAAGTGAGGTAAGCCAGCTCTATCTTGAGCATCTCCACAATCATCTGATTGTCTAGAGCCAGATAGAAGTGATGCTGGTCAGTAAACTAGAGAACAGAGAAATATGGCATATGAGTAGTTGTCAGTACTGCCCTTACTTTTTCCGTTTACTCCCCTAAATAATTCACAAGAGCCATATGTGCCATTCTAGACCACAACACAGACTGCAAAAAAAGAAAAAGAAATCCATGCTTGTGCAGAGTCCAGTTTCTTACACTTGTAGGCTGCCTGCGAAAGAAATATCACAGTATCACAGTATATTTGGGATTGGAAGGGACCTCAAAAGATCATCTAGCCCAATCCCCCTGCTGGAGCAGGAATGCCTAGGTGAGGTCGCACAGGAACATGTCCAGGTGGGTTTTGAATGTCTCCGAAGAGAGACACTTGAATGTCTCCAGAGAGACTCCACAACCTCCCTGGGCAGCCTGTTCCAGTGCTCTGTCACCCCCACTGAGAAGAAGTTTTTTCTCAAATTTAAGTGGAACCTCTTGTGTTCCAGCTTGATCGCATTACCCCTTGTCCTATCATTGTTTGCCAATGAGAAGAGCCTGGCTCCATCCTCATGGCACTCACCCTTTATATATTTATAAACATTAATAAGGTCACCCCTCAGTCTCCTCTTCTCCAAACTAAAGAGACACAGCTCCCTCAGCCTTTCTTCATAAGGGAGGTGCTCCACTCCCTTAATCATCTTTGTTGCCCTATGCTGGACCCTCTCCAGCAGTTCCCTGTCCTTCTGGAACTGAGAGGCCCAGAACTGGACACAATATTTCAGATGGGGTCTCACCAGGGCAGAGTAGAGGGGAAGGAGGACCTCTCTCGATCTACTAACCACCCCCTTCTAATACACCCCAGGATGCCATTGGCCTTCCTGGCCACAAGGGCACAGTGCTGGCTCATGGTCATCCTGTTGTCCACCAGGACCCTCAGGTCCCTTTCCCCTACACTGCTCTCTAATAGGTCATTCCCCATCCTATACTGGAACCTGGGGTTGTTCCTGCCCAGATGCAGGACTCTACACTTTCCCTTGTTAAATTTCATCAGGTTATTCCCCGCCCAACTCTCCAGCCTGTCCAGATCTCGCTGGATGGCAGCACAGCCTTCTGGCATGTCAGCCACTCCTCCCAGCTTGGTGTCATCAGCAAACTTGCTGATAGTGCACTCTATTCCCTCGTCTAAATCGTTAATGAATATACTGAATAATACTGGCCCCAGTGCTGACCCCTGAGGCACTCCACTAGATACTGGCCTCCAACTAGACTCCGCACCATTGACTACCACTCTCTGGCTTCCCTCCTTAAGCCAGTTTGCAACCCACCTCACTACTCTATTGTCTAGACCACACCTCCTCAACTTAGCTGTGAGGATGCTGTGGGAGACTGTGTCAAAGGCTTTACTGAAGTCAAGGTAGACCACATCCACCGCTCTGCCATCATCCATCCACCTTGTTACATTCTCACAAAAGGCTATGAGGTTGTAAGTAAGCCTTACAAATAAAAAGCAGACAATCACACCCATGAAGCAGCATCTTCCCAATTATGAATTTCAGTAACCTATGATCTGGAAGACGGAAGCACTCTAAATGTGGAAGAAAAAGCTAACAATAGCAACAAAACAAATAACAGGCTTAAGTGCACGCAAGGGACTGGGAACTAGTAACTGTATGTCTCTTGGGAACAATCTCAAAGTCAAGCAGAATACAGAAATGCCGGCAGTTACTGTGGAAAAAAGTTACATTAAATGTACAATGGTAAAGTGTCGTTTTCCCACTACAGAGGGAAGCCAAGAACCAAAACCAAGGACTATTACAGCTACTTCAGGAGCTGTAAACGAAAAAAGCGGGACAAACTATGGAAGAGCAGAGCAGAGCAGCCATAACAAAAGTTAAGGAAGCACATAACCCTTTGGGAGGGGTTAGCATGTATTGTAAATTCAAGCTGTCAAAGTCCCAATAAATTACTTCACAGAACTTAAGGAAATGGCCAAAGCAATCCCTGAGCCACTTGCAATTTAGTTTTGATAGCTCAGGAAAAACAGGTCCCAGAAATCCAGGGAGAAGCAAAGACACTGCCTGCTTTTAAAAAGGAAGAGCCAAGATAACATAGAGCAGTCAAGCCCATTTCAGTGCCTGAAAGCACAGGAAAACAAATCCAATTTGAGACTGCCAAGTTATTACAAAATGATCAAGCAAAAGGGCCAAACAGTCATATCGAAAAATCAATCTCAGCAAACGAGTCCAATTTCCTTCTTTGAGAGCAACTAGATGGTGGGTACAAGAAAGTGGCTGGCAACTTTTGCAAATTTTCACACTTGTGAGCTGAAATAAAAAACATCTGAGGAGGCAGAACTGCTTGAAAAATTGTTCTCAAAACGTAGTTATTAAACATTTTTTCAGAATGAGAGGGTATCTAAATGGGCTCAGTCTCTGCCCCACACCTAATCAATGTTTTCATTAGAGGACAGGACTAAATACAAACTGCAAAACAAAATTTGTGGACATTAGCCAAGATCAGCACAGATGAGTTAACTGCTAGCCTTAGGAAGGTGAAATTAAACATTAATTCCACCCCTCTCAAAAAAAGTCAGGGGCAGTGTCTGGCTACAAAGTATGATGGGAAATGTTATGGAGGTTTTAGTCAAACACTGAATAAGCAGAAACTGTCAGCATGTTGCTAATGCAAAGATAAGTGCCTTTTTGGAATATTTTAATAAGTATGTCCATACCGGATATGTGGCAATGTTTCAGCTGGAATATTGGGTCCTACTGACATAGTAAGATGTGGACAAAGAGATACTTTGAAAAAACCTCACAACTCTAAGGAATTTTTCCCTAATTAGCAAACATGAAAATTGGTGTGGGGGAGCACCACAACAAATAACCTGTCACAAAGCTGCTTGTGATCAACTGACATGGGGAAGAACAGGAAGGGCTCCACATTCTTAGCGGTAAATCTGGCATTGTTTGGACATCATGAAGCAACGCAGAAGCCACCTATGGAGTCCACTGAATGTCTGCCGTGGAATTTAAAGACTACATCAGTAAAACATCTATTTAGGAGGGTATGATCCCCATTTGCACATTTGGAGTGGGTAACTCCTTGGCCTTCTAGCACAAACTGCTAGAATAAGTCTACAGGAATAAGCATGTCGTATTTCATTAAACGTATAAACAAGAGCCATTAATTCTGGGAGGATACAAACTTCCACCTACATTGAAAAAGGCACTAAACAGAAAACAGAGAACATCCCTTTATCAGCACTATTGACCCTTTCAACAATATAATTAAAAGATTACATCTTAGTCTCTTGGGGGTAACAGTACTTGGCATGCTTATGTGAAACTAAATTGTGCATCAAAGCAACCACTAGAAAGATACATTAAGTGACCTATTTCTGGAGAAACTATTTTTCATTAGCTAGAATGTTGGTTTGGGCAAAGATCAGTAACAACTTTGTACTACTGATTTGCTGTGCTCTCCTAAGCCAAACTCTGTATGAGAGATGAGAGATTCATCAGCACTCCTACCATGTTAGTCACCCAATGTTCTGAAAAACCCCACAAAGCAAAGCACATCTGCTTTATCAGCCCTGCTCCACCTAAGTGACAGCACGTAAAAGCAACGTGATTAGCCATCAAGTAAGCAGTGATTTCCCTGCCAGCTTTACATGCTCACCTGAGGGGTAAAAGCAAATATTTGATTTCTTATCACATACAGCTTGGAGGTGCCTAACACTCCAATATGTCGGTGTGGCCGTCCGCTTAATTTCATGTTCTTGTTCCGGCCTGTAATGAAAAGCAAAAGAAGAAAAATGTCTCGCCTAACAGTCTCTGTGTGGTTGGTTTTCCACAACAACTATTTTAGACAAGGAGATCTACTTCATTGGTATCAGCAAGGCAGAAGACAGATAACAGAGCGAGATGCTACAAACTGGTCTGTTTTGTAGCAACCACCAGTATAATAGTTGGAGTTCTTCAAAGGCCTGATCAAAAGTTTCGGTTTCACTGACCATGGGATTGAGTCTTTTAATTACAGCCATTGCTCAGCACCCAAAGCTTCCCCACCAAGAAGGAGAGGAGGTATGTCTTTTCAAAAACAAGGTCCACACCATACAACAGAAACTGTAATGATTTCACTGAAGAACCTTAAAAATTCTTGACCACAGAAGGCTAAATCCAAAGTACATCCAAATACAAGACAGATTTTCATTCTTTTCATCAAATAAGCTCCAGTTTTCTCAGTAGAACTTATTAGCAAATGACCTGCACTGCACCCTTTGCTGCAGCAGCCAGGAGCTGACTTGAATCTGTCTGACAAGGAATATGAGCCAAATGACCATGTGCCTGAAAAAATACCACTGTGAGCATTCCCAAAAAAGTCACTGTTAAGAACAATACACCAACATATCAAATAATCCAAGTCATCCCCCCACTAGTGAAAGAAAGCTATTATGAATTATTATTAAATAAATGTATGCTTCAAAGCCCTGAAAATGTTTTCTTTGTTAAAAGTTCTTCGTGATAAAGACACAGATTCTTCCCAGAAAGCAGCACATGTAATTTCCCTACTCCATGAAAAGGCAAACTTCCTAAGGCATATTCGAAGGTCCTATTATGTTGGATGCTTTCAAAAAACTTCATTTTAAAACAACAACAAAAAACAACAAAAAACACATGACAACAAAAACCTCATTAGAATGGCAGCCACACTGCTCAGTTTCCTGACTTAAACTGGAAGCACTCTGACTTCTGAAAGAAAAAACACTTTATTTTTTTCTGTGTTTTCCCAGACATTTTTTCTAAAGCCAGTTTCTCTGTAGAAGTAGTTCCTGCAGGACAAAAAAGAGTCAGTTCTTGCCTAACTCCAAGGGTACAGGGAAACATGTATTTGGGCCACCCTTTCTAACAAGGCAATTTTTTTCTCCCCTGTTGGAGCCCGTTACTTAAGACAGAAGTTCTAACTATATTGAGCTTCTTTGCACAAATGCATTTTTTTTAATAAATAAAATGTATTTCAAGAAAATAAATTAAATCAAAGAAACGGAGACAGTGTGAAGGAAGAAAAACAAAACACCACCCTTAAAAAGTACCATGCACAGCAGCAGAGAGAGGCTTCCATGTTGAAATACCTACCCAGCATGGTGTAGAGGTTACTCAGGATGCGAGCTGGCTGCACTCTGAGCGGGTAGATATCAGCAATGCTCTGAACACTGATTCCATGGTCTTGCAAGAGATTCTTAATTTCGTTAGTTTCAGCCAAAACAGTTACTGCATAACAGAATAACAGAAAACAAAAGCACTAGTAAGAAACAACTTTCTACTCTTTTTAACTGACTGTCTCTACTGTCACCTCTCAGCTAATCCATTTAGTTGACTTAAAAAGGCACAGAGGCCTCACTTCTTTCTTAATTTGTGAGTCTGTGAGACCAAAACAGATTGCCAGAGGGCATCAGGCAGATTTTGGCTCTCTGCTTCTCAACATGTCTTGCCATTCCTGTCTTCTTTGGACTATAGGGTAATTCAAGTTGGCAGGGTACTTACAAGGTTTCTATTCCAACCTCCTGCTCAAAGCAGGGTCAGGTCTGAGGTTAGATCAGGTTCTTAGGGGCTTTATCTGTCTTTTCTCATTTATTTCAGTGCCTTTATTTTGGATCATGCCATCTCTTTTAGCAGACAGGGCTTTTGCCCCATGAAACAATGGGAAACAAGACTTGAAAAATCTTTGTTGTTCTAATACAGCACACTATAACAACACAGCCTTATCAATGGGGAACAGGTGCTGTTACATGTATAGCAATAACTGTTAAGAGAGTCCATAAAATGGAAGAGATAGGGGAAAAAAGTCCCAACATCTGAGGTATTTACAAACCAGGCCCTGATCCCACCTCTTGTCCTGCTTGAGGTTTTGTTCATGTTAGGTGGCTTCTTGGTTTGTGACTAATAATTCATTTCTCTTCTTTGCATTATAAATACTTGTCAAAGAATGCTAAAAATAAGCAAGCACTTCTATTTCTACTAGAAATTAAGTACTTCAAGAATAACAAAATGCCACCCCCACATCAACAGGGGGTAAACAAGAACCTGTCCAGGTCACAGTAAAATTGACAAAGGCAGCTCCTTATAACGAGCTGGTTGCTTTTCCAGAGCAGCACAGACCCTTGAAAAACCTTTAAGCCTCGATCAGCTGGTGTTTGCCTTCTACTTAATTTTCTGGTTTTGGCTGTTCCTGCACTGACTACAGAAGCCACCCCATGCAGCAGCTAAAAGGTGGCCCTAAGTCTGGCTGCCTCACCTCTGTGTGCAGAGATCCTCCCCACTCATTGCTCTCTGGTTCCTCCAAAAAGGGGCTGCACAGATACCAAACTAAACTGACCTCTCTCCTGTCACTCCTATCTTTCTCGCTAGAATCCACTAAGATTTTCCTTTTCCCTACAAGATTAAGTTTGCCACTCTCCTGTCCCTGACAAGTCTTAACATTTTAACAAATATAGTTTTTTAAAAAGTTTGTTAAACCTGGTCTTCCCTCCTGGAAAAAAAAAAAAGCTGCTGGGCAAACAACCACTTTCTCCTTCTCAAAGTATCACATCAAAGAAAAATCCACGTTTATTTTAAATATGTCTTTCTTCTCTCCTGTACACCGGGACTTTGCCATCACATGATCCAATTCACCCAGAATATTCAGAAAACCTTCCTCACCTTGTACCACAACATCAGGTTTAAATCCAGTGGAAAATCTCCTGTTTAAGGGATCAATTTCACCTGCAGCAAGAAATCCCTACAATAAATGCAAAAGAAAGAAAAAAGAAAGGAAATAAAAAAATAAGTAAAAGGCTTCTGATGACATCTAGAAGAAATCTTAACCAAATTTCATGTTTTGTCAGGAGAGCGGGACTTAAAGCCTGGTTTATCTACCCCATCCTCTGAGTAGTACATTCAGTAAAAACAGTATTCTTTCAGAACAAAAAGAAAATGTTTATGACTGACACAATCTGCATGTTCAGATTTCCTATTTTAGAGTTGCAGCAACTGTCACAATTTCACCAGACCAGTGATTTTTTTTGTAGCTCCACAAAGATATGCAGTGGTTCCTTTAACAAGCCCATGGCTAATATGGGACAACTCCGCAGGCATCCTAGTGGAGCCGAAACAGTGCAAAATCCCAGCACTGGGACAGACAAGTCAGACCAGGCATTTTCCTCTAGCCTAAGCATATATTCAGGCCATGTGACAACTTATTTGGCTCAATTAGAAACAGACAATTGCATATCAATATACAAAAACATAAAAAAGTGCTCCTGAAAGCTCAGAGTCAGCTCTCCATAGTTCATGTACATGTTTCTACTGGAAAACACATTATTCCCTACCTGTCAATCAAATTGTCCTTAAAGCCCAAGCCATCTCAAAACAAAATGAAATTCAAGGTCACCTACTATACAAGAAACAATTACCTCTGCTAATAGGCAGCTAAGGACATACAACGATTGGCCCCAAAGATGAGGCAACTTTCCCACTGGGACACGATCCACTGAGTGAGGATTTTCATACTCCTCATCCACCTGAAAACCAACACATAAGCAAGAAAAATTACTCTAAAGTTGTGAAGAACAATCTGTAACATGGAAGTATTTAAAAAAAAATATGGTTTATCATCTACCCTTTCTAACCTGGCATCATTACCGACATCAAGATCTCTTGGTTTTATTTTTATGGCTGCATGTTTTCTGGGATAAGAACTATGCTTCCCTTTCATACACCACCCCAACCTTCAAAGCTGGAGGTTAAATGGATACTCTGCATATAGTTATAGCTTTGGTGTTGGTGCTTCCCTTTCTTCTCGCCATGTCTTGCTGCCTTCCCTCTGGGCAGCTTGTAGGCAATTGTGTGTCTGCTTTCCAACTCCTGGCAACATGACACTTGAACTTCACTGATGTCTACCTAGTTCCCAAATTAAAGGTGCTTTCCAAAAATGAAGGCTTTTCCAACTTTCCCATGTTAGCAAGAATGACCAATGGGAGAATTAAGAGTAGACTCATTAATTTAGAAAAAATGTCTTGGTTTTGCAGTATGCAGAGATCTACTGAGCACAGGGGGAAAACCCTCCTAGAAAATATCTCTACCATAGCCATTCTAAAATTTATAAATGACAGCCAAAATCTACCCCATTTGTTTGGCATATTCATCAGATCATGGTATCAGAATTCACAAGAAGGCTCTGAACTCTCACACACTTGTTTCCCACTAGGTTCCCACCCCTGATCTGCGACCAACATATCAGCTGTCAACGCTCCCTGCCCATACTCAGACCAGCCCAGGAGGCTCCGCACCCCTAGTGAATGAGGGCTGGCAAGTCTGGAGTGGAAGAGGAAGTTGGCAGGGAAGGATGCAAAGGCAAAGAGCATGGAAGAACACATAAGCTCATCTGAATTTCTCTATCACAATGGAAGAATCAGGTAAGAAGTAACAGCAAAGATGAGGGAAACCAAACCGAACCAAAACAAAACAAAACACCCAAGCAAAAAACACACCACAACAAACAAAACAAACAAAAAACCCAGCCCAAACCTTAATCCATCTGAAACCTGATTCCCTCCTACATACAAACTCTAGAAAAGAGAGCACAACCAATCAATAGACTAGGCAGGCAGGACAGTCTATGCTTTATTTTGTCATCGAGTTTCAGTTCCTAAGTCAGCATTAGCACTTCTTAAATATATGTCTTACTATGAGCACTTAAAGCTTTAGACCTTCTCTCATATTTCTGTAGGCACTCAGATTCCTAAGTTAAAAATGTCACCATTTGGAAGCCTGAAGTTTACCATTTCTCAGTGGGAGCTGTGACATGTCTCTTAGTTTTTAAACAACGTGAATCAGTCTTTTTTACTGCTGCTTTAGATTTATCAGCTATAGGAAAACTATAAAACCAACATTCATCTTGATATCTGTACTTTGCATACTGAAGTGGATGCTACATTTTCACAATACCTTTTCTGGAGGGACTGCATATAGTTCAGGCATTAGCACTATTCCGTTCTTCTCTCTAATAAGTATTCCTTCCAGTGCCTCTCTGTATTCTTGTACCTGGAAATATTTTTAAAAGGAAGTGAGAATTCACATTTCAGTCAGCAAAACTGATGCAGTAAAGTTATAACACTTTCCCACAGTACGTTTTAGCTGAAAGTTCATAAAAAAAAAGGCGGGGGGGGGGGGGGGGGCTGAAATCGTGACTTGCTATTGCAAGATCAGGATCCAAATCCTCAGCATCTCTCTTTCAGCATCTCCATATTACCAGCCTCAGAAACATGAACATACATCTTTAATCTATACCACACCACTGCAGTACAAAGCTTCTAACATTTTCCTATCAAGAAGCCACAAGAACAAATCCTACATGAAATTTGCAACAGATGATAATGCAGTGACATGGATGTCAGGACTACCAATATCCATAAAAGTGTAAGGTGTGTAATAATTATTAGTTTTCTACTGTGCACATTTGTCTATGATTTTCTGAATTCTGCACTGCAGAATTGGGAAATCAGTTTCACTTAACAGATTAACTTTAAAAATTGCCCCCTGGAAAACTTTTAAACTGTTTAAAAGTATCTAAGTTAACCGAATAGAAAATAGACAACATATCATGAACAGAAATACTAGACCGATACAAAATGAAGAACATTTAACATTCTTTTTACCAGATCCCTTATTTTGTTCCATTTTTTAACTCTTCCATTCCAAGTTTTTACATACAAGAAAGCTGTTTTCAAGCTTCCCCAGTACCTGCCTCTGAAATCCTATTTCTGCAATCCCTGAGTGCAGTGGAAAATGCAAGGTAAGGTACTCACAGGTTCGTTTTACGGTGCACTGACATTTTCAGTATCCCATCCTTCCCTACTTATTTGAGTCCCTCATATGCTTATTTTTCTAACAATTGCTGCCATTGCAACCACTTGTTTGCAGCAGTTACTGGGGAAGACGAGACACTCACCTGAGTGTCCTAGTGTGTCACTCAGCTGTGCTTAAATGGTGGGAACTGGGAGCAATTGGCTGGTCTGACCATGCCCTAGCACAGCCTGTCTACACGCCATAAGGGCAACCAGGTACAAACGATCTCAGATAATCCAACGGAATTCTAGAGGCTGCTTTCTGAAGTGGTATTTTATTGACATGACTGAAGTTTCGGTAAACTTTCCGATTTTTTTCCCCTCATGAAATAACGCCTTTTCTCTCTCCACCAGACTATTTTTACTGTGTTCAGGAAAGCAACCTACATTTCTAGTGTCAGTATTTCACTTGATATACAGCATCTGGTACAAAAAGAGGTCTTTTTTGGTCTGAAATTCCCTGCTTTGTTTCTGATGTCATTTTACTTTTTAAGAGATTATGTTTAGTAATCTCCTGTCCCCCTACACACTAGGTAACTAAATCACATGTATTTTTTACTTCCTTCAAGCCATCAAGCTACAGAAGTCTTGGTATGAATACATTTAGTCCTGGATACTTGTCACTCTAATTCATCAGTACTCTCCAGGTGCCACAATAACCTTTGGAGGGCTACAATCGATTTAGCTCCCATGACCACTGAATACTTGACACAGTAAAGACATGAAGTAACTTAGGGAGTCATTAATTAACTTAGGAAATTAGTGAAAATTAAATAGTTCCTCATAGTCCAATGCCAAATCTCCCTGAATGTACATAAGGACTGAAGGTGCTGTGAATCCTGTTCTCAGAGCCAAGCCACAGAGATTGGATGGAAAAAGAAGCTGGTCTCATCCTGCAGTAATTGGGAAAGAGGCACAAAAGTTGGCAATCAGACACAATCAGGCAAATTAACCCCGTTCGGCTCAGTTTGACCACACCAGCTAACAGGCTGGCAGAGAGAGGGCAATGAGGCCTCAGTGTGCACAACACTGCAGCCTCTACCACGTCACAAACTCCCCAAAAGGAAGAGATTGCCTGAAGACTGCTCTCATCCTACTGATAGGGTGTTCAACTGATACCCAAAAAAAAACATGGAGCAAAGCTACAAAACACTGTGGGCAAATGGCTTCGAGTTTCCATTGAAAGAAATGTCTTCTTTCCTCACCTGAATTTTGTCCTCATTAAAGACTCCATCAATTAGGAAGTATGTCCAGAATACCGGCCACTCACATTCAATATTTTCAAAAAGCTTGAGCTCAGCAGGATCATAGTGCAGCCTGCTTGGATCCTGGAAATACAATCATACTTGTTCAGTCACAGTGCTCAATTAGTCATTCATATTCCAGTCATAATGGCAACCTATTTTATACAAGAATTAAAACCAAGAAACAAATAAAAACACCATAAATAGTTTCCACACAGTCTCTTCTTTTTCACACTCAGTCTCAAACTCATTTAATCATTCCACAGACAAATTGACCCTTCCCTGTCACAGAATCTAGGTGTCACCCGAACAATCTTGGCTCTACCTCAGTTCAGATATATTTTGGGAAGCCTCAGAGACAATGGTTCCACTTAGGCACCATAAGCATATCTAAGGGCTCATTTCCTACAGAATTATTAATTAAGTTCTGTCCTTAATAACTGGTTTTCAAACCCTTAGCCTCCTGCAGATATGTGTCGTTTCCAGGGCGGATACATAGACTACCTCCAAATCCACTCAGATGTCTTAACAGCGATACAGAACTTCACTCCTTCAAGTAAATGTAACAAAACATGTCTATAAACAAGAGATAAAATTCTTTCTAATGTCTACTGAAAATATACATCAGAAGTACCTCTCTGGGTGTCTTGTAACCATCTCGGAGAAAGCGACAACAGCCATAGCGGCCCTGTAAAAACAGACAGAATTACAGAAAACTTCACATACTGTTCTTCCTCACAGACTAACATCAGCATAAAAGTGTGTGCTGAGTTTTAAGTGCCACTTAGGGACTTTCCTCCCTCTCTTCCACAACAGATGAACCTAGTCTGGCAACCCATCTTTAATCAAGATTTTTTGTTCAGAAAGGGGGGTTCTGCTTCTCTTTCCTTCCAGAAAATAAAAATAAAAGAACTCCTTACCTGCAATTTGGATATGATTTCACTCTTGGTTACATTAACAAGGTTTAGATCCTCCACTGCAAAAGCCGGGTAAGAAATAATAGAGAGAAGGCCAGCATCTATCTCCTTTGAGGTGGATGCCCTTGGCAACATGGAGTACAGAATAGACTGAGCAAAACAGGAACAGAAGAGAGGGATGTAAAACAATTTACCTGCTTCAGAAGATTACATCAAGTGCAAAATGAATAGACTCTGTTATTTGCAAACTGACAGATAACTCAATGCATAATTATTTTTAACTGAGTTAGAACGAGAATGCTTTACATCACTCACTTTCACATGATCTACTAGAAATAGGGTGAGCAGCATAGTCTGAAGCCATCCTATTACATTAAGTTCTTAGCTCTGTTAATCAACATTTCATTTAAAAACAAAAGGGACAGGGTGTTGTTCCCCTAGGAAAGGAAACAGAAGACTCATTTTTACCTGACAATGTTCTACTTCATCAGGAAGAACATGAATCACTGATTTGTGTCCTCCATGAGCTCCAAAAAGATCTAGTTCATCAATTGCTTCCAAAGCAGCCTTCAAAAAAACCCAAACAACAACCCAAATCATTAAATACCTTTGAAGCCAAGTATAAACTCCAGCACCTGCACTTATCCGCTGAAGGAAATTACGTAAGACAGAAGTTTGCTTCACATTTTTTCATCTTTAAAGCTTGGCAATATTTTAGAAAAAGTGAATATTTCTCTCTTTCTGCTAGTAGAATACCGGACTGATGTGCTGATGATCCTTCTTATAATTTAAAGGCAATGCAAAACAATGAGGAGCTGGGCTTCCACCAAGACAGTATCTAAACATGAAAGTATTTAGTAATGAACACATCTTCCAAAATCACCCCTATTCAGTGGCTTTTCACTCCTCCTGCCTGAAGGGCTCTTCAAAGAAGGCTTGTTTCGGTCATCCCAGAATTGGCAGACGGTGGTGCCTCAAGAGCATCGCCATCTCTCTAATGCTATCACTTCCCAAGGGGAAGAGAAACGAGATGTCTGCTCTTTGCACAGCCAACCCAGGCACACCATGCTCATGTCAACAGATGAACCACCACATCCCACACCTCTTAGCCACAGCACGTTTCCCTAGTGAAGGCAGAAGTGAAGCTGCTCTGGGGAGCAGCTCCGCAGAGAGGGATCTGGGAGTTTTGGTTGACGGCAAGTTGAACATGAGTCAACAGTGAGCCCTGGCAGCCAAGAGTGCCAACCGTGTCCTGGGTGCATCCAGCACAGCATTGCCAGCCAGGTGAGGGAGGTGATTGTCCCACTCTGCTCTGCACTGGTGCGGCCTCACCTGGAGCACTGCGTGCAGTTCTGGGCAACACAGGATTAAAAAAAAAAGATATTAAGCTACTGGAGAGTATCCATAAGAGGGCTACTAAATTGGTGAAGAGTTTGGAGGGGAAGCTGTATGAGGAGTGGCTAAGGTCACTGGGTTTGTTCAGCCTGGAGGAGACTGAGGGGAGACCCCATGGCGGCTACAGCTTCCTCACAAGGGGAGGAGGAGGGGCAGGTGCTACCTCTTCTCTCTGGTGACCAATGACAGGATGCAAGGGAATGTCAGGAAGATGTGCCAGGGCAGGTTTAGGTTGGACATGAGGAAAAGGTTCTTCCCCCAGAGGGTGGTGGAGCACTGGAACAGGCTCCCCAGGGAGGTGTCACGGCCCCAAGCCTGGCAGTGTTCAAGAAGAGACTGGACAACGCCCCCAGACACATGGTGTGAACTGTGGGGTTGTCACATGCAGGGACAGGAGTTGGACTCAATGATCCTTGTGGGTCCCTTCCAACTCAGGACATTCTATGATTCTAAGACATCAGCCACCTGCTTTGTACTCCTGCTTTCACCTTTCAGGCTACAAAACCCAGCTTTGCAGACGCAGGGTGTGCAGCACCACACAGGCAATGCGGCAGGGAAGAGAGCAAGGACTGGACAGTCAGAGCCAGCCCAGCAGAGCTTTCCTCTGAAATGCATATTAACAGGGTGGTGGTAACACTCAATGTTGCTTCATGCCCATTTTTGTCCTGCAGGTTCATGGTAATGTCAACCTCTGACAAAGGAAGCAGCTTGCCTTATTCTCTCTGCAGAGAAGCAAGGGTATTTTTCTTCTTCCAACACAAACACGGGCTTACTGCCTCTGTAGAGCCTCTCCCTAGCCCAGCACTAGCGCAGCACATGTTCCTGGTGGCAGCAGAAAGCCTCACTGAGGAACCGATAGCCGGGACCATGGACAGTCTTAGTGGTGAACAAAAGGCACTGAGATTAACCCAGAGACATACGCTCCCTGCTGTACTGCTGCTTCAGGTGGCCACAGAAAGCAGACGGGGGGAGAGAAATTTTAAAAGGGAGAATTCCTGAGGCAGGTTACAAAAAACCAGCATCTACGGTGCCCTCTGCAGCACGGCCTCCAGCATGGCCCCTTGTCTCCACCTTGAAGAGCACTTTTATTGAACTCAGAGCCACCAGGATGGAAAGCTGTGCAGCAAGTCCCACAGGTCATCCTGACATCAATGTAGAAGTCATATAGAGGCCACAGCGACCTGAGTCAGGCGGATCAGTGAAAATAAAATCGTGCTGGACAGCTAAGGAATAACCTCCCCCACAAACACTGCCCCATCACTATTCAACTGAACTGTGGCCAAGACCAGCAGCTTCTCTCTCTTGCAGCCACACAAGATCTTGGTAACTAATAAATCCTGCTGAAGTACAACTACACCTTTGACCTTAACAATATTTGGCTTCTATCAGTCCACCAGACACCATGTAAAAAGGTAGCTGTCAGTTGCACATTTACATTTAGGGCCTTCTGAGCTTCATTTAGTATCTCTGTGACCTTGTGCTATGAGGGAAGCAGAAATAGCTTTCTTTTAGAATCATAGAATCATTTTGGTTGGAAGAGAACCTCAAGATCATCAAGTCCCTAAGAGCCTCATGTATGCATCTTTTAAACACCTCCAGTGACGGGGGCTCCATCACTTCCCTGGGCAACCTGTTCCAATGGCTGACAACCCTTTCTGTGAAGAAACTTTTCTTAATATAAAATCTAAACCTCCCCTGAGGTTCACAACTTGAGGCCATTTCATCCTGTCCAATCACTTGTTCCCTGGGAGAAGAGACCAACCCCCTCCATGCTACAGCCCCCTTTCAGGTAGTTGTAGAGAGCAATACAAGTACATCTTTACTCTTTTTTCTCGCTAAATTACTTGTGAATAATTTATTAGACTGATATTCTGTTGTTTTCCAGAATTTACATCTGACTTAATCTTACCATGAAAACATCACATATAATACTGGGGTTGGAGAATTAAGATAGAGGGACAGAAAACCAGAAGACACTTTATGAGACTGCACCTCAGTGAATCAGATTCATGCCACAATGAATCTGGTACCTTTCTTGCAATTCCTGGAACAACTGTGCTGAGGTCTTTCAATGAAAGCCATTATTACAAGAATTTTACACTGAAAAATAGCACTCAAACAAAAATTCTTATACAATCAGCTAATTATCGCTATGGCCAAGAAGACTATGCAAAGGAAGCCATCAGGTTTGTCAGAATCTTCAGCGTGACAGAACAGCCATGAAGGAAATGTTAGGAAGACATCCTCACTTTGGCCATTCCTACGGAGCTTGCGTTCAGTTCAGGGATGCCCTGGTTTGTCTTGTCACCACGTTCCCAAATTCCATAGTCCTGGAACAACATCATCAAGAAAACATCTGCATGATCATATACAAAAACAATGTTTTCCCCTTTTATCCCACAACAAAACCAGAGCCCTACATGAAATTAGTTTACTTGCCTTCGGGAAAAAACACAAAAAAGAAAGAAAAAAGGAAAAGTAAAGACTCCAAGTCTACAAAGAGCCATCCTCATGTTCAAAGGGCAGCACATAAAAATATACCCCAACAGGATCAGGTCTACACTCATGAATCACTGTCTTCACAGAACACACCAAGTTCTTTATCCTTCTCCCTGTGCCCATTCAACTCATCACTTTCCAGAAAGTCTTTTAACAGTTTACTCTTTTTAGAAATGTCCATAAGATTTTAGTGAGATATCAGAAAATAATTATTAATAAACTATCATTACCATAAAACAAGTATACTTCATCCAGGTAGCCATAAATCCTCCACAGCCCTCCTACCACCTTGAAAGATGCTCCTTACAATGTAAAGTACTGACGGGTTCTAATATATTCTTATGGAAGAAGAAGTCTGTATTTTCCTTCTCCATCAGTAAATAATTTTCCACCCACATCTGAGCAGTGTTCAGGTGTTTTACATATAAATAACTACTTACAGCAACTTTGTAGGCAGCTTCTATGTAAAAAACAAGATTCTGAATAAAGGTAACTTCATCAAGGGTAAAGATAATACGTAACCCTGATTGAAAGAAGGGAAGAGAGTAATTATACTGTATCAGAATTAAAGTATTTACTCCTCAGTGAGCTTCACAATTTTGTTTATTTGCTACTAACTCCTGCCCACTGAAATCAATGGAAAAATGCTGATTTTGAAAGATCAGGCAGCAAGCCTCAATACTTACTGCTGATAAAATACTTTGAATGTCACCAAGACATCCTGCTTTAAAGACCAACCAAAAACCACTCCTGGGAGGGTGGCACTGAGAGATGGTGGGTACAGAGCAGATCAATCTGAGTCACCTCTGGTTCCCAAGAGCAGTTCACCCCAGTTCCCGCAGCTTCCCAGCCCCCCGCCCACTCAGTGCTTTATCAAGGGACCACCAGGACAATCAGGCACCCGCGCTGCAGGAATAAGTTGTGAGGGGCTCTGAGGACAGAAAAACACGTAGGGAAACAAACCCTTATCCTCACAGGAGGAGTACAGTTGAGAATAGCACAAAATAAAACACCGCAAGCAAGAAAAGGAACACAGATGGTGCTAGTGGCACCTGTCTCAGTGTTGCCACTCCCTGAAGAAAACTGGTTGTCCATTAGGATGCCCTACAAAGTCTTCAAATGCTAAGCTTCTCTGACATGATTCTGAATATCTTGTGTATTTGTACATCAACAAACATTAAGGGAACTGCCAGTTACTATAAACATGAAATCCTAACTAAGCCACATCTCTTTTTCTGAGCAATAACTATGTACAGGTCTTTGAAGCTAGTTACAACTTTTTTTTCCTTTTTCAATGAAAACTAGAAGAAAAGAAGACTGCAACAATAGTCAAGGCTAAAATATGTTCTGCTTACCTGATGCAGTCATCTGTGCCAAGAAGAGCAGGTAAAGGGAGGTTGCATCCACTTGTAGATGCCCCCATTGGTCATCCCCAACCACAGTGGCACAAGTTGCAGAGTTATACTTGGCATGTAGGCAGTCTTTGGTACTCTGTGTGCGCTTGAACTTCTCTACCTTATCTACCTAAAAAACACCACAAATCTAAAACATGAAGCATTTCAGAAGAAAATTCCCAAACTGTTTCAAAATTAACAACTTTTCTTAGGTGAGGAGCAACTTGACGTCTTAATTTTTGTTACCTCACTTCAGTGTGTTTTGATTGGTCAGAGTGCTTAAATACAACTCTAACTTAAGGCTCCAGCTAAATCCACATCTCTTCAGGAAGGATTAAGAAGAAATTACTTTGTTGAGTTGAGACCTTGGTTATATATAAACATCTTGGTAAAAATCAGTTTATAAAGGCAAAACTGCAATTTGCTACAAATACAATCTCAAAAAGGTGCAAGTAAGATCAGAGTTTTGCTGCAGTTAAAAATACTCCCCACACCACCATCTACACACATGCAGAAAACTCACAAGGAATATATGCTGGAGACGAAATGCTTTGTAAATGCAACACGTACTAGTTCAGCTCATATTTATGACATTACCTGTCGCATCATGCACTGTAAGAGTCCCCGCATCAGCTTCACAACGTTCTGCAGGAACAAAACAGACCAGTGACACCCTCACAGGGCCAGAGCCATCAGCTGTTACAAACAACATTCAAAAGTGACAAAGTTCACATCCCCTACTAATATCCTGCCATAGGTAAAAAAATGTGTACTTGTCTGAAATGCTTTACCTGCCTTTTTAAACATATAGTGATTGATCTTTATTCCCACATCCTTATGTAGGAGAACAAATCTTTTCCCAACAGTGGAGCAAATCTCTGTGATCCTTTTATCCAGTTAAGGAAGTAAGCAGAATGTTATGTCTTGTAAAAATAATAATAACAATGATGACGATGATTTTTAGAGTGACAGATCCAGGGAACACTGGTAGATCACTGCAAGACATTGACACGATTGGAAAACCCGTGGAGCTTCTTTTCCTCTTTACACAGCACAACAGAAAGCAAATGACTAATGTAAAGAAAGGGTCTTTAGTGTGTACAAAGAGTACAAGATTTTGTCTTAAATGAAGAAATCAACCCCATATTTTTATCCACAAATTACTATAGCCTCAAAACATGATCATACAAACTAAGCCAAGGTTATTTAGTCACCACAGACCTCTCTGGTTTCAGCAGTACATGTCAGCATAAAATTTACCCAGTGCCTACAAAAGCAACAGCAGGACACTGACACCAATGTTCCCTCACTTCCCATGTAACCCATCTCTGCACTCTCACTTCTGATACCCACTTTCCCAGCTGCAGATTATAGAAATTAACTGTGTCAGTTACCTCCCCTTCTAATTCTCCAGCACACAACTCTTAACAGTTTGGAGATTGTTGCTTTGTCTGGTTTGATCAAACATGTCCATACACCATGTAGGACTTCCATGAGATGACAAGTGCCCACATCAAAGATTGCTACTTTAAATGGCACGCTTCTCCTTACAGGGAAGAGTGGCCTAGCAAATAAATTGCTACCCTAGGATCCAAGTGACCTTGGCTTGATCTTCTGTTCTGTAATGTAACTCAGGAGGGATATCAAGGTTTAATTAGAGTCTTGTAAATCTGGGCATAAAATCTCTCAGAAGCCTGATTTTCAACAATCAGCCAAATGATGGAGGTCTGATTCCTATATGTATTTGTTTTGTTTATATTTTAATCCAGATATAAGCCTCTCTGCCACAGTTCTCCAAATCTTGCTTGCTGGATGGCTGCCAGGAATACCATACACCATGTACTGCACAGATACTGATGTGATAGGAACACGACATGTACTACAAGCTGGGAAAACCCTGCCAGATCCTAGATAGAGCAGCAATGCAAACACATTGTTCAAAACCACTACGATATGAAAAAAAACCAAACAGTGTAAGTGGTTTACACTAAATTTTGACATACCTGCTCGAGCTCGTAGGCTTTGGCCTTATCCTCATCCCGGTCCGCGTTCTTCCGATAAGCCATCCCCAGCCCCCACACGGCCAGGATGCTGTAGATGTTGTCCCGTACCCAGGCATCCTTATGGTCCGCACCGGCCGAGAGCAGCCCCGTAACTGGATTCTAATCACAGAAGAAGGAATAAAGAACAAACATTACTAGCTGAAATCCTACCTTTCCATATCAAAGGGTTACAAAACAAGAGAGAGAGACAAAGATGATTGCATACTGCGGCTGCCCACAACTTTGCAAGAGAAGTGAGGTCCCACCTTTCTTTCCCCAACTCACATCAGTGAAATACAAAATTTCTTTGAACGCTTCAGGATATAAATCTTATGGTGTCCAGCTGGGCATCCTCATCCCCATAGGATTATTAGCTAAGTCACTAAGTGAAACTTGAAATATATTGAGGAAATAGGAATTTAAATGTTATATATTTGTAAGGAAAAGAGGGTACTGAGATAACATTAGCAAATGAGTCTGGAATCTATTCTTCTCTATGCAACTAGTCTGTGGCATAATCTTGAGGAAGTAAAAAAACCCACTACTTCCCTTTCAGGAAATTAAAGAAGTATTTCTATTCATTTATAATATCTGCTTGGTTTATGACAGCCAAAACATGAATACACGCAAAGCCTTTTTATATCCTCCTCTGAAAAATGTACAGAAGGGTAAATTCTGGTGGTGTTGAAAAGCAGGAGTGTCTGAAAAGCAGCACAGTGAGTAGTCTCCTGCATCCCAAATACTCCATTACATTTTTCATTGCATCATTAATTCCCATCATTTCATTATCATTAATTTTTAAGACCATCTTTCTCAGTTGCATGTTCTTCACTACCAAAAAAATGAGGTAGAGAAGCAAAAGCTCAACAGAGCTTTCGGTCAACTCAAGCCTTTATAGAAAATTTAACTAACCAAAGGCCAGTTGCCAGGGCTGGAGTGACAAAGGGGAAAGATTACAATAATAAAGGTAAGTAAAATTTTTAAAAATACAGACATCAATTGCTCATTTCTGGCACACACCGGTCCACTCAACTCCTTCCGTAGTTATTTTTAAGAAAGAAGTTTGAGGGTAGGGAGGACCTTCAATTACAATTTCCTGGGCTTTGTATGTGACAACTGAACAAGAGGCGGGTGACAGTCGGACACACTAGGCCAGTCACAGTCCATGCTATTGTTAGGGTTTATACAGAGAAATGTCTTGTGGCTCGCAGAGAGTACAAACGTGTAGTTCTGCTGCAAGAGTCCCTCAGCACGGCCTGAACAACAACATAACAACAGCAGGACACCCACTCGGCTGCTTGCTGGTGAAAATATGATCCCAAAGAGCTTAAAAAAACCCTCTTTCTGAACTTCAAAAGTCAAACCAAGGAGTAAGAGAAGAACAAGTGAGAGAGCAAAGAAGGGAGAACCCGCTTCCATTTCAGCACTGTACCTATGAGGCAAAAACCAGGGTCTTGAAAGGCAGATTGCATGTTCTCAGCTTTTTTAGAGAGAACTTGGTTTCCCTTCTCTCATGCAGCACAACAAATTTCTATATACCCACAACCCTGGCTTGACAGAGATCACCCTGCTGCCTGAGAAATGGTGATTTTGGTTTGGTTTTCCCCACCCTTCATGCAGCTGCAAATTAAAAAAGCCTCCAGGTACCAAGATGGAAATCCTTGAAAAATGGCCCATGCAAGACTTTAAATAAACCATTCAGTCCCCAGGAAGAGATGTACCTGCCTTCAAGAGGCCACATTAAACACATCCAACAGCAGCTATCACCATTTCAGTCTTTGGTTCCTCTACAAGAAGCTCCTGGGGAACACTGAGGCTGGCTCTCATGGACTGACAACACATTAATGTCTTTCCTCATGCACATTCATAATGTTAGCAGAACAACACAATATTTTTTAATAAAAAGCTTATTCTTAAAAGCTACAGTTATTTTCTTCTGTTACCTCTGACAGCAGATGAAAAGTACAATGCTTACAAGGCACTACAGAACCTGAAGAAACACCATGTGTTTAACTCCAAAAGTGTCAAAGGAATTTTAGCTCAGCAAGTGCTTCAAAGCATCACATGTATGCAGTGATGTCTAACTGGACTAGCAGGTTTCATCGTGCAAATCACACTGCGCATATAGACACATGGAGCAAAGAATCAGCATCAACATGGGCTCTGTGAGCTGAGAGCACCAGAACAGAAAGCTGATTGCTGGACTAAGACTTCAAACAGTTGTATCATGCCCATCCTATTTGTAAGTTTATCTGTTAGTCTGGAAACTAAAAACCCCAAAACACAACACCAGTTCCTACAGAGGACCAGATATTAATATGAACTTCAGTAATATAGGCACAAAAGTAGTGAGGTTCTAACCAGAATAGCAACACAAGTAAGCCCACTTTTAGCATCTTGTTGAAAATCTATTTAATTTGTTTCATTGATCTGTCAGGTGAAAACCAATGTAAGCTCTAGCAAAGTTTGCAGATAGATTATTTGTGTGAAATCAGACATAACACAATTCATGTTACCCAAAAATGTATGCCAAATGTGCTTTCCTTACCAGCTCCATATGCTTTCTCTTATAAGTACCCTAGCAACACTTAAAATGTATATAGACGTTACGTTTTGCTATTTTATGTACATATCTTAAGATTCACATTTTTTCTTAACCATTCAAATTAACAAGTGTAATAAGCAGCTGAGCATGGCCTGCTGGTGATGCTCTTCATTGCTTGCTTAGCTACAGTATGGAAGCATCCCTCTGGTCCCTGTCCCCACGGACATGTGCAATAGCTGGCAGACCCCACAACATGGCAGGTCAGTATAGCCAACACGAAGGCATGATACAGGAGCCAGCAGTTTGGTCTCATCCTCCATGTACAACCTTTAACATGATCGTACTTATCACTGTGCATGCTGCAGGGACTGATCAATGTTTGTAATGCTTGCAAAACAATAAAAAGTTGGCTTCAGATCCAGTACTGCAAGGTGCTGCATAAGGAAAACTGTCAGCCCTGGTGAAGAGTCTGGACTTGCAATGTGAATGCACATCTGCCTAGTAGCATTCAAATTAAAATTTACCTCTAAAATTACACTGACTTTGAGTGATTGGAATGAATGCAAGACCAATTGCTACTACCGAGAAACGTGACCCCTGATGTACTAAATGTCTTATCAAAACAAAATGTTTCTGAGCACGCTAAGTGTTCTCATTGCTGCACTCGTACAAGAGCAAGCTCGTCACTGCCCTCCATCAGAGAACACCAGCTGCCATGCCAAGTCTGAACAGCTGGTACACCTGTGGATGTGAGGTACAAGGTCACAGCCACGTGTCACCCCTGCACTGAGCAGCAGCACATCAGAGGCATTTCAAATGCCTCCCGGCTCTTCTGTCAGGCTGCTCCTAGGAAAAACAATGGCTTAAATTCTCCTCCCTGGCTCCACCCTGAAAGGCACCAGCAGTAGTGAAGCAGCTCAGCTCAGCTCACCACAGGCTATTCTGTTCTCAAGTAAGACAGGGCTGCACCTGGCCCAAGGACAACCGTCCTAAGTTGCCCAAGCAAGCACTGCATCTCTTCACCCAGTTGAGTGGGACATTTCCATCTAGTGCAGTGGAAAACCGTAAAGAGTATAGATAAAAAAACAAATCTAGAAACCTGCCTTGCAGCATTTCTCTGGGGCCACTTCTAATATTGCTGTCCGTTTGCATTGCTGCTACCCTGTGACTTGCTTTCCACACACAGAAGAAAACTTATTTATCTCCTTCCCTGATCTCTGAACTCTCCACAGCATTGAGCACCTAGTGGAAAAGGCAGCCCTGAGTCATGCACACACATTGAAGCACTGTAGATAGCAACTATAAAATTCAGAGACGCTGGTATAATCTCCCATATTTCCTTTAAGTTACCCTTTCTATTATTGTTAACCACTAATATCATTAAGGCACAGCTTTCACAGGGCATTTTTGATCTCTGGATCCCAGAGCCTCCATCTCTCCTCTAATGGAGGTGTTATTGGCATCCCCATCCTATAAACATGGAACTCAAGGCAGGCACTGAAAGTCAAAGTGACATGTCCAAGGTCATCCCACAGACAAAAGGCTGAGACAGGAGCACAACTCAGCATCTCCTGCAGCCCAGCACAGCCAGGGAGCAAAATTATCTTCTCACACCACCTATTCCTTGCATTTTTTTTCTAATGAGTTCACAATAATTCATACACAAATATTAACTATGGGTGTCTGGACTGTGTGCTCACAACAGTCAGTGACAAAAATCTTATGGACCTAAGAGGATTTCAGTCCTCACCTCTTCTTTCACTGCATTCCAGTTTCTTGTAACTCTCAGCAATATTTGGAGACCAATTAGTGAAAAAACCCCTGTTGCTCTCATCTTTATGTAGTGGACTGTTTTAACTGAAGCATGACACTACAGAGCACATTGTGAGTGCCCATCCTCGGAGCCCGCCTGGGTGAAGCGAGCACATGAAGCAGAGAACCCTACACTATACGCTTATGCAGATGCACTGGCCAAAAAACACATAGTGGATAAGTTTTTCCCCACCAGCCTTGACATCTTCATTCTTTCACAGCTCACACACACTGGCAGCACCGCCCAACAAGCTGGTGTAACCCTGGGACAAGTCGTGCCACTAAACCCATGGCTGCAGAAGCTGCCCCAGCAGCAGCTCGGGGTCGGGATCTCTGGGATGTGCCCCACTGCACATACGTACCGCACACAGCACAGCGGCCCCTGTGAGCCCTGTCCTGGATTCACATCGAGCTGATGCTGACAGACGTATTTCAAAGGCCCTGCTAGGGACCTCTGCCTTACTGGGACTTCATAGTGTTACGGGCATGTATATAAATATATGTATATATATATACACACACACATATAGTCTTACAGCACATAGCTTTGTATCATATGACCACGAACACGTTCTATACATAGTATTATTGTTTGCAAGCACAGGGTTGTGGTACTTCGCACGTATCTTCCAAGGTGCACTTAGAGAAGCAGCCGGCCAGCACCCCCGAGGCTTCTCAGCGCCTCGGCTTCCCCGCGCTGCTCCTCAGGCGGGGGCAGGCGGAGATCCGGGGAGGAGGCCAAGCGCCGGGGAGATAGGGTATCTTCTCCCCCCCCGGCCCCGTCACGCCCCTTGTGCAACCCAGCTGCGGTCAGCGGCCCCGGCCGCTCCAGCCGGCGGCCCCCGCCGCGGCCCTCCGCCCCTGGCCAACCCCATCGATCGGGCGCCCCCAGCCCCGGCCAGGCGTCCCGCGGCGGCGGCCCTCACCTGATGGCAAAGGATGGTACGCTGGACCAGGCGGGCGTAGCCGTCCAGGCGCACCCCTGAGTTGCTACGGCTCCTCATCGCCCCACAGCCGGCCCGCCCGCAACCTCCGAGCCTCCCGCCTCAGCCGGGGCGGCTGCCGGGCCCGCCCCCTCTCCCCCGGTAGCGATCGGCGCGGCGGCTGCCGGAGATGGCGGCGGCCTCCTCCCTCCCTGCCGGCCTGGGCAACGGGTGGAGCGCCAGCCTGCCCTCCCGCCGGCGGGGCGGGGCGGGGAGAACCGGCCTCCTCGCTCCGGGCAGGCAGGCGGACGGCAGGTCCCCGGAGGGGCGGAAGTGGGCGAAGGCGAGGTGGGCTGACTCGGAGGCGACGTGAGCGGGAGCTTGCAGACCCCCGCAGGAAAGGGGAGCGTGAGGGTGGGATGCTTGAAATCCCGAATTCAGCTTTTCCGAAGAACCAGCAGGCTTTTTCCTGCGGTGTTTGCAGCTACTTTCCCAAGCCTCACCACCTGGGAAGCGCCAGGAGAAGGGCGAGCGTGAGGGACGGGAGGCACCGCAACCCGCAGGGATACCGGGACGAGGAGGGGGTTGTCGGTGCCCAAGGGACTAGCTTGGACAACGGCAAGGGCGAGCAGTGTGAGCCGTCAGCCTAAATTGCCAAGAATCAAGGCGATTTTGCCTTGGCTTTTCAGCTTAATAAAGAAACAAGATTTATGATGGACATGAACCTGCCATTCCCACAGGCACTCACCAGGAGCATCACAGGATAGGACAGGAGCAAGCAGAAAGAAGGCAAGCCGGGGAAAGAGTGCCAAGATTTGGGTACTTGACAAAGACTTAACAGAACAGAAAAAAAAAAAAGAAAGAAAGACACGTGTTACAGTTGCAAAATCTTCAGCGGGTTCCTCCTGTGGTCCTCGCACCAGGAAGAAAAACAATGGTAAATGTGGACGTGGTGCTGAAGCACAAAAGCGATGTTGCAGGGTAGCTGGAGATGTGAGATTCACTCAGACTTCAGAAAGGATTTTTCTGGTTTTTGTTTGCTTTTCTCATGTGGAATAACACCACTAACGGAGTTAATTTTGTAACTTTTTTTTTTCTGTACTTGTTGACTGTGTAACTGACCGCCATTGTTGCGAAAACAGGCTTAAAAAGAGACCTGTTGGTTCAGCGGTGGCCATCAGACAGCTTTTCTGTAGGTCCTGCACAGCAGAAGGTGACAGGGCACTGCTCCAAGGTTTGGTAACACCATCAGCCAGAGCCCCGCAGCTGTGGTTCAGTGAAGGCTGCGCAGTCCCAGAACATGGACCAGTTCACTCCACTCTCCCCTAAACTCTGCAGGAGCTTCCTGCTTCAGGGCACCACTTTTTACAGAGAAGATGGCGTACGCTTCAGCAACGAGTTTGCTGAGCAAGGTGGTGCCAGCTGTACACAGCGTGTTGCTGTTTATCAATGACTAAGCTTAAAACCTCCTTACAGATGTCTTTGTGTTGGCTTTGCATCCCCCAAATGATGCACAGAGTTTTACTTTGCGCTCTGGGAAGGGGTTGTAGCTTTCATCAAGCCTTGGGCTCCCATGGCAAAACTGCAAGCAGCACACAAGAGGCCAAGTACCAAAAGGATAGCAGGACATCCAATACGCAAACACTTTTTCAGCTAGTTTAATGATGGTAATGATTTACTGAGCTAAAATAATATGCTGCTATGGGTGCAAAATTTTACAATATGTGCGTGCTTTTAAGTGGCAAAATCAGAAAAGACTTCCCACTCCCAGGAATATATAAAATAAAAATTATTAAAATATTCCTACCATAAGTTAGCATACAAAGATAAAAACAAAGGAAGACTCAAAGCAGGTCAGTGACAGTGGAGTATGTGTTTTCATAGTGAATTTAATTACTGAAGCCAAACCCAACTATGTGCTTTTGCTCACAGCTTTCTTGTGGAAGAGCTTCAGCAGACTTGACGGCACACATTGACTGGACAGATTTATGTCAGGGTTTTCTCTGCTAAAAACCACATCTGCTAGAACCATGAAAGGTAAAATATGTGGAAGACAATAAATGTAAGGACTAAGTCAGCAGTTTCTCCAAGATGTTACTTACTCCAGCTCATGTAATCTGAAGAATTGTAACACAGCCAAGTATAATGGCACATTTATCTAAAATACAAAGTTTATATATTTTACATGTTGTACTTCCTGTAAATTTATTACTTTTTTTTTTTTTACAGTTGAAAATATAAATACAAGAACATTAAATAAATTTACAAGAAACAGTGCAAAGGCAATTAGCCAAATAGTTAAAGCATTCACAGAAATGCATTCCAGCTACTAGCATTCCAGTACTGTCTTTTATTAACATGCAGTTAAAACCTTGTGGATAAAGACAAGAAATACTTCAAATTCTCACTTTAAAAGCATATTCAGAGTAGTCTTGGACACAGGTGACCAAAAGACCCCATGCATTGCACATAAAACCACAAGAGGGTTTAAGTACTGAACAGATTCATTGCTGAACTACAGCAGAGCCCCAGACAGCAGGCATTTTTCTGATGCCTTTTACTGAGAAGAGTGTTTCCAGAGCTCCCTACTGAGTCCCTCTGGGAAAGCAAAACTCTTGGTTCCCTCCTGCTTGCATCTGCCTGAAAAAATCCCCTTTACAGGGCCTGGCACTCTACAGTTTGATGCCAGTTTGTTCCAGCTCTTACTCCAGGAGCATCCAACCTTTGGCCAAGAGCACAAGGAAAAATGTAATCGCCACAGCTGCATGCCTGCATGAGGAAGAGGAAGCACAACCTAATTTCTGTTCAGGAAGAATCTTCACAATGTCATATGGGCTTTCAGTTGCTGTGCATGAAGGGCCAAAACTCAGCTTTTTCAGACAACTGTCATAAAGGGAATGAAATTTTGCTTCAGGAATTACTGAGCTAGGGCCTCAGGATTTGGCTTCCAACCAAGGGCCAAAGTACAAGCAGAAATACTCATCAGAATAGCTCAAAAGCTGCCCCTTAAAAAACAGCCACACGATGGAATAAACAATTTCTTGGCTACTAAATATAGCAGCTAGCAGTTATTCTCTGTATTTTTTCTTCAAAAAATAACACTTCTCTACTTTTATTTATCACTGCAAATGAGAAATGGCAGTGTGCTTAATCTCTGGAACCACCATGCAAGATAAAATATTGACCGTGCTGAAGTCAATGGCAAAAACACACATTGACTTACTCAAGCCACTAACAAAACTTAGTTGTATTTTATAACCTGCTGACTACTTTATTTATCAGTCCTTTATTCATGGCACTCTATTTTGATCATACCCAGTTTCATCTCTCTAAGGCATACTAAGAGGTCACTAAAGGTTCGAGACCGATAGCGTTTATATTTACAGTTCTGTGTCTAGTGAATATATTTAAACCACTGTAAGTGATTTCACTTACTGAACAAATAAACTTCTGCATCATTCTATATTAAAGTTAATTATTTCAATTAAAGAAAACTGCAAACTTATAATAAAAGTTAAAAGAAAATACCAATTATTTTTCTATACATAGGAATATTAAAATTTATATTACAAGAAATAAATATAAAAAGTATAATTAAGATGCTTAAAGGTTGATATTTTTGTGCTTATGTACATCACTATAGAGTTTGCTACTACAACATACAAAAAGTTGAAGACAGCGTAGCTAACATTTTTAAAGATAATATCATTTGTATGCACAAGTTGTAACTTCCTATATTTATACAATACTACTATGCATTATATCCAGATGAACTTAGTTGTAATGAAAAATGTCTTGACAAAACTTTCCTTCAAATGTAAAAAAAACCCTCAAAAATGCTCTAATGAAGAACCAAAATAGAAATGTGCCAGCTGTAATTTGATATCCAAGATACCTTGTCAAATTAGTAGCTTCTTTTTTTTTTGATAATTGTCCTCGTCAATCCATTGCATGGCTGCCTTGAAGATCCAGTACCATATATTAAATAAAATCAGTTCTTGGTCTGCTCACATTATGTAAAACTGTTAAAGTAAATCTCTACTTCACACTGTAAAAATTGTGCTATTTAAAAGGAAATCACATTTTCTCAATAAAACTTAGGCCTCCTCTCTTTGAAGTCCTTTTGAGCAAGATACGGCCTTTCTGGCTGCCTTTATCATCCTTTTCTTGAAATACAAGTTGTTTGCCTGAAAATTCATGGAGACACACATCATCATTCTTTACACTGAAAGAAACACCATTCTTCTCACTGGGAAGATGGCCTGTTGAAAC
This sequence comes from Nesoenas mayeri, assembly GCF_963082525.1. Taxonomy (NCBI): domain Eukaryota; kingdom Metazoa; phylum Chordata; class Aves; order Columbiformes; family Columbidae; genus Nesoenas; species Nesoenas mayeri. Next base: position 107,000,084 of record NC_137541.1, read on the forward strand.
AAAAAAGTGCATCTGCTATCAGAAAGGTTCAGAATCAAGTCTCCCATCCTTTTTCAGTCACTGTAGGGAGTCCACATACTCTAGTTTTATCCCTCTGACAATTTCAAAATGTGGATTTTTCTGTATATACTCTGTATATATTTATTTTTCTGTGTGAAATCAGTAAGAGATTTCAGAGATGTTAATCTATTTATGCACAATAGGATTCAGTATTTTCAGCAGCGAAAGTCACAGTTCTCGGAATATAGACTTTGACTCAAAATAAATATCTCTAGGTAAGATGCGAAATACATCTCATTCTAGTTTTGTTTCAACAAGTTAAATTTAAAGATTTCGTAGGTTTGCCATGCATCTGAAACAAAGTATTTGAGAAAACAAGGATATTTTTTTCCTTTCAAAGGCACTCAACTTGCAGCATTTATTTCTGGAGGACAATTAGAATATGTCCTATGTCCAATCATGGATCTGAGCCATATTTTGATGAGAATCTTGTGCATTTAGGTGAATCTACAATGAACATGTGTAATACCACTGCTGATTGCAGCCTATTAATGAGCCACAAATGCTCCATTCACTAGATAGAATCCCCTACCTCTATGCATCAGATTCTAGATGCAGAGCTATCATTTATCATTTATACCAGAAACAGAATAAAAACCATAAAACATCCCAGTTTGCTATTTATGTTAATGCTCATAACATGTCATATACAAACATCATCATGATTCAGTAGATTTCAGTAAATATACTGAAAAGACACAACAGTTTTACAGCCTCTATTTTCTCTTATTCGCATAAGCAGCTTATAGAAGCTCGCATAGGCAAGCATTCTATTAATGTTCTTCCTAGTATTACATTATTTCTTTCATACTTTCAAACTACATTATACTGTATTTCTTTCCTCTTCAGGCCATGTTTGTTTTAATGAGGTTTACAAGATGAACTGTTTTAAAACATTCTTGGAGTTTATTGTTATATATTCAGGTGACAAGAGAAGCGTTAGCAGCTTCTGCTAAGTAATTGCTCTAATAATGAATATTACCTACCATTTGATATATAAATAATGAGTTCCTTCTAAGTAGGAGAAATGGATATTTTAAAACTTTTCTATAGTCCCCTAAAACTGACATGTGGACATCCTGAAATAGACTTACATATATACCCTATACTTAAGAATAATATTTTGTCAGCACTTCACTTTATATTAGCATGAGAGAGCATAGCACTTCTGTTTTAAGACAAGAAAAAAAAATAGCTTCAGAAATACTATGTTGCATTACACATACCATTTCCATTTGTGTGCACTGAATAATCACTATTCATTAGCAGTATTGTAGAGTTAGTGGAGTTACTGTTTGATTGTAAGGAATTGGAAGAACTGGATACTCCTTGATTCGTAGTCTGCTTCTTTAAACCGTTAGTAGCAGTTCTACTCCAGTCTGCAATAGATACATGTGACAGAAAATAGCACAACTCATACAAGCAAAATATACAGTTAAGAATGTAACTGAATTAAAATGAAACAAGGCTTTACCCACTCTCTTCACAGTGTTCCAGACACAATGACGTTATCCTAGGAATTTAATGATTCTTGATGTTTAAAATCGTTTAAATCTACTTCCTTTTTCTCTTGGCCCTTTTTTTAATACAAGCAGCCAACTGTCATAGTTTTACAAATACAAACCAGATCAGAGAAATAACTGAAGTACAGTTGATCTTCTTAGTTAAAGTATCTAAAAAGTATACAGCTTCATGAGAAGTAAACTACAGAATAACTAAATAACCTAAACTCATTTACATTTTTTTTGGTTTAAACTATGCTTCACCTTGTTTTTGTGGAAGTCACTAGTAAAACTATAGCTGACTCAGAAGCTAGAACACATCTTACAGTTTTTCACATGATCAAAAGTCTTCTGCAAAGACATGCCTTTATACTTCAGTGGAAGAGATGAAATGGAGTTACAGCTTAATGTAACAGCATGTAACCATGTAAGAACAGAATCGATGAGCCCCTTAAAGAGTATAATTTTATAGGTTTATTACACCATGGATAATAAATTAGACCTGCAACTACAGCAACATGATTTATTGACTATTTTTTTAAGTATTGCAAAATACTATGAACTCAACACTAAGTATTCAGAAGAAAAAAAAAAAAAAATCATATTTACCAGAGTTTTCAGCCAGCCTGAATTTCCCACAACACAGATATCTTCTCCACTGTTTACGGACATTGTCCTTTGTTACACAATAGAAGATAAAAATGAAGAACCCTGCAAAGCAATAATATTAGAATTCATTGCAAAATTGACTTTCGCTACTTCTTAACGAACAACGTTTTGGTTTTCTTTCATTTCTTTTAAATTTCTAAACAAAAGTTATGGTGAAAAAGTTTACATCTCTGAACACTGAGGAGTACTTTTCCCTTACATAGATGAGAAGAATCATACACAAAAATGTAAGAACAACAAATATAACCAAATTCACAAAGTGCATAAAGTTTCCCTCTATCAAATAAGAGAAAAAAAATCTCTGGATCCTGAAATTTACTTAACACTTCTGGAGAAGAATTCAAAGCAATGCCAAACAGAGGGTATGATATGACACTGTCAGACTATGCAGATGTTAGCACATGGTGTGACACTGTCCCATCTTTTATTTGAAGCTAATCTGTTACCACCAACTGCAATAGAATCAGCTCACCATAAAATTCTGAGCATTCATATAAAGAAAATAACTCTCATCTAAAATAATAATGAATGTTCCCCCCTTTACAACAAACTCAAGACAAATATTTTCTAGAAGGGATGGGGCTCATCCCTGTCTCTTGTGAGTGCCACACTACAGATTGCCGGCTTCTCATTCAATTCTAACTGACACAAGGTGGGACCTAACTTTCCCTGCGTAAAAGTCCATCATTATCATCCCCCTCGCAATGTGTCCTTGAGAGCAGATATTAGGTTTTCAATGAATAGAAAATAACGAAGGAAAACTAAATGATCAGACTGGTGCAGACACACATGTGTATTATGTTTACCCTGCTTTTGAGGCCAGTTAAACGTAGAATCACACTAGAAAAGATTACTCACATCTTTCTTTGCTTAAGTATCTTTCTTAACTTTGGCTTTTAGGATGAATTTTTGAATGTAACTGTGTTGCTATACACAGATGATCCTATATGTTTTTCAAATACAGTGCTGAAACACCAGCATAAGCTTAATTAAAGTAAATACAATTTATGCACCTTTATTACTCTAATATCAAATTTACCCAGAACCTAACTAAAAACTGGGAAAAGAGGTACTTATTTTCACATAACAGATTACTCTGACTACACAGAATCTAGTCTTGTGGTAGTTCAACATAATCCCATGCAAGATCTGAAAAGATGTGGGTTTAACCCTTCAAGTTACCAAGGAGTACTGTACTCTAAAATCAACATAACAAATAGAGGAGGGATGTATACACTGAACTGCAATTTTCATAGTTTCAATCTGTCTGGGAAATCATCCAGAATCAACTGCAAATCCTCTCATGTGCTATTTAAGCAGAAGTTTGGATCCAAACTTGAGTAGGGCAATTTGGGTATACTTAGATAACTGTAGGCACCGATGGTACCTCACATTTATGTGGAAGTTTTTGCAGCCTCTGAAAATCTGCTTTTGGATATGTCCAGTAGCATCCTGGCCTTTGCAAAGCTGCATGCCTTCATATCTATTTCCTGTATGTTCTTAAGTACTAAAGGTCACAGTTGAGAATTAGACCACTAACTAGATGTTGCAGCCCTTCCTGTCTCAATGGCCCTTTGTCAAATGTCACAGCCCACCCTCAAGCTTTAGGGGTAAGTGGAGAAATGATACAGTCTTCACTATATTAATCACATTATTATGTGAACACTTACAGTAACTGAGTATTTACAGTTGATTTGTTGCCTAGAGAAATACAGTCACTTCCAGTGGTGTCTGGTTTGCATTCATTTTAAAAATTAAAATATTTATAAATATCCTATACATATAAATAGTAACTAGCTTTCCTGTACCTTACCGTAGCATAACTGTAACTTAAGATTACAGTAAGGCAGTATCATCTCTAATTTAATTAATATGTTAAAGCACATATCATAATTACGTCTTTATTGCTGAATCAAGAAAAAAGCCATTTCCAAATGTTTTGATCATTATATTGCATGCAACAGCCTGTCACATAAAGGATAAACTTACCTTGCAAGCTGTTGAAAATGGTGAAGAGGTAAGTAAATACATCAGTTACTGTGAAGAAAGCAAATCCCCAAGTAATCCCCAACAAGAATGTGAGGCCAGCAACACTCCTAAGATCTTGAATACTGTTTCTTCTTTGAGCACCAAGTTGTTTTCTCTTTTTGATACGACAGAGCTGGATCAGCACAACAATGAACATGCTGATATTGATGAGGAATATAACGCAGAAGTATCCCACAGCAGTAATATAGAAGACAGTTCTATTTTTAATCCAGCAGCTAGAAGACAAGAACAGTCTGTCAATCATTTTTAGAAACAGAAATTAAGTAACAACAGATAAAGGGGTAGTTTGTTGCACATGCAAGCTATTTTGACTCTTTAGTAAAAAGGGTTTTTTTGGCCAAAGAATAAGAGCTTTCATATAGGCCATAACCACAAAACACATGACATACTGTAAAGCTATACCATTTCAAAGCTCTCCCATTGCTTCCCTTGCCACCTTTACTTTAAAAAAACTTAATTTTGTAGGACCTCCTCTCACCCACCCCCAAAAAAGCACCTCCCTTTAACTCACAATTCATCAGGTCTGCTTATTGAAACCGTTCCAGTGGATATAAGTCCGTAATTATCTGGTGATACTACCAACACAATGGACACAACTACTGCTGGTAACCCTAAAAGATTATGAGCAAACATATAAGTGAAAATCAAAACAAAGACAGTATTACAACTTGAAATTATTATGTTTTTCTATGAAAACTACAACTTGTTTCTGAAATTTGTCTGTTGAATTCTGCTGACTACTAGCTGTCTGAAAGAATCTAAAAGCTGGAGCATTCAAACTGTTCAAGAACGTGCGAAGAAACGAGTTCTCCACAGCTAGCTCCAAACCTTTCTGAATATGGTAACAAATACCATCACTAATCAAACTGACTTCAAACATGTGAAATACAAGATACCTGATTTTCTTTCTAACATCTGTTTTAAACAAACAATTCTATTGATTTTAGCGCCTTCACATTCACTCATATTCACTGAAGTGGCCAGAGAGGATAATCAGGTCCAGAATCTCTTCATCCTTCATCCAGTTCTTTTTCTTTTAGCATCAGTGTTATCTCAGAAATGGAATATATATACACTTATTGGCATTTATTTTCAAAACTGAACTGACACCACCTGTCTGCTCAATGGAACTGGAAGTATGCACATTCCAAACTGGTTTTATTGTACTCGGCACAAGGGAAATTCATTATCAATTTGCATTGCAGCAGCCTCAGTTCTGCAGTTAGGGGGGCAGTTCCCTACCACAGAAAGGTAGAATATGGAGGCAGGTTTACTGATAATGAATACGTGGTCACTGAAAGGTTGTAACATTTAATGACTGCTTCATTTTCATTTCTGAACTATGTCACATTCACTGAAATACTTGATAAGGAGACTGATTTATTTAGAATCCAAAAGGAAAAACAAACAAACCAACCACAATTAAAAATACATACCCCAACCAACAACGCAAAATTTAATAATGTATCTCCGTACATAGGTATTAAAAACTTTCACAAGTGCCAGATACATGTGGAAAGCTTCTAGGCCCATCCAGGTGAAGGAAACCAAGAGGAAATAGTGAAGAAATACTGCAGCTGCAATGCATAGGCCTCGTGAATCATGCAGTGCAATCCATGAGTCAAGGAGGAAAACTAAGTTGAGCAGCAGTAATGCAGCACACAGCTGAATAAGGATTTTGGAGGGGTAGTCTCTCCGGATTTTCCTAAAAAAGCAAATTAGTGAGATTGTATCAGTTGTCCATGGATCCCTGGCTTACTCCCTCTCTTGTAGTCTTTAGTGCACAAATGCAAAAAATATATATTTTTTTTTCATTCATACATAATGCTTCATATACTGCATGGAGAGAGTAATTCACAAAAGATCGCCAAATTAATGTTCTGTATGAATAAAGTTTGTTATGATAAGGTTACATAAATACAAACAACAACTTTGATTCTTAAGAGTTTAGTACCATGATGGTGGGGTTTTTTTTTAACTGTATGTTGGACTCCTTGTACCGCCAAAAATCAAAATGTGACTGTTCTTACTGCTAGGCTACACTAGGCTTTTGACTGGGCTTCAAGAGCTGTGATAGAGACAAGTCAGTCCTTGATGATAGGATAATGAGAGAACAAACACACGCTTTGAGGAGGATTTTCAAAACATAGTATGGAGAATTCAATAGTTAAGGCTCACACATAAGAAAATGTTCCAACAAACAACAAAGAACACAAATGCATTTAAATTTGCTATCATTCTGCACTGCTCTATATATATCTTAAACACATTCCTTCACACTTCTATTATGATAATCTGTTATAAATTATTTAAGAGTGCTACTTCTTCACTTCTTACTGCATAGAGTTACATGATTAATTCACTTGTCCACAAGATTAACATTCCTGAAGATTGAATCAACACATTCCCAGTAAACTGGACAACTTTGTGCGCTATTGAAGGAGACAGAATCCATAATTATTGGAAAGGACTTTGCAGTGAAGAGTACAAGCTATCATCATTTAAGAATAATAGGAGTTCAGTTGAACAGGTACTTACTCAAAGGCTATGTAGGTCACAAGTGTAATAGAAAGAAAAATTGCAGAGATGCCACAGCCTATATAGGATATAAAAGTCAGCACCAATTGTTGTGTGAGATTCAAAGGAGTATCTCCATACAAGTTCTAAAACAGAAAGATAATTTAATTTCAGAGAATGTTTATTAAATGGAAAAAGATCAGAAGAACCCCAAAAGCACCTTTCTCTCTGTGAGTAAAAAAAAAAAAAAGGAAAACGTTATTTTCATCATGGATCTTATACAAGGTTAATTGAATAACAGAAAAGCTAATCTAGTCCTGCGAGAAGCAGGGAATTGAACCTGATGATCCTTTTGGGTGCCTTCCAAATTGAGATATTCTATGATTCTAATTGAGTAATCCCATTTGATTAAAAACCTGTTTAAAATCCGATTTATCCTAATTTTCATTTCTTATAATATAAACAACTGCCTAAATGTAAAGTCTGCAATTTAATAAGCACTTACAGAATTTTTTACTTCAATGGAACTCATGGGCCCCCACTCAACAAGCAGCTTAAGCATGCAACTAGTTTTATGGCTATATGTAGTAACACTAAAGTGACTAGAACCTGAGTAATATTTCATAGGTGGTATATGCTTACTGAATCCTCATTTGCTTAAGGTAACACATGCTTAAGTCTTTTCTTGCGTCAGAGTTAGATTGCATAATTTTTTAAATAATTACCATCAAAACTGCAAAGCCTGTGAGATGGTTGCATGAACAGACTGTTTCAGTTACTCTACTTTCTTTAACTATGCAGCCTTCATATGACCAGCCTCCTTCTCCACCTGTTAAAAGAAAACAGCTTTGTTATTCATAAGAGTCTTTATTTATATTAACATGTATTAACATAGCTAAAACAGTATATCTTGGGTGATATCAAGTACTTACCATTCTTATTGAAGTCCCAAAAAACACATCTAACTGTTGAATTATCCTGTTTGGGAGGTAAATAAAAAAAATTACTAAACTATGAGTTTATTATCAAGCAATTTATTAATTATCTACAAAATACAGGCAAGAATAAATACTGTATGCAGCAAATATACCTTTTTTTTATGAATTTAGGTGCATAGAATAGATTAATATTGTAACACACGTGTGAAAAAATGATGAACAAATTCAAAGTCACCATACAGAAGCTAGCTCTCATGCTTACACGAAGATTCTGTTCTTGGTAGAACATTATGAATGCTGTTTTTTTGCCTTCCCACATCATACATATTCTTGGAATTTCTCATTTTTCCTGATTTTGTAAGTATCAGAAAATGATCACAAGTCTGCCAAAATGTAAGCCATACCTGATTAGGTTTGATATTCTGTAAAGTGACAGTAACATTTGCCTTTAAGTTGCTTATTTTGAGGTTAGCAACACTTGATGATATAACATTGCTGATTAAAGATTCATTCTTCAAGGACAGATCCTGGAACAACAAAAAATAATCAGAGTTTAAATCTTAAAGGAAATAATAATAGAGTACAGCACCCACAAGCTCCGTTATTACATGGAGTGAGCACTGGACAAAAACAATTACTTTTTAAATCAGGAAGTTTTGAAATATCTTTTGTGGGAAAAAAAGTCCACTCGTGTTTTATTTTGCTCTAGGCTTGAATTTAAACCCCTTATGAACAGAGGATCAAAAAGATACCTGGAACACAGTAGTCTTTTTAAAGAAATTAAATATAATTCTAGAAGCCAGGTTCAACTCCTCAGGAGATAAATTTGTCAGCAATGATGAGGGAAGCGTAATTGATCCAAGATTATTTAAGCCATGGTTTGCATTAGAGCCTAGAGAGATCTGAAAAATAAATGCAATGATTATGCTTCATTTCAGTCACTAAAGAAAAATTAAATTATTACTTATTTTCTGTTTAGAATTTCAAATTACATATCTCTGTAATTACTGTCAGGAGCTCATTGCTGCTGTCTCATTCCCTTCCTGCTCTGATGAATAAATAGCACCTGCAGGCCTGAAAAGGATGCAACTCATTTCAGGTCTGCCTACCACTGCAAACGTTCAGTCTTTACCGATTTGCTTACAGGGACAGAACATATCACTGTGGTGGATACTATTGATTTGAAAAAGGTGAAGAGCAACAACCTATGCTGGTCTATTTAACTGTGTAGGGCGATAAATGTTTCACAGAATGCAAAGGCAAAGAATTTTTATACCCCATATGAAGTATGTCAGAATTCAGAAAAAAATGTAAATAGCCATTATTTGTCAATAGTAGGTTAAGCAGAACCTAAGAACAGAAACCCTAACTTTACGATCATCTGGCAAAAATGACAAAAATAAACTGCATAAGCTTCAATTCAGGTATCTCAAGAGCTTAGTGATTTAACATCATAAAAAAAAAATCTGAACTTTCAACTAGTTTTCTGTGCTGTAGTTACAGGTCGGAGAACTTTGCTCAGTACAAAATATCTAACATCTTCTCATTGCATAGTAGTTACTTAACACAAATATAATAATCTCTGAGTTCCTGAGAGATGTGAAACATTAGCAGAATTGAAGAAAGGAATTATCTGTGAATGCAAAGAATGGTTGTAATAGGACTAACACTATGAGGTTTCCACAGTGCCCTAACAGTATGGTTTAACTCTTCTGTTTAGACCAATGGTCTCCAAACTATTTTGATCATGCACCCCCTAAACATTTTTTAAGCAAACATCCCAAAATAAATCTATTTATAAATTATATACATGCACTACTGTAGTAATATATTATGCACCTTATAAAACATATACAAAAATAGAACTTTTTAAAGGATGAGATAAGGATTAATAATATTTTTAACTATATTTTCTATTTATTAATCGTATACAATTATTTTCTTCCTGTACCCTAATAGACTGTCATGTGCACGCCCTGGCATACTAACGCCCCACTTTAGAGATCACTGGTTTAGACAGCCACCAAAGAAATCCCGAATCAATTCCACAAAAGCACTCCTGTTGCTCTGGTTTGAACTAGATGATAACTTGTTGAAAATGCTCTGCATTTCATTGCCAGTGCTATGAGATTTCTGGAAAATCATTACTTAGCAAATATTTGCTTTTCAGTGCTACCACCTTCTAGACACCTCACATTCATGCACCACATATTGCTAAGAAAATAGGAAAGAACTCAAATGTTAACATTTTGTATCATTTTCAGTTTCACGGAACAGTTCCAATACTACTTATGGCTCATGCTACATTAAGATATTTCCTTCTCTGAAAGGATAGAATATGCCAAAATTTGTACAGAACTTTCCGTCTCTCCTTGTTTAAGCCACCAAGGCTGGTATTGTCCAAATTATTAGATCCTCAGCCAGGAGGGAGGCTTTGAGTGAGACAAAGTGGATCCAAACTTTCTAAGCACTTATTTCTTGGCGAGATCAACTAGTCAGTGAGACACAAATCCATGAATGTCTTTATCCAAGCAACATAGTAGTTCTTTCCTGGAACCCTCTGCAATTAATCTTCTTCTAACGGATGAAACCATCTGGCAACACTCCTTGACAAATTTCAGCACTGTCAGGATGGGTGATTAAGTGACTCATGATTCGAGGTTTTTGAGGCAAACTTATTCCTCCAAGCACTCTAGTCATTCCAGTGTTCTGGCTATACCCTCTCTAACAGCTTATTAGTCAAATGCCAGTTTCTGATAAGTCTGTTGCTTATTTACAACATAATAGAAAACGAAATGCAAAACAATGGAGGGTTTCAAAAACAAAGTATTTTTTCTTTGAAACAAACATGAGCAAAAGACTCCAAAATTGTGACATAAACACAGAAAAAACTCATGTTCCATATAAATATGAAAACATAAATACTTAAAAATAAATGTTTGAGACTTTGTAAATATTTAGAATTATCGATGTTTAACCTGGAGATTAGCTGAATTCTGGACAGCAAAAGACACTTGGTTGGAGCGGATGCTGTTGGTTTTGACAACTGCCAGAGCCAAGGAAGGGGAGGCAAAATCCGCAGACTCTGCTGAAAAGCTCAGTTTTAAGCCAATGTAATCCACCAGCTTTATAATTCTGTTAAAAAGAAGAGATACTTAGTATTACCAAGCACACACACCCAAAATTCCCAGGTAAATTGCGGTTATGGAGCAGCAATCCAAGTGTAGTGCAAAACACAGCTGACTCTGCTCACTTATTGTGGTGTCAACACAAAACATACACTGTTTTCCATGGCATTATATTACAGTAGAGCTGGTAACACTAGAATGATACTCTATTTTGTATAAGCACATTAAAGAATAAATATTTTGGATTGTGATTATGAAAAAAATAAACTCGCTGAAGCAAATTTATCAAGACATTCAATACAACACACCTTTAATCTATTGCTAGAATGACCTACCTGTTAGAAATTTCGGGTGATAATGGTTGAGAAGAAGTCAGGACTTCACTAATCTCACTGACCATCCTTTCTACATCTTTTGGTTCTACTTTTCCAGCTGCTAAATCATTTTCTATGTTGGACACGATTTGTTCAGGTGTGGTCTTATTAAAGATGATATTTGTAGAACTTACATCTTCCAGTACCTTTCCTGTCACAAAAGAAAAGTTGTGCATTCACTTAAACTCTGTATTCAACAAAGAAAGCAAGCTTTGACAAGCAGAAAAATTAAGCAGTTTTCTTGACCGATAAACCTCATCACAACTTGTAAAGACTCTCAACATGTTATGTGAGACAGAATCCCTTTTTCTCCCTATCAGCTACTTTGCAAATACTTTAAATCTTATTAAAACATAAAGCAAGGTTTCAAATGGGCAACAGTATTTTTATTGATTACAAAGTTTCTCATATCAGACCATTAGTGATGTTAAATAATCTATTATTTTGGATTTTTAGCCACTGGATGCCTGAAAGTAGAAAAAAAATCAAGATAAATGAATTTGTAGGGTGAGGTATCACTCATCATGGCCAAAGGCATCACAATGTATTTTAAAATAACTATACACTTCATGAGAGTTGTCTCAGGCTATTCACAGTAATTGCAAGGCCACAGCTCATATCTATGACCTTGTTCATGAAATTTAAAAGCAGATTCAGTATATGGCATTCAAATAAAAAAAGAATTTCACTTGTCATATTTTGTCATATTTACCTGTGTTCCCATTAGGCATGTTACTGTGGCCATCAGCAGTAGAATGTGGATGAGAAGCTGAGACAGAATGGTTGACAGGACTAACAGTAGGGTTCAAAGTTATTGTGAAAGGCGTAAGGGGACGAATAGGTGCTGTAGTGACACTTTTGTTACCAGAAATAGGTTGGGTGGAATCTGTAGCAGACTGAATTTGTGAAAGACATCTGGTGGTAGTCTCAAAAGGGGGAACTGCTATTGGAGGATTAGAGGGAAGTTTAGAAGGGGAAGGTTTAGTGAAATTTACAGAAGGAGAAATTATTGTAATAGGCTTGCTAAGATATGCAGTATCAGATTTACTTGAGAAAGCAGCATTAGTGACAGATTTTGTTTCAGGTGTGGAAGCAGTGACAGATTTATTAGAAGCTATGGAAGGAAAAGTTGGAATGGTAGGTTGGTCAAGAGACTCGGAAGAGGAAAGTGTAGTGGTAACACTGGTGGAAGACACAGAAGTTTCAGTAGAAGATGAGGTAGAAGTTTCAGAGGGAGGATTTGTAGTGGGAGATGTGGAGAGAGTTCCAGAAAAAGCAGTTTCTGTGAATGGTGGGATCAGTGGTCTAACTGTGGGGCTTTGTTTGCTAGAAAGCATAGTGGGGGAAATAAAAGTGTTCGATTTGGGAGGAATCTTTTTAGGGAGAGAAGGAGAACGAGGGAAAGGAACCCATATAGAATGAGGTGGTACTTGTATAATACTGGAAAAAGAAAAAAAAAGCACAGAAATACACGTCAAATTTAACACTGTTTATGTTTTAAAGAAAACACATTATAATAGAGGAATATATATTCATTTTATGGACTTACTACATTGAATGTTTCATGCTCTAGTAATAAATATGAATTCCATAATATTTTGAGGGTTCTTACTTTCTATTTTGCTGCAGTTGTTAACTATGTTAACTATGTCCATAAATACTACTGCTGCCTTTGCCGGCTATTCTGGAGGTGACTTGATGCTGAACACAAAAGCTATCTGCATCAGGGGAAAAAAAAGTGTGTGTCGGGGGGAAACAGGGAGGAGGAAAAAAAAAAAAAAAGGAAAAGAAGGGAAGGAAGGGGAAGATGGAGGAATGGGGAGGGAGCTATACAGGAAAATGCATGTCAAGTTGTTCTTGTAGACTCCTTCCTAGCTATTACACTGCAACATGGAACTTGACTCTATTAATGCATTATGAAATTTAGGAAATAAGCAAGTCAAATTTTGTATTTATACATACTACATCTGTAATTCTTCAGCAGTCAAGGAGCAATACTTCACTGATGAACAGCAGCACCGCTCTGAGATGAGAAAGAAGCATTAACCTAGTCCATCCTCAAGCATAAAAAATGCTAATAATGTTAAGCAGGATATTCAATTAAGCATGTAGTTTATGTTTTTTAAACAATACTGCATATTGCAGAATTTATTTTGAGTTTTTTTTCTGAAATGACATTTGCAAACCACATCTTGACTAGTCAGAATACTGCGATACCCTCAGATTTTTGCTCAATGCCTTGCAAGTATAGAGTTCTCTTCTTGTAAACAAACCAAAATGCAAAGCTACATCTTTTGAAACAAAGAGACAAATTGTATGTGTCACCACTTCATTCTATCACAATATCACTGAGGAAGCTTGGCTAGTTTATAAGCTTTTCAATTCAGATCACCATTTCATTAACATGTTTATGCTTTCAAGTAATTTTACACCTAATCCTTTCAAAGACTGTTTTATTAATGTAGTCAGAAATTTTATACCAAAGTTTTTTTAAGACATATTTCTATCTTCTGCTTCCCTACCCCAAAATCATAAGGCTGCATTTTTTATCTATTTATATTGTTTAACAAAAATTATCTATAAATAAGCATCATTCTTTTCTTTTAGGTACTTGATGCTGACCTGTAAATATATGAAATTTAATCTGAAGGGGTAACTGTTATGAGACTGTGTTTAAAGCATAACTTACCAAGTTGGCTTAATTTTACTTTGTCAGTTAAACTGCTTATATTCTCTCTCTCAGCCAGCTTCATTATGAAATCGCAGTGTATACTATAATGAGAAGAAAAAGCTTCAGACTCAAGAAACATATCTGTGTCATCTTTATGACACCTGAAATTAACATCAAATACTAAGTGAAAGCACATTCTCACAAATGCTAAGTTTGAAAGCACATTTTTCGTAGGGTCTTTCAGATTTGGGGATATTCTTAATGCACAAGAAACACTATGCCAGGCTAAATAGAAGAGTAATACATCAGTTTGTTGCAGCTTATTTTTTCTCTACAGACACTATTGATGCTTAACTGGAGTCCTCCCTAATCAATGCTATCCATTAATGAATTGTTAATTTTGTGAAGATAATAATGTAATCTTCACTGTCACTGTAAAAAAACTCCATAGAGGAACTAGCAAGTGTCCTAGGTGGCTATGTCAGTCTATACGAAATCTCCATCACCTGGAGAAAGCCAGTGTTCTCTCTCTTGACTTCAGAGAGAACTTAAAATGACCTACTTAATCAGGTACCTACACATTAACAATTATGGTTCGATGACATGAAACCCTGCCTAAACTAGCAAACCTGTAGTAAGAATTCTTTATGTTCAGCGCACTCAAACACACAAGAGAATGAAAAGGCAACACACATTAAAAATGAAGTGAAGCTTCTTTTCAGCTAACAAGAATGAAAAGAGTGCTCTAACTACTGCCAGTATATGACATGAAGGTGTGATCTGATTTTCTGTCTATTACTATTTGAGTGGTTTGAACTTTCACCCTAACCCAGGAAGATAAACACCAAATTCAGGTATTTGGGGAAAGGAAGTTATTATTTTCTTTTATAACATGGTGTTTCCAAGCTGATCAGTTTAAAGGACCAGCAATTTAGTGGTAAAGAAAAATTAAATTGACAGGCATTATCTACATTTCAGGATTTCCAGGATCACCTCTGTGGAGTAGCCTTGCTGTTCTGATACCTCATGGCTTCCAAACTCTGAACTAGTTACCTTCTCAGGCTTCCACTTTGCTGAGGATGCCTGGTTTACCAAGCCAAAGAACAGCAACGTGGGATGTCCAAAGCAATTTCCTCATAAAGACTGCTTCATGTGCACAAGCTCTTGAACCCTGGTGATTCCAAGTCACCATAGCCTTAGTGGTTAGGTTGCTATGTGACTCAGCTAACACAAAGATGCAGAAGGCATATGACAGGCAAGCCCGTGCTTCATCAGAAGATGAATGAAAAGCAATACAGTTTGGTTTAAAAAAATAAAAATAAAATCACTAATGCTAGGAGAAAACAGGGTCAGCCTACATATATTTCTCCAGTCTGTTTCTCAAACTTAACTTCCTAGAAAGTCTGTTTCTTCTTCTGTTACATAGCCATTCATACTTGATATATCACAAGATAATACATGAGCTTTTAAATATATGAGCATTTAAAAAATTAACAACAAACCTTTGGTTTTCTGCACTGCATTCCATAACGTAGGACTGTAATGACAAGTGAAAATAGAAAAAATTATTTTGTCAGGAGAAAACAGGAGTGATGCTTAGATAACAACATTATCAGAAATAAGTTGGAAAAGAGTATTCCAAACACTAACAATTAGTAATCTTACCTCACTTACTGCTTGCAAGGTTTTGTTGAATTCTGAAATTCTTTAAAATAAAAAGTTACCATTATGAAGGATTTCTATGTATGTTTCTAAAGGCAATTACAACAATATAACAAAAAGAACAAGCAATTACTGGGAAAAAAAAAAACAAACACAAAACAAAAACATTTTTCTATTTGTTCAGCGATTTTTTAAAAATCATGCCGGTTCTAATATTATAAAACCACTTTTCAAAAGATTAAACATTTTAAAAGTTGTCTTTTATTAGGCACTCTAGAAACTAAGTTTAAACATCTCTCTTCACATATCTTAACCTCAATACACTTCTTTAAAAGTTCTTTAAAAGAGCAAAAGATAAATCTTAATGTTGCCTTTTGGCAGGCAAGCATTTGGAACAGAATTCTAAATTCATACTCAAGCCATAAAAACAGAATGAGTAAGAAATATAGATTTCTTCTACAAACAAGACCTGCTGGCTTATGTACATATTTTTAATTTTCAGCATAAGTTTTGAGAACAGTAGTAAATATTCACTCATTTAAATCCATGTTCATAAACACTGTGAAAGAAGAAACTACGCTAAAATAAAACTATAGCTGTGACTCCAAAAATATGTATTAAAAAACATGCAACTATGGAAGTTCTCTTAGTCATTTCCTAATAGGAAGACCAAATACCTGAAATTATGTAAAGCATTTATTCATGAAGATCAGCAGCCAGATTGGTATTCTCTACAACCCACAACTCATGCCCTCAGATATTACTACTACTACTCCTATTACTTCTCCTATAACTATTGCCGATTATTAAGATCGGCACCATATAAAAACCAAGGTCTTTGGGCATTGTTGAACCCCAAGAAAACTGAAAGACCTAAAAGGAAATCAGCAAGTGTACCGTTTCTTAGAACAGAGCCCAGTGGCACAAAACAAAATGAAGAGTATTCTAACCAATATGAACTTCATGTTTAAGAACAATAACTTAGAACTCCTGAAATTTTTGGTTTATAAAGTGCAGGAATAATGCAAAGTGAAGCACCTGCTAAGCACATGCAAGGTCTCAATCTTTTTCAAATATAACAAAGATTTCAATCCTTATTCAAAATTACCTCAGTTGTTGTAGGGTAGGTGCTGGAATTGTAATTAATTTTGTAACTTGATTGTCAGTGGTCATGTTATTAATCTGTTAGAAACAAAGATTCCCATAGCTAAGTAAAACCAGTAATTTTTAGACTTAAAAGAAACTTATGTTCATTTCACACATTTTAACAGTCTGAAATTCCGAAGAAGCACATTTTCTCATTAATACACTTCAACAAGTATTTACCATGACACTGTTGTCACAACTTACGGAAGGAATTGGCTAATCTAGTATAGAGGGAATGACAGGATGTGATTTGTGAAAGATATGGGGCATAATGACTTTGCCGTATCTCATGTTGGAAAAAGAGGAATTTGGCTTAGTTTGCAACAAAGACAGCTTAGACCAGACACCGAACAAATGTTTTAACTCTAAGCATAGCAATGGGACAAGCTCCACAAGTGACCTAAATAACAGACAACACAGAATCCTGGGAGTAACAAGTCAAGAACTGAGGTAAAAGATGTGGCAGCAATGTTCTAGATACATATGATGTAGCCTTAGGGCTGGCATATACACCAAGGACATTTATTTAAATGTCCTTTCTAGATCTGGATTCTTATGTTCTGCTTGCCACCATTACTAGATATTTTTATATTTCAGGCAAGCAGCAATCACAACGATAAAAATGTCATCTAACATATATGGTATTGACATTACCTAAAATATTCTGTTAAAAAGTCAAAGAGTTTCAAGAGAGAGGAAACCTGCTTTTCTAATAGCTGTTACATGTAATGTTAATGCACTGGGATGGTTTCAGTAGGCATTATCCCCACTGAAATGCAACATAATGCAGAGGTGGCTTTTGCCAGGGGCCTACCCCTGCCCAGACTCAGTGCCCCACGTACACCTGTGCAGAAGCTCTCTACAGTGATTTTGCTGTCTACCGCCATGTATGCAGAGATTGGCACGTGAAATCTCAGACTGAGAGCAGACGGATGTGTAGGAGAAAGACACAAGGTCTTCTACACTATAATGTCTTTTTGTGTGTGTGTGTGTGTGTGTTTGTTTGTTTTCTGCCTTCAGTTTTATATCTACAACAACTGGACATACTCATGCTCATAGTATTATTTCAATACTGAATTATCTATATGGCCCTTGCTTTGCATGGTATCATTCTCTTCAACCTCTGTTGTGTTGCATAAGTAGACACACTCATATCACATATGCCTATTGCAAATTAATAACTGATTAATCACATGCCAAAAAGCATTGAACAATAGCCTATTTATAAAAGTCTCGACATGAATTATTCACAGGATGCAACTCAACAGAACTTATGCCCATGCTGTTGTCATGTAATGATGCTCGCTTTCTAAAGTAAAGTGCCTAAATTCATCTCCAAAGGAAGATCCTGTGTCTCTAAACGCAGATTCTTAATTGGGCAGTTACTCTCTCCTTTCAGTGGCTATGTAGAGAATATAGGCCCACAGTGCAGGAAGTTTACTTATCTGGAATTCTAAATTTAGCTGTAAATCAGCTGTTTAAGAGTAGATACCTCTACGGCAAACATTAATTTGTACTGCAAACTGTATTTGAAATAAAACCATAAAGGACATAATAAGAATCATATCAGGGTATCAGTATTTTAAGCGTAGACAAAGAAAATTATTTCAACCTTCCTTACAATAAAGTTTTAAAAGAGGGAACACTTACTATTTCTACATTTAGTGACGTGTTACTTTCTTCATTTGTGTGAAGTTTTACCTTGCCCACATAGAACACTAAAAACAAAAGGCAAAAAAGTTAAGAAAAATCAATGCTAAACCACATTATATATAATTGAGTATTTAAATACTCACAGTCTTGTTTTACAGTAGAAGGGAAATAAGAACACTAGCTTTTCTGATCATTCAGTATTTTTTGCAATTGTTCTTCCATCTTTTCACTTACTATTTGCACAAAGTAGTCCAATAACTTCGTTATTTTCTGGAAAGTTATTTAATTTATTTTTGCTGGCTGTCTCTTAAATTCCTTCTAGTTCTTTTTTTTTTTTTTTTTTTTTTTCCCCTCTATTAATACAACTTCAGCTCCCACAATGAGAATAAACTGTGTGGGAAAAGGTAAAATGATGCTCTGAAAATTATTCCCATGGAGATTAAAGAACTTTCAGGATACCATCATTCAGAGCATTGTTCAACAGTCCTTGACAGCTGGTAGGCCCATTTTGGAGACAAAATGGAACTTCCACCCAAATCACCTAGCAGTTTACCGTGTCAACCAGTAGGTAAACTTTATAAGTTGGGGCCAGGGGGGCAGATACTTATTCTGCCTCTTTCTAATTTATAAAGTACTCAGCATACGCCTACTTGGCAGAAGTGACTTCATTTTTAAAGCATTTCTCATGGAAGCTCTTTATCAAAGTGTTTGGAAGGCAGCAACACGTTTCAACAAAATCTTTGTTTACTACATCTTTGTTAACACACATAAAGGGAACTGCAGTGCCCCTTCAATTTTCCTTTGTTTACCTGTTCTGTCACATTACATTTTCAAAACACATGCAGACTTTTACAGTAATTTTCCTAAACACTATTCCAACTTCTATTCCTGATACAGAGTTAGGCTCAATATGGCAGATATTAGTGCCTACCATAGCACACTAATTTCTTGTTTTCTCAGGTTTGTAATTTGTGTCTGCAACTGTGTATCATTTGATAAGAAAGCAAAGATCAAAAATACAATACACTAAATATTACTTTTAAATAAAAACCCCCAATATTTTATAATAATGTTTTAGAAGTTACACAAAATCTCTCTAAATTCACAAGAAAATTTATTACAGAGCTAGCTTTTACACAGCAACTAAAAGTCGCCTCATTAATCAGAATGGAAGATATTTGAACATGGTTTTTATAAGAAAAAAAGGGAAACCACTAACCTGAAAAATTACAGGCAGGTGTTATGTTGCATAAAATGGTTTCTTCTGCTATAGTTTATTTGGGGGGAAAAAAATCTAGTGAGTAAAAAAGCTGAACTTAAAACCAGTACTGACAAACATATATATTTACAATCATTTCAATGTTTTAAATGTAAAGGTCCTTACTTTTTAGGAAGCTTTTGGCTACTCCCATATTTTTAATACTACCTACACTGCAAAGAAATTACGCTGATCCCAAATTAAAGGTAAACAGCTGGCTCTGTTGTATAAAATCAAAATAGAAGACTGGAAAGATATTTGCCTCCAAGACAAAACACCTACTCTTGTTCATAAAAACAATGTGGAAGCACAACTTTCCTTACATTACTTAAGTAGATTGCTCAGTTACGCTGAGGACGGCAAAATGGTTCAAAATAAACACCACATTTTGGTATAAGAATAGAGATTGGCATCCATTAACACAAAAACAAATGCTATTTTCTCTGCTGTTACCATTAGCTAGTGACAAATAAGATGGGAATTTTACTTTTTTTTTTCTGTGGTACAAACGTTTGCCTGTTATAGCTTGATGCTTCATTAATTTTACCACCATCGTCAAACAGCCATCAGAGGGTACAGATAGTGAGCTGGTGGCAATATTCAAATTATTAGAAAAAAAAAAAATCAGACAGCAAATCAGATTCAAATAAATTTGCCTTCCCTTCTGTGTTGGCAGTTGTCAGTGAAAGTTATGAAAATTGTATCAGCACTTTACTCTTTTTAAACAATCCTTAAAGAAATAAAATGTTCATAAATGAGTTTGACAAAACTATTAACTACATAAAGAACAAAACCACTTATAAAACCCCAAAGCAAAACCCAAGAGTGACACAGAAGTAAAAGGTAACATCAGCCTACATAGGTAGTGTGAAGGATAAAAAACTGATGAAAAATCACTAGTGCATCCAGCCCCCAAAGATCTTTAGGTAACAGCTGCAAACTTCCTGTAGGTCACATTCACACTTAGATTATACTAGCCAGTATACTAGCCAGGATGGTCTCATGCCAGTTCTTCCACCAGTTACATTAATTCAGAACAAATACATTCTAATTGGTCTATCCTACATGGATAATAATAAAATTAAATTCAGCCTACTCCTATAGACTGGACCTGTCATGAGAAAGAACGTCATGACTGGATTCAGTCTGCTTTCATCTACTGAAAAGCATAAGGATATTTTTTTAAAGTAAATGTGGTCCCTGAGGTTGTGTTTCTTACATCGTTGTGGTAACCCGCTGCTCTGAATTACAAAACAACCAAACTCTTCTATATGTGGCCATCTAGGCAAGCATTGCACAATTAGGCCTTCTACCAGACTGGGAATCAATGCAAAGTAAGACAGACTGCTAATACAACACACCATAATACCAAGAAAAAAAAATCTTATTAAAAATATTTGGGAGCAGACTTCCTGAATTCACACACTCAAATTTTGAGGAGTGTAAAAGAAGGTCAGTGGTGATATATGAATCCTACCTGGTGCTATGGTGGAGTAATAATCAGTGATGTTAAGAGGTTCTGTTAAAAAAAAATAAAAAAGTTTTAAAATTAATTTTTCACATTTTAACTTTAAAAGCCTATGAAATATATGTCACAAAAATAAGTTTCCTAATTTCTGCTTTAGACAGTGTCACCAGGAGAAGTGTAGACACCTGACCATTTGTAAGGGAATTAAGTTATTGTCAGCATGGGAAATGAAAAAGCAGCATTCGGAATGAGATCCATCCAATCAAATGTTTGTGTCCTCATGTGAGCCAGTTACTCCAGTCTCCCTGTTATTCAGTGGAGAAAGCGGTGCTTTTAAGGTGTGATTCCCATTTAACCCTTTCTACACGGGCACTTCAGCATAAGATTAATCATGTTGCATAAATGTGTCTTGCTCTCCATCAGCTATGAACAACAGCAGGATGTCTAGCTCATATACAGACATGTAGGAATCTGATAATGGGATGAACCTACTCCTTGTTTTCAAATGCAAACATCAGGAGAAAAAGGAGTAGCAAGTTCTTCTGACTGAGTCTTTACTGATCCTATTTGGCAACTTACTGCAAGAACATGCATCACTTAAGTGTCTTTAAGGAATGGTGTGTATATTTTACTTTTGTAAAATACTTTAAACAGTATCAGAAAGTATAGAAAACATTTTATTTATAAATATACCAAAAAACCCCCATATTTGCTAAAAATAAATATGCCCAGTTTGGGCTTTGGTAAGCAATGTAATATTTTGAATAAAAAAGAAAGGTTAACAGCTCAGAGTCAGTTTAATTTGCTTCAAAACCCTGCCCATGCAGACTTCAAATACAGATTGGAGATAATACAAATTTTAAGATCACGTAAGAAAAGAATTTGGACTAAACAAACCCCAGTTATTAAAAAAAAAAAAAAGCAAACTTTCATGAATGCAGCAAAGATCTCCCTTCACACTTTACTCTCTTCATGTTAATTCTCACCTGGAGTTTGTGTAGTCTCCTCTGAAGTCATATCTGAAGAAGAAAAATTAATAACAGTAAGAGCAATAAAAATAAAAATCTAAAGAAATCTAAAGTAGCTAACTCTAAATCTAAATAAGAGAAACATTAATAAAAGCTTGCCTGAAGGATTAATAGGATAGGTGATAAAAGTAATAATAGAGGATTCTGGAGAAGAAAAAAAAAGAGAGAAAATAAGTACAAAAGTAGAAATTATTAATATAATATTTTATTTCCATGAATTTTAGAGAAAAAATGTCAAGCATGCAAAGCCTCGAAGAGGAACTGAATTTAATTATCTAAGTTATGTTTTAAGAACAACTGCAGTACTTGTTAGGAATGTTCACATTGTTTCAGTAGAAATATTTGGAAAAATGTTCACATTTAAAAAAAAATCTGAGTATCTGAATATGAACAGCTGGTAATCAAGTTCCTTCAGATAAATTCCTTTTATTGTTTTAATTCTTTCAGAAAATGCAGTTGTATTTGGCATGTCCGACAGCAACAACTGCTTCACCCCAAGGACCTTTCCAAGCACCAACTCACAACACTCATGAGCAGAGATGACACACAGTGTGTGGCAAACTGTCATTCCAAAAAAGCTATTTTTGCCAGTAACCATACATAAATAAAACAGAGTGAAGATGCAAGGTTCTTTTAGCTATTTTTTTTTTTAAAAAAAAGAAAATTACATTAAGAGGATAGAAGAAAATGTAAGGATTGCTCAGGAGCAGTGTGCTTAGTAGGCATATTAGTGGTTAGACCACTTTATATCACTCCGATATGACAACTTAGTGCCTTTTAAAGAATGGGCCAGAGCACCTTTATAACAGAAGAACATTATACTTTCTAAGCTTCTTTACTAAAAGCACCACTGTCATTAGAAGCAATATCTTACATATAATAAAAAAAAAGTTGGTGGCTCTGCATAAAGATAATTGCATATCAAGGAAAAAAAGCAATCTATTTCAACGCATGGAAAGGGAAAGGGAGTTTTTCTTTTTGGTATATTTATTTCAAGTAGGCTAGCCATTTTGAGCCTTTTCAAGAATGACATCTTAATTCCACACACTGAGCAAAAGATAAGCATATTTGGTTCTTAAGTAACAATCCCAAAGACAACTAATTTTGAAAGGCAACTAGCAAGCAGCCAAAATATGAGGAATCAGAGTGAAAATTAAGTGCTGACTTCATCTGTATTATTTGGCTTGGTATAAACTACAAGAAATATTGAATTGGCTGCAGTTGTTAAAGATGAACAATTCCCAGAGAAAGACTGTATCTGTAAAAGAACATAAGCATGTGTTTGTGTCTGCTATTATTCCTTTTCTCCAGAGCACGATATGTCAGTATACATTAAGCAAGAAAGCAACTGGTTTTCAAACAGCTGTTGCTGCATGTCCACATCCTTCATTTTTCAAAAATGCTTTCATAGGTGATTTTCATCACCTCTGGTCTCAGAAATTAAGAGTCTCATGTATGTCTGTGTGTGTAGTATACCACACTGCATCAGCTGACACATGCATATCTGCTAGGATAGAAGGAGGGGGAAGGTAGCTCTTTTTACAATGTTCCTCCTCTGCCATCTCTGCAAACTGTTCACTGTTCAGGTTACTGGACAAAAGGTTCCTGATGAAGCAACTTGCACCTACTTCATCCCCAAGCAACACTGCCACAAACCATAAGTGGCACTTTTAAGGCTTGCTATTTCATTACAAAGTAGAAAAAATAAATTAATTTTCTCTTCAAAAAATAAACAATGAAAACACGAAATGCTGGAATTCGTTTACATTACAACTCTGCTGCTTTACCTCAGACAAAGGCAGATTTATCTAACAGGAAATAACAAACATTGCAATAATCAGTAAAGTCCTGATTTTCTTACCAGAACTGGTTGTTGCAGCTGAGTCATCTGAATTTGCATCTTTTGTTTCAGTTACCCAAAAAAAAAAAAAAGGGGGGAAGAGGTGGGGGAGAGGAGGGGGACGGAGGGAAGGAAAAAAAGGACTATAATGAAGTTTCGACACATACATCATCATCCTCAGCAGCCTTTCCTTATATTAACACAAGTTTACTGTGTTCACCAGAAGAGGGCAACACCTGCTTACGAGAAGAACACTTCCAGGTTGTCAAAAAAGGCATATGTAACAATCTCTGACCAAAAAAAATTTACTATTTTAATGAATTCAAATAGCATTTTACTGAAGACAATTTATTTTCAACAAATACTGGATAATTTACATTGTATAATGTTAAGAAAGCAAAGATCATCGACCCAATGTGCTATGCTAGCCTGAAAGCTGCATGCCTGTTCTGAGTGTTTTGCTAATTCTGGAAATGTGAATCAAGCATACATAACGAGGTGGCTATAGCTGGGTATGAAGAACTTTTCTCAGACTTCGTATAACAGCACTGAGACTTGTAATTTAAAATTTGTCCCACACATATCTGTTCTCTTTTCTATCCTGCAAAAAGTAGCATTACAAAAAGCTAATTCACTTCAAGTTTGAACCTCTGATCTTGATAGGAGCCAGCCAAATATTTATATAGCAAACACTACCCACTAAATCTCTGATGTTGTTACAGTCAGTATTTTGATCAAAAATAATTTAGGAAATTTGATATCTGGTTCACACAGCAACTTCAAAGTTATCCGTTTCAGTGAGTGGTTTTTGATATTGCCCTGGATAAGTCAAGTCACAGTTACGAAAGAAATATAATCTAAAAGCTGGCTGCAAATATGAAACAGTATTTAAAAATATACTTAAAGTATTTCAACATCTTCTCTCAAAAGTCATCCTATAATGTTACTTCCAATATAATAATTATACTGTAAAGCCTTTCCTATTGTTGTAGAGAGTTAAAAGTCAGAGAAACCAGAAGTCTCTGTGGAAAACCAAATTTTTTTTTTTTTTTGTTAAACATAGTAAACAAGGAGTTTCTGAAAGGCTAACCACTCACATGATTCCTTGCTCAGACTATTTTGCTTGCCTTACTGAAAACTAGTAACAGCTTCTTTCCAAAGGATAAATGTAAACATAATTTCTGCAATGAAAGGAGAATCAGAGTCATCTCAGTGACCCTATTATAATTTTCTCTGGAAAATCAGTGATGCTATTTGCACCATGAAATATGCTAATAAGCCATAAGAATTATATGGATAATTAATTTGCAAGGATTTACATATTTTTAACTATCTTAATGAATTAAAAAGTAACAGCAGTAAAAATTTTCCTACGCACTTTCTAAAATAAAAGAACAATGGGAAAAAAATTAAGAAGAACCTCATTACCTGTTATCTGTTTTCTGCCAGGCAGCGTAGCAGTAGTCTCAACTATAATGGAAAAAGATTTTTTAGGAGCAGAAGTTTTTATATATATTTAGACACACACACACACACATATATAACACACACACACTTTTTAAAACACAACTATTTTAGATGTGCTACTCACCTCAATTCAAGCTAGTTTGCAAAACTACTTTGCATCCATTGAGAAATGTGTGTTGAGTCTTTTTGAAAGCTGGAAGGTCAACTCTTTTGAGTTCAATGTCTTATTCAGTTTATCACTTTTATGCTTTTGGAAGACACAGATTAGGCTGTGAGCTCTTCCACTGCCCTTCCATTGGCAATGCCTTCAGAAACCCTTTCAGCACATTGGCTTGAGAGAAGTAGATTAAAAAGCAACAACTGAAAACATAACAGGTACATACAAGTATGCTTTCACACAGCTATTTTTTTAAAAAATGTGGAAAAGACATGCTGATGTATTATTCAAGAAGAGAAATTTTATTAATACAAAGAAAGCCAGATAAATTAAAGCAAAAAGAAGCAGGGGGCAGATGAGTTGGGTAAGACAGGGGTGCTTTATTCCATACATATTTACAAATAACACGAGATGTATTTTGAGAATATATCTATATCATTATGTGCATATACATCATGTAGATGCTCACAAGCTCAAGAGCTGTACCACCAAAGAACATCTAAACAATGAAATTATGTGGCAAGAAGCCCTAGGGAATAATTCCAACTGGAATTATTCTATGATTCTATAATTCTATGAGCAGATAGATCAAGCTGCCACAAATGAAGCTCAGGAGAACCTGCACTGGGAATGAAAAGGTGAACTATTTCTAGCTCAATGGGCCCATGAAACATGTCCCTAGGGACACCTAAGGAGAGATGCAACAAGGTGTGCATCTGACAACTGAAACTACTGCACAGACTACCCATGAATGTGAAATGTGTGCCGTAATCAAGTGAGTCAAGTGACTAAAACCTCCCAGGAATAGAAGATGGTGGCTGGGCCATCAATATGGGTAGGCCTAGCAGATTGATTACATCAGACCACCATTGCAAACATGCCACCAAGGCAAGTGTTACGTGCTTCCCGTGGTAGAGGCAACTAGCAGGTGGCTAGAAAGGTACCCTGCAATCTATGTCACCACTCAAAACATCATCCTGGGCCTTGAAAAACAAGTGGCAAAACACCATGACATATAGTTAAGGTAATGTCACCTACTTCAGCACCACTGATAGCTGAGACCCTGGCTGTTTGGGCAAGAAGGAAGAGACACTGTCTTTGAGCCACTGAACCTGTTGGGACACTCTAGCCACAGCCAAGACGCAGGTCTACAGGGATGATGGAGAGATTCTCTTTGAATTGCCAAAGCTGGTGTGACAATTTCTCCACAGTTAGTACCTTGATATCTGTCCAGTCCATCATCACCAACCAATGCGCTGGCATATTACACTGGTGTGTACTGTATTAACCTCTGCAACATAGCCCATGTGAAACGTCCATCATCCAGATCTTTTGCGACCTGGCTGTTGTTTAGGTTGCTGCAGACCATCCCCCCAACACTGCTAACTCTCTCAAGAAAGACACCTTCTTTCTTTCATCTGTGCTGGCCCACTTGCATCAGTAGTCTACAAGACCATCCTCAGACTCTGAATCCAGTGATCCAAGTTCAAATATCGCTGTGGAACCTGCAGCAAACAACCAGTTGGGGATGGCGCGCAAGACGTGTTCTGAGGCAGCAAATTCCTGGGTAGCAATTTGTGTGGGAAAATTAGGGCAGGTGCCTAGAGCAGTCTTCACCTCTGATGGCCTGGGAGTTTGCACTTGAACAGGCATGGAATCCTGTTGAAATGGCAGACCACTTGTAGGAAGGATGCCTTGCTTTTACACTGAAGACAGAGACTTATGGTGCTGTGTTGAGGCCTGGCCTATACCTATAAAGCCTTTGGCCAGGACCCTGAAAGGAGCAAGAGGGTCTCTGGATCTAAGGACATGTAAATGGATACTGCAGCTAAACCAGAGACAACCCTAACCGTAACAGTCACTCCTGCAGTCAAGAGGAAACAATGAAAGTGGAGGTTGAGCCAGTTAGCGAAAGAAGAAGAAGATTCTCTTGAGGGGATGCAGGAAGAAGACTTAGAAGAGGTAGCCTGTTCTGCACCAGGACAGCCACAAGAACAGGAGGGGGAAGTGACAGAAATCATAAACAAGACAGAAACCATCCAGTTCCTATTCCTAGGTGAGTTGTGAGATATGCACAAAGATTACAGCTGCTGTTAGTTTTAGTTGATTTGCATCCTGGGTAGAAATTTTATTATGTAAAAGAAAGAACACCAATATTCTAAGTAAAATGATACATATGAAGGTATAACTTTTTAGTTATACTTTTTGCTTAATGGATATGTATCAGTCTACTGAAGTTAAACTGTTTCAGTAAAGACATGTAAAAAGGAAAGTAAAATAACTCAAGGTGTGCTAGTTACAAACTAAGAGAAAATTTCTTTCCCTTAGGTTGTTTACTATCGATAAGAGCAAGAAAATCCTTATGTAGATGAAACCTCATTTTATTTGCTCAATGCATTTTTATTTGCAACACTGTTAACTTAGGATCACCAAATCAACACACCTAATATCCTATTCCAAAACAAAGCATTATATATTATAGTAATACTTTTCTCTAATAGAAAACATTCCTCAAAATCCTAACAGCAAATATAGGCAAGTAGCATTAATCAGTATTATTCTTTGCTTTTGCTTTTTCTGCAAGGGAGACAGAATAGGTCCCTACAAGAACTACTGGTTTTTTCTAAAGTAAAAGGCAACTCCATTAAATGAGATAAGCACCAGTTTCTGTTACTAACATGCATCATTAGAAACAAAAGCAGCAACTCCCTTACTGTCTTCTTATCACTTTGTACTGTTCCTAAGCCAAGACTTCAGAATTCCACCCCTGCAGTCAGAGGAAACTATTCCATTTGTATGAAACCTGTTGAGCAACTCTTGCCATCACTTCAAACCACAGCTGCAAAAAACTTACCTGAGAACCAGTACTTGCAGTGACAACCTTCATTTCCTATAATGACTTTGTATGACACTGGGGACCAGTGTAATCTAACAGCTCCAGACTGGTAGGAGACTAAATCCATTAATAACAGTACTTAAGGCTAGGTCCACAAACTGATGTAGCTCTGACAGAGATCAGTTCCTGGCCTTGTCTACAAAATAGCCTTATGTTTACAGCATTCCTTAGTATGACAGATC
Organism: Nesoenas mayeri; assembly: GCF_963082525.1. NCBI lineage: Eukaryota > Metazoa > Chordata > Aves > Columbiformes > Columbidae > Nesoenas > Nesoenas mayeri. The sequence goes on from NC_137541.1 coordinate 107,028,749, forward strand.
TTAACTACCAGTCTACTGGCTTTTTTAGGATGAGATGGTCTCCACATGTCCTGCTGAAGCTGTTCCATCAAGCAAAGCAGAATTCAAAAATCAAATCAGCCAAAAGGAAAGAAAGGCAGAATGGAGGCTTTGTAACACAGTTGTCAAGATTGGGATGGATAGTTTTGGTCCCTGCACCACAGGCAGTGACAGTGACTCTGCATGTCTTTTATTCATTAACTTAGACACTGGATACAGAAAAAGCCCTTAAAGCATCAACAGTGTACAATGTTCTGTCTCCAACTGGAGTAATTAAAAATATCCTTTTCTTCTCCCTACCTCAAATCTAACTTATGATCAGTATACACTTAAGATTTTTGGAAAGGCAACACCCTTTCTGATTCACCTGTCTTCACGCAACTCACTCTGCCAGAAGCAGTTCAGTTTTTCCAGGGTGGAGGAGTGAGAAGCAGCTAGAACCTGGCTGCAGATAACATCGTGCAAGAACTAAGTTACTGGCAGCTGCTTCTTGCTCCTCTGTCTCTGGGGAACAGTGTTGCTGCTGAGTAAATACTGTTTGACCTAACACTTCATGATCGCCTTTAAACTTTTGAAGAAAGCATCCTTTGAGCACGTCTGAGACAGCAACTAGAGTCCTTTCTTAGGAGAAGGAGAAAAAGAGTCTGAACTGTAGTGAACTAGAGCCTCCTGCCACATGGACACATCCTCTGCCCAGTCTGTGGGGTGTGGAGGGGCAGCGGATGGTACAGCAAGAGGGTTGTGCCTGCTGGCCTCTGCCTCTCACAAAATGCAGTGAGAGAATGCAAGGGGCAGTTGCTTTCTAGTCAGGTCCAGACATGAAATATGTACTGAACACTTCAGCAGTAGCAACAGCCCTAGCAATCTGTAGGAACACAAACAACATTAGTGACATAAAAACATACATTTATGGACTTAGATGCTCTGGGTCCTAGAAGACAGGTTTATGAAATGAAGTCCCTTAAATTTTACGGGTATTAATTGAAAAACAAGCCAAAAATGAAAACAGTTTGTATTATCACCCAGGACTATTCTATCAAACTAAAGGTAACCTCAACCATGTCAGGTCTCACAAATGGATCAATAGCAGAATCCAAGTGGAAGAATCCCAAGGGACACCTTGGTGGCTATGTAATTTCATCTCCCCATGCCTCAGTACTTGGTTGACATCACAGAATGGCATTGGATAACCACACCTGTGTATTGCTGATGAGATCAGTTTTGATTTGCAAATACACACAAAAATACTAGGAAATTAATAAAAATCAGATTTTCTAAACAAGGTGTGATAGAAAATGTAGTACTAAAAGTTTTCTGATTGAGGCGAGGGAATTAATTTGCATTAAAAATTCCCATCAGAAATTCCAAAGCGGAAATTTTATTCAAATAGATATACAATACACTTTCTGGCTTAAAAAAAATAATTAAAACCATTTTACATCAAAAAATTGATTCCATACTGCATTTTTAAGTCTATACAATGTCTCTTCTAAACATTCTCATAAGCAACAGTTATCAGTACATATTACATCAGTTACCAGTACTGTGCAGCAACTACCATCCATTTGTATTTAGTGTTACTAGGATACAATCATGTGAAAATGCCTGGCATTAATAAATTTCACAGGTCTTGTGAACAAAACTGAGTAGCCCAAACAGCAAAACTTCAAAATGGTGCTTTTCTAAAATCCATCTCTTTACAGAAATAGGCACCAAAAATATGACATTCAAGTATCATATTTAAATTAAATCCATATTTTCTATTAAGAAATTGGGGCCCTTTAACATTTGATAAACCTTGCAGCTGGATAAACGTTCTGCCAAAATGAACCATCCTGTCACACATGGCATTAATAACAGTAACAAATAAAAAACCTTCTCAATTGTTCTACTATATGTATTAGTCCATGTTGACTTTTTGCTTAAGTTAGGTTTTGAGACACATCGTACAAGTTTATAGGATAAAACTACATGCAATCTCAATTTCATGTTTTGGTGCCCCTCATGACACTTCAAGTCTGCTCTGACTCACTGGTTTTGGGCAGCAGCAAATATAAGAAACCAATATAAGTGCTTGTTCACATCAGGCTCTGTTACTTTGGCCAGTTCATTTTAGTATTCTTAACAGAAAATGTAGGTACAGTATTTTAACTTGGCTGTGATGTTACACAGGTATTTAGGAAACAAGGTTATAAATAAAGCTTTATCTGTTTGTATAAAGTTCTGTTTGTATAAAGCTGTACTTCAAATACTGAGGTGAATCAAATCACTTCTTCTCCGGCAGGCTGATTTCCAAAAAATTACTTCCTTTGATATCACAGTGGAGGGAGGCAACAAGAGCAAAGAAAAGGAAGGTCAAACATGCATTCTGTTAATAGGTACAAAATAGAGTGGTACATGAGTCATCAAATAGGCACTCCAGAGTTAGGTATTTTTTCCCCGTTGCATTTACTTCCTTTAAGAGCTTCTGGTGGTTTCTGTAGTATTCTGTCCTCACAAGTTTAGAAAGAAAATGGTATCAGGCCATATCATTTATTTTTTCATCTCCACCTTTCATGGTCCACTCGGTAAACATAACAATATAGCCCAAAGTTTGATACCAAACAGACTGGGATGCAGACTGGATGAATGGTAACTACTTCCTTAAGCAGAAGGTGGAGGTGTAAAGCACTGGAACTCCAGGAAAGCTGATCCTGTCATCAGAAGTGCACAAAGCCCAGGAAATCTTTAAAAGGGATTGCATGAGCCTAAATTGTACCTCCTATTGCCCACACCTGCAAACTAGAACAACAGCCCAAACTGCAGTTTTTCTCCTCCTTGAGCATACAAAGGCAAAGTAGTCACACAAGGCACCAGTCACTTCCCACTTCTCCCATCAGCATCAAACAGCTTTGTTCCCACAAGCTTGGAAACGTCCTCCAACAACACCAGTAGCAGGCTCAGCAATACTTGGAGTGAAAAGGATGTATGGAAAAGCAGGGGCAACACCTTAACCTTGACGTGCCTAAAATGTCACATTATAAATACTGAATCGTATTTATGCAAAAAAATGCAATCAAAAGCAAGAGGCACTGGACTCCTGCTAAAAGTTAGGGTACAAATGAGATGACAGTGCTCTACTGCCTGTGATACTGTTCACAGTTATGCCATAAATCATCTATTTTATTTATTCATTGAGATTTGTAAAATATAGCCCACCATCTCTGTGCTCTTTTCATAAATGCACAGTGTAAGAGTTTGTGTATTTATATATGGATTAAGAATGTTACTGTTTAATGTGTAACTGAAATAATTAATGTTTAAACAGTACATTTCTTTCAGTTGTCAAATTATTTTTAAAGGCAACTTGCAAATACCCCATGTAAAAATGACAACTAAAGAGCTGGTGCTCACAGCATTTAGCATTTTCAACTCACCTATTTTCTTGTGGTTTTGTATTCTGTTAAATCACCCAGGGCTTTATATTACTACGTGCACTTTTTTCTTGGATTATGATGAGACAATAGTGATATCATTCCTATTGTCCACATTAAAGTACACAGCTAAATAGGAATTATTCATCAAAGAACAAGATAAAAAAATTTTCCAAAGTTGGCATTTGGAAGGGTGAGCACATCTTTCGTCACTTCTATATTTTTAAATACCAGGAGATTATCTTTTAAGTGAGATACATTCAATCTGTGGCACTCTATCTCCATATCACAGCTGTTATGCTATTTCTCATTCTCAGCAAATGGGGAATTATCAAAGAAACCTGAGGAATGTAAGTGGAAGGTTAGTGACGCACAATGTGTGGGGCCTCGTTCCCTCTTTGGCCCTACCTGCAGTATTCACACCTGATCAGCATGCAATGGCTACACCAAGCAGAGGGGAACCAGAAGACTGTGTGACTGCAAGAAGCAATAGTTGCATCTTTAACTCAGATCAAAAGATTATTATTTCTAAGTTCTATTAGTCCAAGAAATGTCATCAGTCCTCAACACAAACTGGGAAGCAGTCAGGTATGTCCTTTCTTGCAAATCTTCAGCTGCATAAGATACATAGCTACTGCAAATGTAATCTCATCTGCTTCTGGGGAACAAACTACTTTATTAGAGTAGAGCATGCCTTTAAGTGCTAAGCATGTATGTAAATCTTACTAGAATCAGGATTCTGGTCCTTATTAGACCCCACATGGTTCAGAAAAAAACAAAATATATTTTTGGTAGCCTAAAAAATTATTAGAAAAATAATTAATAAAACCAAAAGAAAAATAATCTAAAGAGTCAACAGAAAGACAGGCAGGAAAGGAAGGTAAGGAAACATAAACTAATGTGATGTTAAGTAAATCTAGACTTATTAATGGAGTGCATCACAGTGTATGAGACACCAATTAGATAATGGCCTACACTGCACAATGATTTTGAGTGTTTAAGCAAAGGAGAAATCACAGAAATCACAGGAACCCTTGACTGAACATTTTAGAAATTGTTGGTTTATGTAGGCACAAAATGCCAAACAGATAAAAAAATTCTGAAAAACTCTGGCACAGTTATGACTGTAATGAACCACTTCCTTTTCACTTTTTGTGTCTAGACAGGAGGCATAGCCCTTTCTCAAGCTTTAGCCATTTACCTGTTATGTTCTTTATGGATGTAAAATCAGACCTTTATGAAGACTTACTAGTCAAAGTCCTTCTGTTTTAACAAAAACAGAGCAGCTTTCAAAATCGGGTAAGTTTTACCACAGGTGTATAGAGGAACTTATAGAAAGAAATCAGATTGTAAGACTAGTAGCACCATCAATTAAAATTGCCTGACACTGATTATTACAGGCTCCCACTGTCAATGCTTTGTTTTTGTTTATTTGTTGGATTGATATTTGTTTAATATATGCCTTTCACGGTCTGTCTTGGAGGGAGAGGGCAAACAGCTAAAATGCATCTATTCCTGAAAACAGGCAAATAAACTGTTAAAAAATTCCAGTGAAGTTTTATTAAAAAAGCTGCTATTCTGCCAAGTTATCTAGAGGAGATAACTTACATTTAGCCGTAGAGATGGTGTCTGTACTGAATCAAACTTCTGTCAACACAATTAAAGTTCAATTGGCTAAGTAACAGAGCTTTGGAAACCATGCTTCTTATACACTCACTAGAGAGCTCTTGCAGTTAGACAAAGGATTCCCCCAAAATTACTAATTCTAAAATAATTGATTGGTTGGGGGTGGAGTTGAGCATTGCCTAACCAAGCTGCCCTGTGATGCTCAAGGACTCTCTCTATTCAAGGCAGAAAGCGCTGGAACTGAAATCTAGAAGGTTATCCTTTTAATGCCTCAGTGAAAGATAATCAGATGCTCCACTGACCAGGCTTTATGCCACTATCCAGACAGATCTCTCTCAGTCTTTCTTTGTAAAAAACTTTTTTCTGGTAGCCACAATGTTTCTCCTTTCAGCCTTAGGACAATGTTCCTTCAAACACCGTCACACAAGAGCAAAAGAAAGACATCCTGTCTTCAACTCCTCTCCCAAATCACACAACCCAACAGAGAAGATGTGCTCCCAACCACAGCACCAGGCCAGCAGAGGAATTTCATTCATTATGACCCAGTGTTGGAGACATTCTCCTTGAGTACTGTTTTTTTGGACAGATTTCTTTCTCTCCCAGAAAAAGAAATCTGGCCACCTTATTTTAATGCCCCTACTAAGACACTTCTAATCTACCCAGTCAGGCAGTTATTATAATATTACATAGTTAAAAAGTATTTTTTAGCGTGCACAAAATAGATAGGTACAGTTTTTAAGGATAAAGGTGATGATTGGTGCGACAATTTAACTGAAGAACTTAGGCTATATAAGAATTTTAGGAATGAATTGAGCTAGTCACCTTAAAAATCTCTGAAGGTCTTAGGGGGTAATACCATTTACTACGGTTGATAAATTGGATGCCACCTGAACTTGATTCAACTTTGTCTTTCTTGTCAACAGACATGATAACAAAAACTAGAAAGATGGTTATTCTCTTGCTTTAACTCAATTTATCTGAAAATGAAATATTTGTTTTGGTTTAAAGCTTTTTATGGTTCTTTTTCAGGACAGAGTTGAATTTTGAGAAATGTGTGAGAAACCATTTGGCCATTTTAATAATGGAAGACATTACTGATATAGAAGCAAGAAGAAATCAGAGCCTCCAGTAATCTTTACAGATGTAGACCTTACCAGCTAAAGATGGTGTAATGTGCCAGTGAAACAGTGAAAAGTTGCACTCATTGAAGTTCTGACCCAACTAATACGCAGGAAGAGGACCAGCAATGCTTTCCTCTATATATATTCCCTGAACAGAAGGTATGTAAATTAATTATTTTAAGATGACATTGATAGAAAGCCCTAATATTCCAAGGAGTTTTGGTTGGATGCATCCTGCTCTCATTACCGTTACACGGACAGTAGACAGACACATAAGTTGAAGCAAGCTGACAGTCTTTAAAGGACTGCTGCTATACTTCCTATATTTGGATAAAAGCTGGCGAAAGCTGCACATCCTCATAGGATCTCATTAAGCATTTAGCTAGAAATTACTACTACACAAAGACTTCGTAAAACCTGGAAGAGAAATGTTAGACATTCATTTCAACTTTTGTCAAAAACAGAATTTTAAAAACAGGAGTACAATGGTACTTACCACATGGCAAAGAGTTATCCTCTTCTATTGTCTTATTATAGACCCAATCCTCCTTTCTCCAGCGTATAACACCACTATCTTCACAGTCCCAAGAATTCTTTATATTTGCTTTATCCCACATTCTGAACATGTACAGCTCCCCAGTCATACCTGGGTTAGGTGACATAGCTGTACCTGGCAGCTTTGAACAGCCAAGTAAGAACTGCCCTTTTCCAGGCAAATTAACTTTTCCAGTTAGTTTTTTGTTTACTTTTTTTGTTTCATTTATGAATATTTTCATCTCCTCATCTTCACTTTTCCACTGAATACATATACGGTTCCAAGTGTTTTCATGAAGTCTCACTGTTGTATTTATTTGATTTCCAAACAACCATATCCTCAATTTACCATGACCTCCTGTAAGTCCAAGATCATATCTATTTACAGAGAGATTGGTGTGAGGTGTTTCTTGATTGTATACATATGCTGTCCAGGGACTCTCTGAGGAATATAGCTTGAGGTGCACACAGACAATGAATTCTTTCAAGGGACGCAGAGAAATTCTTGGTGACATAATCCAAGGGTCTTCGCATGCAGTCTTAAAAACGGCTTTATATTTTCCTAGAAACTCCTCTTGATCTAAATAAAGAAAAGGTGACTTGTAAAATTATTTTGTTTTTAAAAGGATCTTCTATATGAATGTTATTCTTCCATATAGTACTGCTCCTAGGAGTTTTAAAAGTAACACATTAAGAAATCTTGTATCCTTCTCTTTTGCTTTTTTGTAGTGGGGAAGGGGCAAATTTGGAGGCAGTCAATAAATTCTAGTTGCTCATGAAAGTTTTGAAGTAAACTCATGCACAAGACAAAAGATGACCATGTAGTTCTCTAAGGCAGCACTCAAATCACCAGTGGGAGGCAAAAAGAGAATCACAGATCCTGGTTCCAGTTCCCAGGACTGCACAGGTATTTTTCATTTAATAGAAACTGGATAAAAAAACAGAAACAGAGCTAGAAGAAGGGACTATAGGCCTTACTGTCTCCTCATGTCCCAGCCTTGTATCCTCCTTCTCTGAAAAAGACAGTGCTTCTCCATGCCACTTTTTTCCAACCCTGATTTTCTTAAATCCCCTGCTGCATACTGGCAGAGTTTCAGCAACAAAGGTAGAACACAGCCATATTCTAGAAGAGAATGAGTTGAGGTAACTTTCAGGAAATGTGTTTCAGAGCCACTGGTTTATTTAAAATTTAATCCCATTCAGCCCGTGTTCTCTGTTCTCTACTGGGGCATTTACTTGCAGAGACATCTTATCTGTTAATCTCAAACCTGCTGAGGCACTGAGATGGTGGTAACCTGGAGTTCAAGTGTGACAGTAAATAGAATTTCAGGTACTGACAGCAAATTTACTGGAGAAAACAGGGTGTCAGAAAAAGAAACAAGAACAAGTAGTGCCAAGGAAGGCCTGTATTGTACCTTATTGAGCAAAACAGGATCCACTCAAGCAAAATAATGCCTTCAAGGCCAGCATGAAGCAGCCACAAGCTATCAACAGTGTCTGCAGCTAATCAGGATAAGGGCCTGTCAGAAGACAGTGAAAGAATTCAATGAGAAGCAAGAAGACCCCAGACTCAAATATTATTATTGGACTGAATCACTATGTGATGGGCAGGTCTGTAAGGGTAAAATTGCCCAGGGACTTCTTTGCTCAAGTGGGCAAGTTTGCAAAAGCATCCAGTTTTAGTCAACCCTGCTGCGGCACTACCTAGGACTCAGACTTTGGAGAGACCTGGCACCCCTAGAGGGGAGGTAAGCAGGTTGAGATGCAGCATGATGGAACTTTTGAAATCCTAGCCAAGTGGTATAAAGAATCGGGTGTGCACATATAATCCTTTTGCCATAAACAAATATAATCCCTTACCTGTTTTCCCTCGCTTTTTTGTGTCCCTTAGACATAAAATGTTGACCAAGTGTGGAACTAAGTTTGGATTTAGCCACACCTGGACTCCTCTTTGAGAAGGAGTTTAGAAAGCAAGGGGGTCCATTCTGAACCTCATGACTCAATGGCAGTGCCTCCCTCTAGCCCTTTGCAACTCCTGTCCCCCTACTAACCATTCTAAAATTACTTTCACCCTATTCTCGCCGGTATATTTCCTCCATGCAGCAAGTAACAGAGTGAACCTTGCCACTGCAATCTGTTAAGCTGTACTTTTCTTTAAGTGATCTAAAGCACTGTTCCATGACACTCAGCTAGAAACAGTTCAGGACAGTTTTTAAAACATGACTTAAAAGCTGAGGTGAGGAAGACTTGGCAGGACGGGAAAGTGTCAGAGATGTGGAGATTTTTAGAGACAGATTCAAATGTACTTACCCTTTTTAATAAAAGGGGTACAATATCTGACAGTCTCTCCTAAGAAAAATAATTGCTTAAGTCTTTCATTATTATGTAGGAAGTATACCGAAGGTTTAGAAAGATTTGATGCAGCTACTGTGCCTCGGAGAGTATATGTCAGAAGTACACGTGTGTGATTCATATACTCTCCAAAATTCCTGTAAGAAATCTTGAGCATGCAGAGGTGGCCAAAGTGACTGGTTAAAGAAGTCTCCTGACATAGCTTCAAAACTTGAAGTTACTGTTAACTATCCAGATTACAAGACTGGAAATTCATTCCTGAACAAAATTTTCATCAGAACTTGAGGTACCTTCAGCAGACTTGATTTTGCAAGTGAACAAATTCTGAGAGAGGCTTGATTTAATATTAAGCATTAAATCAGTGTTCATGTGCAAACAGTGAATTAATTAAAGAGCTGAAAAATCCTATTGCATTCTTTAGGAGAGAAGTTGTCAAGGGAACCAGAGTGGACATAAACTTGCAGGTGAAAACAGTCTTAAGGCAGGTAACCAAGACAAATTATGCAAAATGAGATGAATTCTGATGATGATTCTCCTAGTCTGCTTTGTGTCATTCAAAAAGACTGCTATTGATCCGTATGGAAGGCCTGACAAATTAACTTAAACTAACAAAAGAGTTTACTTAGAGAGGTCTACCCTTCTGGAAACTGGAAAATCTGGCCCACATTGATCTAAATAGTTAAAAAAAAAAAAAAAGTGCCCCAAACCAAAAACAGGCATCAAAGTTAAGATAATAGATATCAATACTATCTGAATTGTGAAAAGAAAGGCTTGGAAAATTTTCTATGGTTTGTCTACTCAAACAATGCTGAAAAAGAACAAAGGAAATCATAACCATAGTCAGAAAATGCACTTCACTGTTCCAAGTGGAACACATACAGTACAGTGTTAAATCAGTTAGAAATTAATTATCAACATGATCCTACCTAAGTCTGTTTGATATGTGGGTGGATGAAACGTAAGTAGGAGATGACATTACTTTAAAGCTTTTGGAAGTTCTGTTAATCATTGCTTATTTTCTCTAGTAATGATACTTGTGGGCTGTGGCCCACCCTTGACCAGGGAACCGAGGAGCTAGAACTGGTTGTGCTCTGACAATGGCATTCTGGGTTTACAAGTAGTTCCTTTGGGTCCAGACAGTACAAATCACGTTCAGAAACCTAGCAATGAAAATTACTTTGCCACCACAGTACAGAAAAGGTAGCATAGCAGAAAGAATGCTCAAAACATCTCCAGAATAAGAAAAATAAGCAAAACCCAAAATTTGGAGTCAAGTAAATTCCAGGCAATAGTAATGGTGAGTTGACTTTTCAATGTTAGTTGCTGTATTCAACCACTCAATCTCTTTCAGAAATGCAAATTGTTCCTTCTTAACATATTTTTCTCTTTTAGAAGCAAGAGCTGGGGTTGTTACCCTCACTAAAACTAAGAGCAGGCACTTCATAAGTGTGTTCTCTTAAGCCCTAAAACAAATCCCGAAATGCATGCGCATACTTCCAAACATTTAAAATAAACTTTCTAAGAATGACAAGGTAATGAAAACATAAACCAAAAAAGTCATCTCTCTTTTTTAAAACATTTTCAGATAGTAGTAATTGATGTCTTTACTATAAGTAGACATACAGAAGCAGATCCTCTCAGTATAGAAGCACCAGTGTTATTTTCCTTACATTACTAATAACTACTGTATCAGTATAGTTGAGCATTAATATAGTTGAGTATATTCTTGAATAAAAATAGCCACAAGTTTATATGTCTGCGCAAACTGGCTTTTAACCAGTAACAAGAGTTATTAATTTCTCTGCCAGTGCTTGCCACCTGTAACACAATTTGGCTTGTTATGGTCCATTAAGATGACATCATAAGAATCTTCTTTCTTTATGTATTCCACCTAGAGACCATAACTGTTCTTTAAAAAAAGTTTAAAACTCTAAACTTTCTACATGTTTTGGGAACGTGAAGCTAAGAGCTGTCTCCTCAAAATTAATTTCATCCCTCCTTCTCCTTCATAGTTGTATTTGGATATCTGGGTGTCCTAGACACTCGAAAAACACAGGCAGTTCTTCTCTTCTTATATTTACAGGAGATCACAAATGTACTTTGGCTCCTTAGACAAGGAGAGAACTGAGTAGGGATGTTGCTGACAGTGCTGACAGCCTAAAAATAAACAAATAAAAAAATAGGGTGGAACCATAAATAAAACCTTGCATCAGTTAAGCTTTTCTTGAAGGACTACTGACACTTGCAAATGATATGTAGTTGAAAAACAAAAATCCCTCTTTGCTTCCTGCATCAGAACTCCAGAGGTAGTTGAATTTTCCCTGGAAAAATTCTTGTAGAACATCTACCCGTCTTCAGAGCAGCACTGTCCTTTTTATTACTCAAAGTACATAAGGTTAAAACCTGACCATCTTAGTAACAATTTTATCAGCTGAATCTCAAATTCTGTCTCAATAAAAGCTTCATTTTATGAAAATTATTACGTCTGGAGAATTGGAATCAGAACTAGTCTAGTCTGTAAATCTGAGAAATTTAATTGCTAGTATAATGTCATTAAGCAGGCATACTTACTAGGTACATTTGAACTGCAATAAACTTTGACCTATTAGAGTAAAAAAACACACCATGACGTAAGAAGCAGTTTCTAAAAATAGCCATTCAGTATATGGCAAAAAACACTTCTAATTTTTTAATATTCCATGCACATTACTAACATGATAAATGTATTACACAATATGGATATAAAGAAGTTTTATGAAAGACAAGCACTGTTATCTGTATCTACTGAGGTCCAGAGTAGTGACAGATTTGTATCTGCCGCTTACAGAACAGCCATGAATAAATCACAAATTTCTGATTCTACTGTACCTCATGAAAAAAGCATCGCCATGTCAGTTACCCAATTTGTATAAGAACCCTATGAATTTATTCTTCATTTGGTTATACAAAGAGCACATAGACTGTCAAATTCAAATACATAACTTCTGTTACATGTTTTGGACCTTACTGCCTTCTTCCTAACCATATTTGGATCCACGACCAAGAGCAATGCAGATGTTCTACACTCATACGTGCACAAGGTAGGTTCAGGCTCAAAGGATCTTGTGGTGTTTGTGTAAGAGCAGTGTAAAAGACTTAAGGACATGTTCTGAAAATATTAACACTTCCAGCTCAAAAAATTAGCAAGAAAGTAACACATAACTGTGTTTACATCCTCTCCTCATCCATAGCCAAAAAAGAAGTTACTACTGATGACTTTCTCTGAAAACAAATCCTGTAAACAGAGCGTTTGTATATCCAAACTGCTAAGCACCAACTGTTCAATTTCTTGTTAATGGCAGGTTTTCCTCCTGATTTCAAGAGGGCAGAAACTTGCCCGTTCTGAGTATATTCGAAAGTTCTATTCATCAAGGCTAATGCTATTTATTTGGAATACCAACACTAGGTAAATCAGGAAAAAATTGTCTTACCTTTGCCTGCTGTAGCCAGGAACAAATGAAGTAAAAGGACTGCTAGAACAACCCTGAATCTCAAGAAAATATCCTGTATTCTGCCAACACAGCAGTGCTGTTTTCCCCAGGCAACCATTCTAGAATAAAAAATAAATAAATAAACCTCAGTGAGTAGAAAACATGCAGCTGTGCAGATAGCATGACAAATTATGTTTCCAACCCAAAAGCGTAAATCTTTTCAACCCTGTTATACTATTGGGTGTATATGGTACAGAAATGAACAAACACTCTGTGGAATCTTGCCAAGTCACTAAGAAAGAAAGAACTGTTTGCTGGGGGGGGAACAAACAAACACACTCAAGATCTAGTTCTCCAAAGATTCATATGTGCATCAGAGCATGGCCATGAGTCCTTGCACAAGTAAGGCTTTCAAAAAGCAAGCAAACCAACAAACAACATAAAACCTCCACACCAATAGAGCCCCCAAGCAAAACGGCTAGAAAGCAAGCTTGGAGAGCTTATCCAAAAGCTTTGTTAATCTCAGTAATTGTATAGGAAGCATCTCTTCAGTCTCCTACTCACAGGTTCCATCATCTGACATTTTAATAGCAACACTGAACTCCTAAGAAAGAAGCAAGAGTTTGATTCTGAATCCTCATCTCATTCTCAAGCCAGGAAGCTACTAAAAAAAAAAAAAAAAAAAAAGAAAAAAGAGCATGAAAAGTAGGGTCAAAACCTGGTTTGTCCACATTTATTCCTAGTGATGGTTGCCTAATGTGAGCAAAAAGACATGGCAGTAGACAAAAGAACATGCCTCCCACTGTAAGAGATAATGTTCTATGAAATTATACACTTTTTTAAAGAGGTCTTTTCAATAAAGGTACATCAGAATATTTTGCATGTCAAAGGAAACATTAAGTGAAATGTGCTTTTTGCATGCAGTATTTCCTAAATAAAAACTTTTAGGGACACGTAGTTACAAGTGGTTCTATAATTGATTCTTGAAACAAGCAGAAACTTTACATACTGTTTATGTTTAATGTATCAGCTTTATGGTAGACCAGAGCATTATGCATGACACCAGAAATTTAACTTTGCCATCACAAGTTTGACATATGTGTATGTTGGTTAGCACTCATACTGCTTGAAAACTTCACTATATTTTTGTACATGCTTATGTTCCCTTATTTCCAAGCACGGTAAATTGGTTAGCACTCATACTGCTTGAAAACTTCACTATATTTTTGTACATGCTTATGTTCCCTTATTTCCAAGCACGGTAAATTGTGAATTCTTTCAGGAGCTGTAAATTCCTTTTAAGGTTAGGACTAAAATGTATTTTTTGCAAGCACTCACATTAATGTAAATATTTATCAGCATAAAATCATTACTATGGGCTGAACTCTCCAAGAGAAGTGGTAGAGAATAAACTGCCAAAGAGTGAAGTTGCTAGATACTTGACATTTTGGAAATGGATTAAATGCACATAAATTACACACATATGATAACATAACATAGATTACATAAAGCAAAGGCTTTTTAAAACTTAGAGCACTGCAACATTGTTGCCAGCCAGTGGGCATGTGGGCAATTACACAATATATGATATTTCTAGTCCAAAAATAAGATCATACTTCTTGCATTGAAGCAAACCAATCTGGATGATGACACATACTGCTTCCACTTTGCAGATTTTGGATGCTGTGCTTAAAATTCAAATACACTAAGGAAATAACAGTCAAATTGAGGCAACATCATGACTGGCATCTGCATGGGTGCTGCAAATGTTAATGAGCAGAAAGAAAAGCTATTGATGAAAGGAATACAAAAATCAAGCATACTTGATATAGTATGAGAGGAAAATAAATAGTATGCTAAAACAATGGACATAGCTAATACGCAGAATCGTATGCAGGAACAGACCAATAAAAGCAAGTAAAAATAGCAAAAAATGTCAAAGGTAGACTAGCTTTCTAGAGATTTACAGGAAACATGTCCAAACCTGTCTTCAGCTTACATTAGTGCCCTATCCACCAGAAGCAACAATTGCATTCTAAGAGTTCAAATTTCTGGGCAGAAGCCAAGAAATTCCTGGTTGTGACTCCAGCTCTGCCTGAGTGCTATGTAGCCCTGAAGAGCATGAACAGACATTCCTCTAACTCAAGCCTGACAGAATGAGCTTTGCTAATATTTGCCCAGTGATTAAACGAAAGACTACAATAAATACTTTCAATACTTTTTTATCCCCTCCAGTTTTTTTTACATGATTCTCACTTCCTGAGATAGGCCTGGCAAAAACAAATGGGGACAGAGACACAGCTTCATGTTGACAGAATATAGTCACATCAAGAACTCCAAATCTATTCAAAGCTATGAATGCAGGTTAATGGTCCGACGGAAAGCAATAAAATCCAGAGAGCAGGAAAGGGAGTGGATGTATCAAGCAAAATCCTGATGTGGCCACAGCTCAGTTGACTTTTTGTAAGACTTAGGACATTTATGCTAGCTGAAGATTAGTTCCAATGTATGGATAAAAGGTACAATTAAAAGAGTTAGGAAAATAACATTAGTATTTCTTTCTTTTTCCAACAATGCTGTTTAGACACTAGAAAAAATGCTGCTAGCTTTGATAGATTTAGATTAAAAAAAAAAAAAAGACGTACAACATTATTTCACCATATCTATCTAAAAAAGATCATATGATACATTCCAAAACACTTTCTTAAACTTATTTAAACCCTTCTTTGTATTGGAATTCTAAAACTCTACTCTTAATTATGATCGTGAAAAGTAATATAATTGTAAATATATAGTTGTGGACATCACAGAATTAGGCATAAGTGATTTTTTTTCATTTGTTATTAATTTTGTTCATTTGTTCAAATAAACACTTGTATTGTTCATTATAATAGGTGGATACGGCATGACTTAGAGAGCTGAGCATGAATCTGCACAGTTTTTGCAGTAGGATAAAAAATTTTCACTTGTAAATCAGGCAAATCTAATCACGTAAACTGCTACTGGGCACAACTACTGAGTCACCCAAGCGTGGGTGAGAATTCTATGCAGAGACCACAGGTAAAGATGTAACTAGCTATCTTTCTCACTTACTATTCTCAAATAAGAATTACGTCACTTTTATGCACAAAGAGCTAACTGTCTGAAGTAGAAGAGAATGTAATCAATTACTTTATGGTCGGTAGATATAATGGAAATTCAGAAAACAGAAAGTAAGGGCTTAGGCACAAATCTGTTCTCTCTTGTTTGCTCTCCATGAAGAGTGCTCTATTTTGACCAGTGACAATCTTGTAGCATTGGTACCAAGGTTTCACAACCAATCATACCATACATTAACTTGAAAGTGAAACTAGAAT
This sequence comes from Nesoenas mayeri, assembly GCF_963082525.1. Classification (NCBI taxonomy): domain Eukaryota; kingdom Metazoa; phylum Chordata; class Aves; order Columbiformes; family Columbidae; genus Nesoenas; species Nesoenas mayeri. The sequence goes on from NC_137541.1 coordinate 107,044,639, forward strand.
TGATAGAACTTTTCTTAAAACAAATTAAACATACTTCAAAAAATTAAACGTTTGTTTTGCATGTTGTGTTACGCGCCTTGCAGTTCTGCATTAATACAACATTCTCTGGAAATTAAAGAGGTTACTGGAAATGAAGAGAGGAAGACGGTATAAAGGGGAGTCTGTATTCTTATCATTAGTATTAACTAGGTTATGTCATGCTACTTTACTAGTTTTCTGATGGAATTGTCCTTCAACACAATGTGAGTTTTACTTGCCTAAAGAGTTGCCAAAGTTGAGTTTCTGCAGGAGAAGTTGCTGAAACCTAATAGGTTTACCAAGACAAATACTGGAGAGGGAGCCTGCTGCAGAAGGACCAGCAGAAGAAAGGGTGAAGGTCAGTAAGTCAACAGCAACAAAAAGAGTAGGCAAAGAAAACTGTTAAAACCAAGGCTTGTAAGGCTTTTACCATGTTTATATGTTTACTCCGCTGTACTCAGCTTTGTACCTCTGAAAGATGAGAAACATTGTTTGAAGTTGACTTTTAAATGTCCTTTAGGTAGATACTCAGAAGTATCCACAGTGATTTTGAGGTGCCCCAGGAAACTGGGCTTGTGTTACAAACACAACTGGAAGGCAGATGACATGGTGTCCATGCCACTGCAACGAGCTTCACAGAGGACCACATGATGCAGCTCCATTCAAAGTGCAGTGTGAGAAACCTGGACTGCTTTCCAAGTGTGCACCCACAGGTGACATATCAAGAGATACAGGGGCTTACCTTAAGCCACTACTTGCCTTGTATTATAGCAGATAAATTTTCAGTAGGCTTAAAGCCAAAGAAAAGTGTAAAAATGAAAAGAGAGCTGGTTTGTGCTGTATTGTACTTCATTAAATCACCTTTTGAAAAATACATTCAAATTTTACAGATCCTGTTGAATATATCTATTTATTGACAGTCTCTAAAATGTAATAAACTATTCATTTTTTTTAAGCCAAGTTTTAGCCAGAGCAGGTTCTCACTGCCAATGCATAAACTGTTCGTAATAGAAACTTCGGTTGGAAATCATGACCCAAGGCAATCACTCATTTATTTCTAACCATGCTGTCTACTGCTGCACTTCAATGTGTTCTGTTCAAGTCACACTTATTCCACTCACAGTCTTTGGGGCCCACTCTGCCTACTTTTGTAGATAGCCCCTATTAAAATCTTGGATTTCAATAAAAATATTTCCAAAATTTATGGAGTTTACTCTTAAGGAAGATGGTAATCATGAATGGTAAGCTTCTGGCCATTGTTTTGTGACAGTCTGCAGTATTCAAATCTACACCAGCTGATAAAAGGCAGAAGTGAGCAAGAGAAACATCTTAGAGCTCATGTATGTGAACTTCTTGATGTTGCAGACTTCTTCCATCAACCCCTTATATTTTCCAGACTGGAACCAAAATGTAGTAAAGTTTTTGTGTTATTTTTAAATTTTGGCTGAAGCAAGTTAGATGTAATAGGGAGGACGCTTACACTGGAAAGTCTTATGTCACTGTGAATTTTGGCACATAGAGCATCCACTGACTTAACAGCAGAAGTTAGCACCATTGATTTTAAAATGTTGTTCCATGGGATTTTTAATGCATTTTTCCAGAAGACAGTAACAGGATTATTACTGTCTGATAATAGCTTGGTTTTCAATATTTTCTCCACTTTTTATTGAAGTCTGTAAAAACAGGCATACTGTGTTCTATACATAGTCACTTTATGTAGAACACCAGCATTTTCTAAGACTGCAGTGGTAATGTGTGGAGCCAGTTCCAGGACCTCTCAAACTTATCCTCATGACACAAATCTTTACTGTTTTCAAAGACATTAAATATTTCACTTTTTAATAAGCTGGCTTACAGAGAGTAACAAACCACTGTTAAACACCAGTCTTCTGGAAAAACTCGCAGCTCATTGGTTCAGTTCTTAACAGAAATAAACAGGAGAAAGTACTCTCCAAGAAATGCATTCTTTTGTCTAGGCTTTCAACTTCTGAGGATAGTGGTATAAGAAAAGTTTTTTTAATTTTCTTATAAGTCAATGTCTACCCTCAGTTCAACTCCTAGATCTCTCCTTAGATTCATGTAAAAATGTAAGCTCAATCATTAAGGTTCGTATAAGTGAATTAATGAGTGTAATATGCTATTGGATGGCTCTCCATTACAGATCTCAGAGCCAAAAAGTACTTTTGGTACTGAATTCTCTCTTACAGTAACTTGTGTCATTGTATATAGTGCAAAAATGGAACAGGCAACAATTTCAAAAAAGTTTTTCTTCCCTCTTATCCAGTTTGGCAATGTTTTCTCATATCCAACAATCATCTAGGAGAGGAGCAAGAGACCTCTTTCTAGCTCTTATAAAAGTTCTACACTATCTAGAAAATCCTCTTCTGCATTGTGTATTTCTTTGAGAGAACAATGTTATCCAGGTGGTTTGTTAAATCTTCCAGAGCAAACACAAAAGCCCTTCAGTGACAATACCTGAGCAGGATTCCACTTCAAAGAGTTTACAAAGTACTGATGAGACATAAGAAGCAGAGATGTAATAAAGTAGTTACGTTTGTCACAAATCTGGTTACTTCAACTTCAGGCAGGTTTTTATATTTCCATTTTTAACAAGTGCAAGATCCCAGAGACTTGTATACTTCAGAGTACAGAGGTAAATAAGTTCATGGGGTGAAATAACAAAAAAGTGTTCTGCAAAGTAGAAGACCGAAAGTACAACAAAGACTACATTTCAGTTGGCACATAGAAAAAGATCAAAGGAATGCTTCACATGCACCTTGAGCCATGCAAAAAGGATGAGGAAGTGTGTACAAAGATACAAGCATAGCAAAGAAGACAAAGTTTTGCAAAATCTTTATATTCGGTAACAGGACTTGAATTTGATGCAGAGAGAAAGAGGGAAGGACAAAGACTTTTCTAAAGCTGAAATATTCAAGCCAGGGAATAATGTAAGCAGGCTGTAAGGAATCAAGTGAGAGCCAGAAAGAAGACTGTTCAGCTCATGCTTTAAATTTTGCTACTTTTCAAAAATGAGACCTGAAAGTTTATTTCATCTTACTGTAAGGGGGGGGGGAGGGAAACCAGTTGGCTTTGCTCAGTTTACAGTCTCCTTCCCCACTCTCCTTTCCATGCTCTCTTGGCTTGAAAAGCAGCACCCTAAAAAAAGAAATTATATTATGATTTCATCCTAAGCTTCGCTTTATGGACTTAAGAGATCTCTTGGATCTTGCACTTGGAGCTGTTAAAATTTCTCTGGAAGCTAAGAAGCACAATACTTGGTGGAGACATTTTGTTTATTATTTTTTTTGGTTGTTCTTGTTGTTTTGGTTTGTGGTTTTTTTTTTTTCTTTTAAACAGTCTCTCAGACTGTTTTAATCAACAGCCCAATGACCAAAATTAATAGTTTGTAGCAAAGAAATAAAGCTCAACAGTTTTGAAAGATGTATGCACTGAAGCAAACATCTTCCTGATCTCCACTACAACTCTGATTAGGAATATGGTATCGCTATACAGCCTAAGGAAATAGTCACTTTGGCACCTCAGTCTTCCCATGGGGTAAATATTTAGGGGTCCTCTATTAATACATTCTACGAAACGGGACTATGTCAGAACCGCATTCTGAGTCTCTTTTAGCACTGCTCCTCTGGTACAATATAAGTCTATGGAGGGCAGGGGAAAAGAGACGGTACCACTGCCGGGACAAGCCCCATAATCAGTTGTTAGGGAAAGAAGGGGAGGCAGAGTTCCAACTAGAACCTACATTAGACTAATACAACTGAAACAAATCAGTCAACAGCAATCATTCTTAAATATTTGAAAGTTACCACACAAGAAAGCAGATGATTTCCAAGCAACTTCAGAATAATTTATTTAAACCAGCACAACTTCTGTGTGCAGCCCACATAAATGCATCAGCTCAGAAAACATACATTGTACAGCTACACTTGACATGGCTTCTTTCACCACCAACACCTCTATTAAAAAAAAAAAAAAGTGATTAGCCCGCTTACAAGTAAACCACCCTAACCACAGTGCCAACTTGCTGAAACATAGATAAGGGTGGAAAAAAGGAAGGTATTTTTTAATTAAAGTCACATGAATACTTGGACTCTGTTATGAATAAGTAAAGACAGGACAAAGTCCCCCAGACTTCAAAACATGAAGTGACAAGTATTATCAGAAACCCATTCAGTCAGCTCATGTCCATAATTAATTGGGTGCAAAGGAAAAAAAGATATTCAAAGTCTGGATGGGAACTCAGAAATTCAATGTGGAATTTGGCAGCATTCACTATCAGGCATGCCCAGATGTCTAATAAATCCAGGCAGAGAGCCAAAGTAATTTTTGGTCTAAGGAATATAAAATGGATTTTTAAGAGAATATTTAAACCACTAAAAACGTCAGTAAAAAGATGCTGTTTTTTGTTACGTGAGCACAATAATGTTTCCATAATCAGCATACTCACATTATTCATTCTCTTGCTAGTTCTACCACTTCTAAATGTGTTATATCTTGTCAAACACCACAGCTTCTGGCAAACCTACTACCGGATCTCTTAGGTCTTAATTCTTTGACAATTCCTTTAAGGAGCACCATAAATGAGAACATGCAGAGTGCTTAATTAGTGAGTAGTTGTTCTTTTTTTTGGTAAGTAAGGCATCACCTGATGTACTCATGCAAATTTCAGAAAACAGAAATAATGTGATAGATCCTAGTAATTCCCTCTAAATACTATGGAGTGAAAAAGTATTTTTAGTAGACTGGAGAACTTCACAGGCTATTTCTTTTCTATACATTGTCTCATCTAGCGTAACTGACATTCTACAGTTTTCACAGAATCACAGAACGACAGAATCAGAGAATGTTAGGGATTGGAAGGGACCTCAAAAGATCATCTAGTCCAATCCCCCTGCCAGAGCAGGAACACCTAGATGAGGCTACACAGGAATGTGTCCAGGTGGGTTTTGAATGTCTCCAGAGAAGGAGACTCCACAACCTCCCTGGGCAGCCTGTTCCAGTGCCCCGTCAACCTCACCATAAAGAAGTTTCCTCTCATTTAAGTGGAACTTCTTGTGTTCCAGTTTGTGCCTGCTGCCCCTGGTCCTATCATTGGTTGTCACCAGGAAGAGCCTGGCTCCATCCTCATGCCGCTCACCCTTTACATATTTATAGACATTAATGAGATCACCCCTCAGTCTCCTCCAAGCTAAAGAGACCCAGCTCCCTCAGCCTTTCCTCATAAGGGAGGTGCTCCACTCCCTTAATCACCTTTTTTTGCCCTGCGCTGGACTCTCTCCAGCAGTTCCCTGTCCTTCTAGAACTGAGGGGCCCAGAGAGGAGAACCTCTCTCGACCTACTCACCACACCCCTTCTAATCCATGCCAGGATGCCATTGGCCTTCTTGGCCACAAGGGCACAGTGCTGGCTTATGGTCATCCTGCTGTCCACTAGGACCCCCAGGTCCCTTTCGCCTACACTGCTCTCTATTAGGTTGTTCCCAAACTTATACTGGGACCTGGGGTTCTTCCTGCCCAGATGCAAGACTCTACACTTGCTCTTGTTACATTTAATTAAATTTTTCCCCACCCAACTCTCCAGCCTGTCCAGGTCTCGCTGGATGGCAGCACAGCAGTCTGGTGTGTCAGCCACTCCTCCCAGCTTGGTGTCATCAGCAAACTTGCTGACAGGGCACTCTATTCCCTCATCCAAGTAGTTGATGAATATATTGAATAATACTGGTCCCAGTACTGACCCTTGAGGCACTCCACTAGATACAGGCCTCCAACTAGACTCTGCCCCATTGACCACGACTCCCTGGCTTCTTTCCTTCTGCCAGTTCGCAGTTCACCTCACTACCTGATTGTTCAGACCACACTTCCTCAAGTTTAGCAGCAAGGATGCTGTGGGAGACTGTCAAATGCTTTACTGAAATTAAGGTAGACCATATCCACTGCTTTGCCATCATCTATACAGCTGGTTATGTCCTCATAAAAGGCTATGAGGTTGGTTAAGCATGACTTCCCCTTGGTGAAGCCATGTTGACTGCCCCTAATGACCCTCTTATCCTTGATATACCTTGAGATAGCACCAAGGATAAGTTGTTCCATCACCTTTCCAGAGATAGAAGTAAGGCTGACCGGTCTACAGTTACCCAGGTCCTCCTTCTTGCCCTTTTTGAAAACTGGAGTGACATTTGTTTTCCTCCAGTCCTCAGGCACCTCTCCCATTCCCCATGAGTTAGCAAAGATGATGGAGAGTGGCCTAGCAATGACTTCAGCCAGCTCCCTCAGCACCCACGGGTGCATCTTATCAGGACCCATGGATTTATGGATGTCCAGATTGCTTAATTGCTCCCTAACCCAGTCCTCATCAACCAAGGCAAACTCCTCCATTGCCCTGACTTCCTCTTGGGCCTCAGGGGTACAGGGTTCCTCAGAACAGCCTCTGGCAGAGTAGACAAAGAAGGCATTCAGTAACTCTGCAGTCTCTGTATCTTCTGTCACCAGGGCACCCATCTCATTCATCAGCGGGCCTACATTGCCTCTAGTGTTAGTTTTATCTGCCATGTATTTGAAGAAGCTCTTTTCTTCTAAAGCAAATAAGTCAATCATGCTACAAACTACAGTTTTTCTCTGAAATGTTAAAAATACTATTTCAGTAGCCAGCAGAAGAGGACCTAAAACAGAAGAACAAAATCAATGTTTTAATAAGGTACTAGCTGAAAAGCAGATGTTTTGTCAAACAATAATTATATTTCAGAGCTACACCGCTCATCAATAAAACAAAACCAGAAAATACTGAGGTTGGGACTTTAGCTGCCAAATACACTACTAAAATCTTGTGTCAGTTCAACTACATATTACCTAAAATAAAACTGTCTGAAGCTGATGGAAGTAATACTCGTAGGTTGAGCACCTGTGGTATACAGCTCACAGCTGGAGACAAATGCATCTGACTCATGCAGGGAGGAGTGTGAGATTCATTTTTTTTTGTCTTTGACTTAATGGATCCTACAAAGGATCCTTTGTCCACCCTGAACAGCCATAAATTTCAAAGGCACAAAAGGAGTGCAAGATTCGCAAATAATTGAGTCCTATTAAGTACCATATAGTTACACAAGACTATCTTTTCATAGAGCAAATATAGATCCTTTCCATATTATAATTACACTGACTGGAAGACCAAGACCCTTGTAATCATGATTATCTATCTAAGAAAAATGAAATTATTCACTCTGCTCCTTTCTTCTTCACAAGCTGAGTAGCACCTACCAGTGTCCTGCAACAAATTAATATTCTCTAAATTTGTGCATCTGAAAAAAGAGTGAAGTTTTTACTTGAACCTAGATATAACAATACTACTAAACTTATTTATCAGAAAGCTAATGTTTCAGGCCAAAGAGCATGCTTTATTCATGCCAATAATTCTGTTGAAGGCAACAAGACTAATTGTATGAGCTACCCTGATTTTGGCCTTCCAATAATCCACTATTCCACTATTCCACTGAAAACATAAAATTCCAAAGTCAAGTGTAGTGATCAGCTTTAAAGGTATACTGTGTTTGACAAGGTCACTGATCATTTTACAGAGCAAGAACTTAAAATTGTCCAAATTTAACAAGTTATTCTCTCATGAAATCCAAAACTTTCTCCGTCTGCCAACATTCTACAGCTATTGATGAAAGACCTGACTAAAGCATTTACAGCACAAAAACCATATAAATTGAGCAATGAACTTGAGACTGAGAATGTAGTCCTTTATCTCTCTCCAGCTGGCTCTAATTTGAGCCAAGTTCTGTTGATGTATAAGAAATAGAGGTTTAACATTAAATTTGGAAGTATGTACTCACAAACTCTATCTGATCTATAGAATTACCTTAAGATACTAAAGTAATACTAATAAAGATACTAATAACATTAGTTTACTTGGTTTCTGACTGCCACAGCAGAAATAAGATGATACTAGCTTGCAGTGTAAGCAGAAAATTTTGTGGTCCCAATTCATACCTGAGCAAACTTTGTTTACGCACAATTTCTTCCCTAAATCTTCTTTCAAAGCATTTCACTTTCGAGACTGTCTTTATCAATAAATTATAAGTGTGCTTACTCAGTCAAGACAAGTACTTGGAGACCCTTCTAAGCAAAGGACATGTTTTCTGTTCTTTAGTTTAATTCAACAAACACAGTTCTGGTCAGCTGGTAGAAGACCAAGTCCTGCTTGTTTCCCCCATGCACACAGTCATAGAAGTGTACTTTCCGTCCTAGGAAGAAAGGGGTATAGCCATAAGCTTAAAGCTTAAGAACATGAATCTCAACTTGCGCATGAGGATGCATGCTGTTAGCCTATGCAACCAAAAGGAGGAAACGTATTTTGAGCAGAGGCGCACACTATACCAGCTTTAGCTTTTCAGCACAAGTGACAGAGCTAAATAGCCAAATAGTTTGCTTTGGGACCAAATAACACTTAGATCTGCAAGCCTGAGGTTGTAAACTTTATTTTGGCTCACACTTGAAGCTCATTTTACCATGCATTCAGCACTACTATAACTGATTTCATGTAAGCCAAAACCAGCCCGGGCTTGTACAACCACACGTTTAATTTGCTGGATAGGCACGCCTTTAGAAAGATAGTGAATTAGTTTACAAACGTTGCTTCAGCATTTCTGCATAAATCAATGCAAGACAATCACACAGTTGCTTTTGCAACAGAGTTCAGAACTGTTATAAATTCTACCTGTGAATGATGAAACCTATATATTTACAAAGCAAAAATAAATGCAGCCAGAAAAGAAAGCTTCCAGTGCACTGATATTTCTTCACTTAGCCAGTGTAAAGGGAAAAGTAAAAAATAATAATAATAAAAAAAAATTAAAAACCAACCAAACAAAAAAACACAGACCAAAAAAACCCTCCAAACAATTATTGTGCACAACAGGTGACTCTGAAGACATTTTACTTTCAGTGACACCGGTTACCTTGCACAATGTACAAGAAACAAGCATCAAAAACTTTTGGTGTTAATATATTCTCAGCACCCGTTCCCACAGAAAACGTGTGTGAGAGTAAAACCTGGCCCAGTCTAGAAATGCAGACCCAACGGGACGCTTCCCTTGCTCTTCATCGTAGAAAACATTCAGACCCTACTGATGCATCAAACAAAACCATTCATTTTTAAACCGACTTAAATGTTACTGTTTTCTCATCCTCACTGATTAAGCGCTTAAAATAAGGCTGGAAACCAGAAGGAAACCTTTCTACTAGCACTACTGCGGAATGTACCTGATAAGAAGAGCAGTCCCCCTTCAAGACGAACTCTGAAACGCGTCCTCCGCAGCCTCTGATCGTGGCCTCACAGCCCGCACCGGCCCGCGCGCGAGTACCAACGGTCACCAACGGCCACCAACGGCCCCGGCAGCGCGCAGCCCCCGCCCCGGCCCCACGGCACGCCTTGTGCCCGCAGGCGGGATCTCCCCTCAGGCCACTCGGACTGTGCTTCCCTCGACCAGGCGAAACCCGTAAGTGCCACTCAAGGGAGGGATCGCCGAGGGGAACGTGACGAAGGGGGAGCCGCAGGACTTGGCTGCAGGGAGCGAAGCTCCACGACTTGCCCTCCTCCGCCCGCCACCGCCAGCTTCGCAGGCAGCTTCCCGCTGGACCCTTCTGCCCTCACCCAGCCGTCCCCCCAAGGACGGTGAGCGGGAAAGCCCACCCGCAGAGAGCCGCACACCTCTGCCGCCTAGCCCCGGAGCGTCGCTCACCTCAGCCCGTCAGGGCGACTCCAACCTTCGCAGCCCGCCGTGTTGCCGGTCCCCCACGCCCTGGAGAGCCCGCCGCCCCCGGCCGCCCACGCCCCGCGAGCCCCGCAGCCGCTCACCTGGCCCCGGGAGACCGCCCGTCCCGTCCCATCCTGCGCCGCCTCCCCGCCGCGCTGCCCGCTCGGCACTGGGCTCAGAGACGAAGCGGTCGGCCCCCGCAGCTGGGGCAGCCGCTGGACACGCTCGGGGGGCGGAGGCAGGCGAGGGAGGTGCTGCGAGAAGCTGAGAGGGAACCCAGCGCTGCGACGGCGGCCGGCGGGGCCGCCTGGGAGGTGCCCCTGCTCCCCTTTGCAAGGCGGGCCCGGCGGCGGCTGCGGGCGCCTCCCCAGCCGGCGGCCCCACGGGTGCGGGCGTTGTCCCCGGCTGCTGAGGGGAGCGGGAGCCTGGCGGGGCAGCTCCTGAGGCGTTCGGCTGGCCGGGAGCAGGTCTAAGGGTTTAAAGGCAGCAAGCATGCTGCCTCATTAATGCTTACTAATCCTCGTTAATGTTTATAAATACATAAAGGATGAGTGTCACGAGGATGGAGCCAGGCTCTTCTTGGTGACAACCAATGATAAAACAAGGGGGAATGGGTTCAAACTGGAACACAAGAGGTTCCACTTAAATTTGAAAAGAAACTTCTTCTCAGTGAGGGTAACAGAGCACTGGAACAGGCTGCCCAGGGAGTTTGTGGAGTCTCCTCTGGAGACATTCAAAAGCTGCCTGGACACATTCCTGTGTAGCCTCATCTAGGTGTTCCTGCTCTGGCAGGGGAATTGGACTAGGTGATCTTTTGAGGTCCCTTCCAATCCCTAACATTCTGTGATTTTGTGATTCTGTGAAGCAATAGCTGGATACAGCAAACTCTGGGGGACTAATTACCACTCCGATTAAACTGTTTTAAAGTCCTTGGTGGAAAACACATTCAGTGCTAAAACAACTTTTTTTTTTCTTGTATAGCTTATTTCACTTTTAGAACAGACTTAACTACATTAAGCCCTAATGTGAATGTAGTTTTTCAGAATTAGCAGCCTTCATTCGATTTCGTTTGAGATTCATTCCTTCAGTCAGTTCACATTATTGACAGTGTAAATGAACTTTGCTTAGCCATCAGAAGGACAGCAGTAAGCTGCAGCTGTGGCACTCCTCTCTTTTTAATTGCTTGGGATAAAGTGAATTCTGAAAATGCAGCATTTTCAATGACCTTTCATTTGTTTGTTTGTTAATTGCTTAGTGTACTGAAATGTTTAGGAACTGCTCTCTGGGTGTTGGCTGGAGCTTCAGTCAGTAGACACAGCTGAATGTGGCTCCAGGGCACAGCTGGGCAAAGCAGTTCACACCACATCCTGAGGGAAAGGTTGGAACCTTAGGCAACAGCTCTTCTCAGTGTTACTGAAGATGAGACAGGGATAAATTCTACAAATTCCACAGACAGCAGGTGTTCCTGGGGATGCAGAGTGTGATGAGTCCACATGATGAGCAGGATTTCATAGAAAAGTACTTGTGAAGAAGAACCGGGGTTAGTTGAAGAGCTTTGTTTCATTTTGCTTAGATTGATGGTGTCTTTGGATGCTTTGGAGTCAGCATGCAGTGAAACACAAAGCCAGTGTTTTTGCAGTTCCTCACACAGGAAAAAACAGGAGGCATTTGTCTTTCTCTGCCTTGCTTATCTTCGACTTCCTCAAATGTTTAAGTACCACAAATGGTGTTCTCTTCCTATCTTATACCACCTGAGAGAATTACATCTCCTTCATGTTGATCGGGATGTCTGAGGTCAATAAGGAAGAAGAGAAAAATTGTCCTGAAGCTAATACTAAGGCTGTGATATATGAGAATATTGTTTGTCTATGAAAAGACTTGCCCAGTGGTTCTACGTCAGTGCTCTTTTGACACATCCACAGTGTGCTTTATTAATGTGGCTTAGCGATGTATCGGCAGAAAGGCTGAAACTTTGAATGAGGCTGGAAACTGAAGGCCAACTTACCACTGGGCGTGTTACACATTGACAGTGCAAGGTTATTAAGCTTACTGTGTTGTTTTTTGTGTGAATAGTTACCAGCATACAGATAAATGGAAGTCTGCCTCTGTCCACCAGGCACCTGTGACAAATGGCACATTCTTTTGGATAAAAATCAGCCAGTGTCAGAATTTTCAAGCACTGAAACATAGGCAATTACCTCAAAATTCCTATTCTCTTTCCACTCAGGCCAAGTTAATTTATTATGTGTAATTTACAAAAGGAAACCACTCAATTTATATATGTAATTGTTTATTTAAGCTTGTAATTGTTTATTTAAACTGTCTATTGCATACAACTGGATAGTATCCAGTATCATGCAGAGAAACTAAACAGAACTGATCGGTAACGACCTACAAGGCAGGGCTAAGTAAAGAGCTTAATTTCCAAAATGTATTTTTATAGCAGTGCTTAAATCTATGTATATTTGCTCAGATACCAGTACACCAGTACAACAGCTATATAGTTCCAGGACTACACTGGATCTGGCCAGTGTCAGATGCAAGCCAAAGGCAAACTCATATGCACTTACCAAGAAAACGTAGATTATAGCAGGTCTGAACAAGAAGCATGGATAACTGAATGATAAAGAACTTTTCAGCCCCATTAGTTTTCTCATGTTTTTGAGAAAATGCAAAAAAACCCACCCAAAAACCAAAAAAGGTTGCCTTACTTCAGATTGCTCAATACCTCTTTTATTGTGTGGTTGTGCAATACTGAGCACTGGTCTAGTAGGAACGGCAGGTGACATATGCAGGTTTAAGAGAATGGAGAGAAGGGGCAAATCTTCTCTCCTCAGGCAAGATGATCATATTAACAACATCTTGAATAAAGCTAATAGTTCCTGGACCTGGAAGACTCTCTAGAAATTTGCTGATCAAAAGGTGACTAACTTGAAAATGGATACCATAATCTGATGTTGATATAAATTGTGCCATGCACCCTCCTACTAGAGATTACTGGATTTCAAAGGTTTGACAATTCAAGCATTTTATTTTCACCTATGTTCAACAAGGTTGAACATAGAAACCCCAACAGTGACTCCAACAAAGGCAGTACCTAAATTCACGTTAATTTCCCCTTTACCAGAACTTCATGTTATGCTTTCTAATTGGTTTGGGATTATTATTTTTTTCTTTAAACTCTTTCTCTCTTTATTTATGTGTGTGTGTATCTGTGTTTCCTAGGGAGATAAGACATTACTGTGACATATTGCAGCATTCATTTCATGTTTATAATTTATGTATCCAAATGAGACTTGTTCTAATGATGTAATCCATGTCTCAGTAGGAAAAAACACAAGTAATTGATAAGTGAAAGGAGACGGGAGAAGTGGTGGAAGAGGTGAGGTCTGTTTGCCTTTTCATTCGTGCTCTGAAGGTAAGATGCTGTTATTTCACAGGTGCTCAACAGGACAGACATCCTGTGTTTGCTTCTCCCCACTCTTTCCCTTTTACTAGTGTGCAGGATAGGAGGTTGCTTTGCCCTGTGATCTGTATATGGTCAATCCCAGAGAGTTTAAGTAGATGATTCTTTTAAAAAGGAGTAAGCATAAAGTTAGTGGGATGACTGCTTCAATGAATCATGTTAAGGTAGCACCATTTATATCTAAGCTACTCAATTTAAAAGCAAAGCAAAAAGGCGTTCTGATAATCTCAATGGCTTTGGATTTTGTGAGGTTTTGTCCTCTTCTTTGCCACATTAGATGTTTCTGTGAGCACCAGAAACTGTCTGGAGGTACAAAGCAACAGTTAAAATGGTTATACTTCTTTATTTAATATATTAATATAGTCTGTCCGTGGCCCCCCCGCAATCATTCATATTCTATAATCTCATATACTTGTTATAAATCATGTAAATTACAGATTATTAGGTCAAAAGTAGCTTAGGTGGGTTTTTTTTAACTGATGGTAACACTGAAGATTAAATAAAATCATATATGAGTCTTTCAGTCTATTTTCTGCATTCAGCATTACAAAGATGTAAACAATGGGTGAGCAATTTTAGGATAAGGAAATGATATGGACTAGCTGTGATGCTGAAGGGAGTTAAACACATCAAGGGAGGAGGATCTTAAGTCTAATCTTAAAACTGCACATATTTAGCACAAAGTTGAGAGCTCCATTTGTGAAAAAGAGTCTGCCTCTGTTCAAAATTTGTGCCTGACCAACAAATCTGTATCTTACAAGAGAGTCATTGGAGCAGATATACCTATCTAACATTCTAATAGGATAACTACTTGTTAATATTCTTTTGTCAGAAAGTAGTATATAGGTGTGGATACCATGAACACAGTGTTTGCTGAATGTCAACTGAACCAATATGTAAAAGAAATCTCTTAGATATGTAATAATTAAATAAGGAGGTTTAGTCTATCCAGCTGTGATTTTACACGTGTTGTCAAACACTAAGTACAACACCCAGGGTAAGATTTTCTTTTGACTGTTGCAGTTTCTTCATAAAACAAAAGAAATATGTGCTTAGCCAAAGAAATATGTAATATCTTCTCTACTGAATGTCCAAATGATATTATTATTATTATTAATTATAATAATAACTATATCTCTGTGGTTAACTTCTAAGCCTCAGATCACCAAAGAAACATGTATTTCACTAGTTCTTTTAAAAATCATGTTTGAAGAATTGTGTACTGATGACAAGTGATATTTACACTCAACAGGTTATTTGACCCTGCTGAATTCCATGTTGCAGGTCCTCTTGCTTACAGACACACAATGGTGCATTCCCGCTCAGTGTCCCTTTTGCATTTAGATTCCAAAATGGGATGGGGGGCAATTTGTTAGGCCAGGCCAAAAGAAAAGAGAAATCTCTGGTTTATTTAGCAAAATTTCATTATAATTATACAAAGAATGAGTGGTTATATGTAGCAGCAGGATGATCATTCTTCTCTGTTGGGTGGTCAGCCCTTCAATGGTTCACCCTCTGCATACATTTTCTTACAGTACTTCATTTTGTGGAGTTAAGAGCCTTCATTATTACCTGTTGGAATTAAAAGGGAATGGAGCACAAACTAAAATACAAGAAATTAGATTTAAACATATGAAAAAACTTTATTATGGTGAGGGTGATCAAACATTGGACCAGGGTGCCCAGAGAGGTTGTAGAGTCTCCTCCCTTGGAGATACTCAACAGCTGTTTGGATACAGTCCTGAGCAACCCGCTGCAGCAGCTCTGAGCAGGAGGTTGGACCAGACGATATCCAGAGGTGCCCTCCAGCCTCAGCCAGTGTCTGACGCTGTGAGAAGAACTGCCAACACACTGCTTTCTCTCAGTATAAAAATACATTCTTGGCCAAGAAAAGGACAATGATCCTCAAATTGTAAAAAACTTGAAGGTGACGAAAGGCTCGTGTACCCAAAACCCAAACCAAGGTCCTAATTAACATTATGAGAAAATACAAGAAAGAGTTGCCAAGGAAAGCAGTTCTGAAGAGAACACCTGGAAAGAATTATAAAACTTCTCAATTCTCAATTTATGACACTCACTCTCTTTAAATTATACCAGCACTTGTCTTTCCATTAAACAAACATTTTAATGGAGTTGTAACTTGTTCATAAAAAATGAGTCTGTGTGGATCTTGGCAGGCAAATTCTCATTCTGGGAACATTTCATATTTTTGCTTTTTTAAAAAAATCTTAATTTACAAAAAAGCTGTGTTAACCTCCGAATGTTTACACTAACTCTAGTGCTTCCACATTAAATGCTCTTGTGTAGTAAGACCTTGATCATAGCGTGAACTGTTAAAACAAAGTCAAGGAGGTTACTATACCCCTGCTGATTCTCAGCTCTACATAACTTGTAAAGCAACAGAGGAGGATCTTTTTTTTATCAGGGCACACTTTTCCAATGTATGGTCTGCAATGTGCATCTTTCACACACTAGGGAAAGGATTTTAGCTTTCATGCCAAGTCCTTTCCTCCCTGACAACACTTTTTTCTTCTTTTCTTGAGAGGAAAACTTGAGTTCATAGTTGTCCTGTCTAACTCTGTTCTTGGCTCTGCTGTGTCTTTTACACAAAGTATGTTCATCTCAGCCATAAAATAGGAGGTAGATGGTGTCACGCAGAGTAAAATGTGAGATTCCAGCATGTTTTGAGGATCAGCAAGAAAGACAACATGCTTTTGATGCATCAAAGGAGGGGAGATTTCCTTCCTCCAGTTTAACTTTGTAATTAATTCCCCTATTTTGCAGTATTGAACTCTGTCCACACTTTACAGCAAGTGACTGAAATCAGGGAGTGGCAAGAGACCTTATCAAACTGTTGCAGTAGTTCTGGAAGATCTTTCTGCTGAAGTTCCAACTTCTACAATTTTAATGCCACTGGCTATATTATTTTTTCAACCCCATCATGTTTTCAGTATTTTACTGGTTTGAAAAGAAAGAAAGTCATTCATAAAAGGTCAACTAATCCATGCTGCCTTTGATTTTACACCAACATAAAGCTGTTTCACAAAGTTTATTTTTAATCATAGTAGCACATTTGGGAGGTAAACCAGAATATGACAGATTTTCAGCTCAGAAGAGACCTTCCTCCATGGCTCTGTCTATGATGCAGGAGTACAGGGTGTTTCAAAAAGATGGACCCAATCTGAAATCACTACATCTTTGAAACTGGGTTCATATTTTTGAAACACCCTGTATATACATACAGAAACCACAAACCCAGCTGTCAATACTGGTGTTCTTTAGGGAGGGTTGAGGCAAAGGAGATTTCTAGATTTCCAAAGAGTTCAGCATATGTAGACTTTAGGGTAAGTGATTTCTGAGGTGAAGGCTGCAATTTCAAGTGCTGTTCAAGTGACAGCTTCTGGAACAGGCTATGTGCAGCTAGACAACCTGCTACAGGTCAACTACGTTTCAACAATCCTTATATCTGGTTGGAAGCAGATACTACACCATAACATAAGATGTGGCTAGTTATCTTCATCTGGGATGAACTGAAATCACTAGTGGCATGTCTGATGGAAAAGGAAAATAAAATGGTAGACAGCAATTTCATTGTTCATCTGTAGACCGGAGATAGTATTTCAGCCTTCTTCTGTATACATCAGTTGTTTTATACTAACTATCTTTTTAGTTGATCTTTTAAAATGTTAATAGTGATGCCAATGTGTCATTCTTGGTGGTGCCAGAAAGCTCTTTGGCTAAGTGAACCACAGGAGTTTTAATAAACCTCAGCACTGCCATTAGTTGTAACTTGACTAACATTCTGAATGCTTTGTGAAGAAAATCCACTTCTTGTTTCTACCTAGGTCAAATAATTTGCAACATTAAATATTAAACAACCTATAATACTGGATGATTGAGATAAAAAAAGAAGCACATAAAGCCTCAAGTGCCAGGAAATTAATGTTTTCTTCTACCATTATGTGCCTGTCTCCTCTAATAGTTTGCAATGTCTTCTTAAAAGTTCCAGATCTTCTGCAGAACTTGATTTTATTATTATTTTTTTCTTTTTTTCCAGCTGGAATGACTCAATTGAATAAAAAATATTTTTATGATATAAAGTGTTACATTTTGTGTCATGGGGGGGAAGGACCTTTTTTAATTTAAAGAATTACAACTTTCTGCTGTAGAGCTTTTCTGCATTGAATCCCTTAACAATTATTTTTGGTCTTGACTTTTCTTCTTCCAGACTTATTTGCTGATTGCCCTGTTTTTGAGATATTGTATGTATTTAGCTAAATTAAAGCCTCCATTGGGATAAACAAGCTGAAGCTCCATGGAGCTTAAAGGAGTAAAACCTTTTAAAGAAAACTGTCAGCCTGATTCTAGACCACTGTATCTTTTCTATTAATGTTTTTCTATGCCTGAAGCCTTATTTACTCCTATTGCTTGTCTACATTACTTAATGTATTATTTTCTTAACCACGTTTTATATCTCCAGTTCACTGCTATGTTCCCTCTTCCTACCCACCCTATTTTGGTGCTCAGCTAAATGCCATGGGAAACACAGGATTGTGCTGCCCCTAAATTCAGCTTTGCATAAATAGAACTCACTTTAATGTTGAATTTAATCCACATGTTAATTATTGTATGGAAATCAAATGGGCATTTTACTGAGCATACAGGTCTTTGCTTTTGTATCTTTTACACTTGGAGGAATGCTTTCCGTGTCTTTCACAGCGTCTTTAAACTCTGAGCAAAGTTCTCCTTGAAGCAAGCAGTCATATACCTGTACATATTACAAATAAGACAATATTGCTATGTTTAGAGAAAACATTTTCATAACTTTATGCAACCTCAACTTTTGTTCCAAGGCTCTCTAATTTTGTTCTGTTTCAAAGTTTCACTTACACTTCTGTACTTCATGTCAAGTCCTTGCTCAGTCTGCTACCTTTGAGACCAGGCAACTGAAACATGGAGAGGAATAGTGGCACAGGACTTCCACTGCAGAAAAGTAAAATTGAAACCACCATAACTCATATATCAATATGATATGTTAGCTATATCCTGTAATTTTTTTTTTTGATTTTTTTTTTTTTTTTTTTTTTTTTTTTTTTTTTTTTGGCCAAGGTTCCCTTTTTGTAGTCCCTGAACTTGTTTGGGAGTTTGAGGGGAATGGTGTGTGTTTGTTTTGTTTTCCTGAGATTTTTTTTTTCCCTGTGAATTATCTTTTATCATCTTCAAACTTAGCCTGACTCTGAATCAAACTTAGGTGTCACATAATTTTCTGAAATGTATTTCTTCCAAGATTAAATTAAAATTCATCAAGGTCCTGAATCTTTATGTTATTCTGGGTAATCAAATCACAAATAAGAGCACATATGTTTCAAGTATCATTTGTTCCTGTTCAAAAGGCCAGGAGAAAGTCTACACATAGTTTGTGGAATTAGAAGTCTGTTTTGAGGACTTAGGTATCGTTTAAGTGATTACTAGGTCTTGTGCGGATTTTCTGAACACAGGTGAAAGTCATTCTTTGTATATTCGTTTGGCTATAGAATTGGACCTAGTCCCGTCTTCTGGAGGGACAGATTGCTTAGGATTTGATGACTACCTTGGGTACTTTTCATGTTCAGTGGCATAAGAGTCTGACTTTTAACCTGAGATAACATGGCAAAACTAAAGAACTGTATGATTATTCTTCATGAACAATCAAGAGATTTCCACAGAAAACCAACTTACACATGACTTTATTTTTAGGATCCTTTCTGCATGATAAATTATTTTACCTAACTTATCTCATTCTTTGATTACTGCACTGATTATAGATTAATGTTTGCAAAGATGCAAAATACCCCCCAGTAAGTTGACAGAACTTTGTCCTGCCGCTTAGGAAAGGCCCGATGGTGGTCCCTTGTACCTCCAGCAAAGTATTGAGCAGAAACTTCTTTATGCCACTTCGTATTAAGCTCTTTGGTTTGCCAAAGAATCACTAAGGTCTTAAGAGGAGTTTTGTTTAGTCATCTTTATTGAGAAAGGTCCATTCAAATGGAAATTGGCCCAGAGAGGTAGTTGATTGTGCTAGGTTCCTGGGTCAGCAAAATGTCCATGGCTGTGGCCACAAAAACAAATAAATAAAGGGACAAAATATGCCTGTGCTACATGTCTGAAAATAATATTGCAAAACAAACTTAACGACCAACTGAGATCATCACGTCAGCTGACACCTGGAACATGCTTCAGTAAGATGCAGTTTTGCTGATCTTGATATAAGGATAGTTGCTTGCATCAGACCAGAATGGATATAACAATGGTCTTCAATTTTCCAAGAATACTGTGGAATAAAATAATAGTATGATGAAAAAATGAGCAAGAACATGGATGTTAGTATTCAGACAGTATAATATATATTTTTTTTCTTGGTAGTTGTGTTTGGCCTTACATTCATAATTATTCTTAAATTCATTGCACGCTGGCATTCATGTATGATCTTTAGGGACCATATATGACATATCATGAAATCTGGTCTTGGCAGTTTTCCACCAGTAATATAGGGGTTAACCTTATACCTTCTGGTAACTTCAGGAAAATCATACGTGCAAAGTCTTCCGTCAATACAGTCTTGGGTACCTTGCATCTTTTTTACCTGCTAAGCTTAGCCACATATTAGTTGTGGTTTCTTTGTTTACTGTTAAGTACATTTTTCATTTTCTTCTATGGTTTAATACATTAAAATATTGCTCCACAGAATTATTTCAATTTCAAAATAACCAGTCATATTAAATTAGTCATTGGCTCTTTAACATATTAACTTAGTTTTATAGTATCTTCAAAGAGTTGTCTTCAAGATTTGTCTTTCCTGATATTAAAATATTTGAAGCTGAATAATATGATTTCAAATATATGGCATTCGCAAGGTTGGTTCCAGAGACTATTTGACATAGTAGTGTATGAATTACTATTGTCACTAAGGACAAGGTAATCCAGAAATCATAGTGAGCATCTGTCATGTGTTTCTCTAATCAATATCTGTGCAGTTCTTGAGTTCCATATTTTGCAGCAGTGTGAAGTGAGAATGTGGTCCAAACTGCACTAAAAACACTTAGGAAGTGGCAGTATATTGTAAAAGAAAACAGACACTGTTTCTTATAAAGGTAACAGAAGCCATCATAGAGCATGTGGTGGGTTGGCCTTCTCCAGCTGCCAGGCACCCATCCAGAAATTCTCTCATCCCCCTCCTTAGCAGAACAGGGGAGAAAATATGCTGAAAAGGCTCATAGTCAAGATAAAGGCAGGGACATCAGTTACCAATTACCACCACAGGCAAAACAGACTCAACCCAACTTGGGAAAAATTAGTTTATTTCCAAGCAATATAGAGTTGGATGCAGAGAAACAAAGGAAAAAAATAAAACACCTTCCTCCCACCCTCTGTTTTTCCCAAGCTTAAATTCTTTTATTCATTCTCAGCTCCTCTCCCTCCTTCTTTTTGTGTACCGGTTCTCCAGTGTTCCATTAAAAATATAATTAGAGTTTAAAAGGTGCAGCTATTGAAATATAAAGATGTTACCGGATTAAAGATAATGTAGATTCTTTAGACTCTAGGAACTAATCTAATCCTGGTAGCAGATGTTTCATCCTTATCTTCAAGCTATTGTGATGTGACCAGGGAGACAAAAAAAGACTTCAAGCATTCCCGCATGATTGGAACTTAATTTTCACAGCTGATAGCTGGAAATGAAAAATCTTGACTGTGCTTATCTTAGGATACAATGAACCTAGCAACAAAAAAGTAATTTACTGGGAAAAATAGAACTTGCTGCCTGGATTCTTCTTCTGAATTGTTTTGCGATATTGTAGCTCTTGATTTGTAAATGTCTCTCCACATGTAACGTATGATTTATATAATATACAGTATATAGTAGATAATATGTAATTAATATGTGAAAATACAATGATATAATATGTCTCTATCAGCCTGCAGTATACACTCTTAATGTCTGATTCTCCTCTCAGTTTGCTTTTGTAAAAGTATAAATTTAGGCTGAGTTACAACCCTGAAACATGTATCTCTCCTTGTGTGAGGTATATAAAGTATTTAATATCTGTATGAATTTATACCTATCTTTTAGACAGGTATATATGTGAATAACAAAGGATAATCATCAATGTGATTAAGATCAGATTTGATTTTAATTATTTAGCATCATAAAAATGGAAAATCATTAACTTTTTCTGAAATATGAAAACAAAGTGAGTTTGGTTACATGTGTATGCAATACTGCATATTCACCAAACTTGAATTGAGAAGTAACCTTGAGTGGCTGTTCTCAGGAAGCAGTTTATCTGAAAACATTTACTTTTGTCTGACAATTACTTTTTAATTCGCTTTTGAATTACTCTCAATTATTAGGCCACTGTTATTCACAAGAAGTGAAAGAGAATGTTTGGTTGTGGAGTAACAGCATCCAGTTTTTTGGGACAAATGAGTTTCGCTGCAGCAACCTGAAGCACTGCTGGTGTAAGGAGGAAGCAAGTTCATCTGCGTGTTACCATTGCATGGGCTAACCACCCAGGTCTTTGTTGGCTTAGGTCCATTGAACCAGTGCCTCTCCACTGACTTAATTGTCAGTGTAAACTGGATTATCATTCAAAATACTTATAGGTATTGATAGCTTCCTGTATGCTATTTACAGACAACTTAGTGGCTAGAATGGGGAAATGAAAACTGAAGTTTGGCTTAATGGCCTAAGAAAAGTAGTTAACTCTTCATGGTTCATTTTGCTTGCAGGTAAAACAGGTATATAATGCTCAGACCTTTAGTGAACAAACCAGGGCCAAATTATTTCCAAATACTTGAAACAAATCTTCTGTGACACTTGGCTAGATGTTATGCTCACCTCTCTTCATCCTCTTCCACTGAAAAACAAGCTGAAGATTTGGAATATGTTATCAGGCATGACTGCTTGACTGAGAGTTTTTTGACAGCTGTTGGCTTCTCCCAGGGTCCATATGTTTTCCCAATAGAGTTTTTCCTGAAGTCTGTCTATGACACAGCTAATAGCACAGATAAAGTAAGCATTATCAGGAACCGGCCTGCTCAAACAATTTGAATGCAAAAGATGCTCACACTTCTTTATAACTTACATATCCAGGATATTTCACTCTATCCTTGAAAAAAAAAGAAAAATATTTCTTTCCTGCTGGCAGACACATAGATAATGAAATAGAGCTTCCTCTGCTCTGACTGTTGGTCAGGAGTTATGATTTTTGAATGACTTCTGTTTGTAGCGGAAGTGAAGCATTTCCTGGAGATGCATAGATATCTCTTTGACGCACATGGTTTTGAAAAATTTTGTCAGACACTGAAGAACAAGAATGTAATTGCAAGCAAGTGGGTGGACCTGGGACAGGAATAAATGTGACCCAGTTTCTTTCTAGTGGCCTGCTAACAGTAGATGAATGTATCCTGACATCATTCAAAGGGCAGGAGAGAAAATCTCTTTTCAGTTCTGCAGGTTCAGATATAATATTGTAACAGAGGCATGAGAGAGCGAAAAGCTGGATGAGAAGCTGCTTGAGCTGTTGTGTGAATGCATTGAAGAGATGTGGGCAACCCAGTATCTATGGGTCTTGTTTTGACTTTGTAGCAACAAACTGTGAACTCGTTTCAGTTTGGGAGAAGAAAAGGAAGCAAAATGTGTCCCAATCACAAATCATCAGAGCAAATAGGGGAAGAATGATTCTCACTCCCCAGGCAATGAGCTACAAGGAGGCATGATTTACAGGAAATATGCGGGGGTAACAAAGGTCCTTTCTGATTCCTGGCCCTGTGACTGGGTGCAAGATCATTTGTCTCCATTTATGGTATGTATTTCTGAGTAAACCAACTGTGTTTTCTCCGAAAAAAAAAGCACCTACTTGTTGATGGTTAAAAATCTGCTGCCGTTCTATGCCAGAATTTGATGCAGATTGAATCAGAAGCTTGGCAGCCTTCACTGATCTGTCCCCCTCAATATTCCTCTCATCGTTTAATTATATGAGCAGTAATGAAATAGAGAGCTGGGAGCTAATACTGTTACTTTCAACTACTACTTTGACCAAGAATGACAGATAATGACATTTTACAGATGAATGAATGAAGATTAATAGAGACATAGCTGTGAAAATTAAATAACCTAGAATCTCAACTGGATGGAGAAAACTCTCATGAAATGCACTGGGAAAATGTAATAAACATTTTAAAGAATGAATGTAAAAAAAAAATCATGTTTTTACCTACAAAGACTGGAAATTGATCTGTATTTATCTTAGTAATAAGTTTGATGTTTAGCTTCAGAAATATTAAAAATTATTGTTTTTCCATAGACACAACTGCTCCTGCCCACAGGAGCAGTCAGTAGGTATAAAGGGTGAGGAAGTACTCACAAAGTTTTCTATGGGTAAAAGAAGCAATGAAAGGCCATTACAATTAAGGACTTTATAGAAAGTCTTTGTGGGTAAATTCATTATGAAAGGCAAGTGTGAAATTCCCCAGGCATACCTGCTCCCTATGCTCCCTATTAATGGGTTTTCAGGCTGGTCATATTTACTGCAGAGTTCAGGACCAAGAGGTCTGCTGATACTCCTTGACTCACTATTTGTGAAAGGATGCTGCCACAAACTATAGAGTTTTCAGATATGAAATTGCGTTTTGAATTGTACTGATATTATTGTTCCATAATAAATAACTGTGAAATTGCCCAATATACCTGAGCTTCCTCAGCAATAAATAGAGATATTGAATTATAAAGAAATTCGGTCCCTGGACATGTGTGAAGCAGAAGTCAGTGTTTGCTGCTGTAGTTTCATGTGACACCTAAGGCTAAGCTGGTGCACCACACCTTCTGCTTTTCTCCATTTCCCTGTCTCCGTGGTTACATCGCCCCTGTTCTTATCATGTCCTGCTTTGTATGAGTGTAGCTACTTGCATGTCCACCCAGTGAACGAACTGTGGGTGATTGCAAGGATAGCTTTCATGCCTTGGCCCAGCGCATGAGGGACCACACAGGATGCTTTTGCATGATGAGAGGAGAATGGCTCTGGGGCAGAAGCAGGAGCAGCAGGGGTGCGGGTGAGACAGGGCCACTCCTTCCAGTGGCAGTCTCGGCCTGAAGTGCTCATGGGATTGCTGTGTCAGTTAATGCAATCATTTCCCGTTCTAAATTTAGTGAAAGTGGTAATGCCAGATATTGCTGTGTGGTAACTGCTAGTAAATTCCTCCCTTTTGAAATAATGAGCACCAAATGTGCAGCCAGTTAGACATTTGTTGCCTGGGAGGAATACAGAGAAATTGTCTAAGCTGCCAAGGATCAGGTTAGGAAAGCTAAAACCCTGACAGAATGGTGACAGTGATGTCAAGAGCAACAAGAAAAGATTCTACAGGTACGTAGGTGATAAAATGAAGACCACAGAAAACATGAGACCTCTCCACAAGGAAATGGGAGACCTGGTTGCCTGGGATATGAAGAAACCTGAGGTGCTCAATGACTTCTTTGCCTCAGTCTTCACCATTAAGTGCTCCAGCCACATTGCCTAAGTTGCAGAAGACAAAGCCAGGGACATGGAGAATGAAGATCAGATTCAAGATCATCTAAGGAACATGATGGTGCACAAGTCCATGGGACCTGATGAGATGTATCTATGGGTCCTGAAGGAACTGGTGGATGAAGTTGCTGATGCACTACCCATTATATTTGAGAAGTTGTGGCAGTCTGGCAAAGTTTCCACTGACTGGAAAAGGGGACACATCACCCCCATTTTTAAAAAGGGAAAAAAGGAAGACCTGGGGTACTCCAGGCCAGTCAGTCTCACCTCTGTGCCTGGCAAGATCATGGAGTAATCTTTGAAACTATGCTAAGGCACATGGAAAAGAAGGAGGTCATTGGTGACAGCCAGCATAGCTTCACTAGGGGCAAATCATACTTGACAAATTTTATGGCCTTCTATAACAAGGTTACAGTGTTGGCGAATAAAGGAAGAGGAACTGATGTCATTTAACTGGACTTGTGCAAAGCATTTGATGCTGTCCCACATGACATCCTTGTCCCTAAATTAGAGAGACTTGGATTCGACATATGGACCACTCAGTGGATAAGGAACTGGCTGGATGGTTGCACTCAAATTGTGGTCAACAATATCCAAGTGGAGACTAGTGAGGAGCAGCATTCCTTGGGGGTCGGTATTGGGACCAGCGCTGTTTAACATCTTTGTCATCGACATGGACAGTGGAATCGAGTGCACCTTCAGCAGGATTTGCTGATGACACCAAGGTGTGTAGTGTAGTCAACGTGCTGGAGGGAAGGAAAGGCATCCAAAGGAACTTTGATAGGCTTGAAAGGTGGGCCCAAGTGAACCTCACAAATTTCAACAAAGCCAAGTTCAAGGCCTGGCACATGACTCGGGGCAATCCCAAGCACAAATACCAGCTGGGCAGCCCTGAGAAGAAGGACTTGGGGTGTTAGTTGACGAGAAGTTCAACATGACCTGGCAATGTGTGCTTGCAGCCCAGAAAGCCAACCATATCCTGGGCTGCCTCAAAAGAAGTAGAACCAGCAAGTTGATGGAGGTGATTCTGCCCCTCTACTCTGATCTTGTGAGACCCCACCTGGAGTATTGCATCTACCTCTGGGGCCTCCAACATAAAAAGGACATGGACCTGTTGGAGCAAGTCCAGAGGAGGGCCACGAAGATGATCAGAGGACTGGAACACCTCTCCTATGAAGAAAGACTGAAGGAGTTGGGGCTGTTCTGCCTGGAGAAGGCTCCATGTAGACCTTCTAGCAGCCTTCCAGTACCTAAAAGGGACCTACAAGAAAGCGGGAAAGGGACTTTTTGCAATGGCATGTAGTGACAGGACAAGAGGAAATGGCTTTAAACTGAAAGAGGGTAGATTTGGATCAGATATAAGGAAGAAATTCTTCACCAGGAGGGTAGTGAGACACTGGAACAGGCTCCCCAGAGAAGCTGTGGATGCTCCATCCCTGGAACTGTTCAAGGCCAGGTTAGGTGGGGCCTTCATGCCGTTACTGTATGCATGAGTATATGCAGGTGACTAAATTCCCAGTCTGATTTGTATGCCACATAAAAACATCACAAAGAAACAGTTTCTAAATTGCAAACCCTGTAGAACACTCCTGGTTGCAGAGAAACTTCATGATCTGCATGAGAGGATGTTAGACAGGACCTGATATCTGAATATGACAAGTTTACTAACTTCTGGACATCCAAAAAAACCTGAACAAAAGTATATTTTTCTCTAAGACACTGTGGTCTAGTTTACAGGTAGTAGAAAAAAAATGCTTACAGTATCACAGTTTTTACCACATCTTCTTCCACTTAGCATATTTTTTCTGTAAATGGGCAGGATTTGAGGATGTTTTCATTTATTTGACTTCAGTAAAACTAAAGTGGAAGGAGAAAATGCATGTTGTTTCAGGCTTCCTGTCAGAAGACATCTGGCCCTTTATTTGATTGTTTAAGTCAATGGTTCCCAAAGTAAGGTTACAAATCAGTGAAATTACCAGGGCATCATAAGAGGTTGGAAAATATAGATTGCTATGTTAAAAGGTAGAATAGATAGATTTTTAAATTAAAATATTTGTGATTGAAGTATGTGAATATTAACAATAATCTGAGCCTGTCTTTCAATTTGCGGACACAGACATAAGAAAAATGCTCATAGAAGATAGTAGTTTCTTAGGGAGCTATTGAAAATGTTTAAATTAATTCACAGTAAAATCATCTCACTGTATATAGACTAAACATTTCAGTGGTTTCACTTCTCTTCTTTAAGCATCAGAATGCCTGAGCAAAAAACAAGGTCTTTCTCATCCTTTACCAGATAGAGACTCTTTCCAGGAGCTCATTGTGTCAGGTGATGACCCTGGTAATTCTGGTCAGTATCCAAGGAACTCTATCCCACTGTGTTTGGGTAGATTGCAATTCTGTGCGGATCTGCTTCTTGTTTAAGTAAGAAGTGATTGGTTGGGAAACTTCTATAAAGCCTATTTTTATATATTTGAGTCATCACATGCCCCTGGAAAGGTAAAGAGCAATGTTAGTAATGTATTTTCTCATGCACAGCCCTGCCCATGCAGTATGTACACAAGAAATCAAAAGCAGAAAGGATTAAAGACAAGGAGCCATTGGGATAAGAAAACCAGGTTAGGGCAAAACAGAGGCAAGAAGGCAACTTGAGATAAGAAGGTTTTGCAAGAAACTTCACCTTTACTCCCATGTTTGTAGCCCACAAAGTACTGAACATTGTGTGGGGCGAGAAGCTACTGCAACCTACTGTTTTCTCCACAGACATTGACTGGCTGTTTAAGTAGAAACACAGTACTGGGAAGCCAGTCTGTCTCCTATGAGAAGAGGTACACTACCCACATGAGGTAGTCAGCATGCAGATTAATGCCAAATGCCAGAAGATAGCAAGGTCCTACTTCCGCAGACAGACGGAAAGGTGTTTGTTGAGGCATACTCATGCTCCTGAAATTTAAGACCATGGTCTGATATGACAGGCCTGCTGTTTTCCCCCCACATTTCTCCACAAGGTGTAAGAAACTATAAGAACCACAAGTTTACACTAGTACTGGCATGTTGTCTCCTTACAGTAAAAAGGTATTTTATTGAGTCAAATGTCTCTGTCCAACATTTTCAAATGTGTTTTCAGACAAATTAAATCATTGGAAACTTAACGCACTGCAGGAATTACATATGTCAGATCTTCCTTTATTTCATATCTAGAAAGATGAACACAACTATTGCTGGTGGTGAGTTCAGGCCTGAACACAGTAGTCCAACAGGTACTCAGTAAGGGAAGCGTTACTGTAAGACTGGGACAGTTACCAAAGTTTGATAAAAGTCGTATCAAACTTCAGCATAAGACTGTATAGATACCTAGAATGCCTACACAGGAGATCTACAGTCAGTGTAAACTAGCCTGTTTTTTTCTTATTAACAGGATCTTTATGCTTTGATGACCAGCTTGTCTCCTAAACTGGAGTTTTTAACAGGTGAATTTTGCAAGCTTTCTTCTCAATAACTCATAACAATTTCAAGGGTTGTTGTTAAACTAACTTGGGATCTGCACAAAATACAAGTTAGTTTGTTTCCAGTGTATTCCAATTATGACATCTTCTTGGCTCAGTGATAGCTAATGGTGCCAAGATAACTTCTAGCATTTTTTGAATAATTGGGTGATTTCACAATAGTGTCTAAAGCCATCTGATTTTTCTTGGACAATAGCCCAAGATTTTTCAAATGACAGAATGATGACCTAACTGCAGATGAAAAGTATGTTGCCTGCTTAGAAGGTGTATTCAAAACCTTGCTAAAATTCACCATCTTGGATTAGTTATGGAGTTTTCAGGAGACTGGTAACATTGTATTACATAGAGGATAAGTTCCCCTCTTAGAATTAATTTCTCCAGCAACTCTGGGTCCCTTATGATGACTCATGCCTATCAGTCAAGAAGAAGGACCATCAGTCCGATCCAGAGATGACACAGACTTGATTTTCAGTGTCAGAGCCACAAGAATGCTAAACAAGTCATGTTCTTTTGACATTTCTACCTGGTAAACTGTTCCCTCTACCTTCTAAAATAAAACATGAACGGTAACCGCCGTGGTAATTTTTATGGCGGCAACTAACACTGCTGCACACTGAGCTGACTTTTCAGCTCTGCATGCCTGATATAGGCATCTAAACAAAGGTGAATCCCTGAAATGGCAAATGCCTCCTCTTGTCATTGACCTTCTCCCATGCAAAAAGGAGGCTGTTTGACTTAGACATCTAAATCCAGATGTGAATGCCTAAATTTATTCTGTATAGGAAGAAGACTTTCAAAATTCTGGCCACAGTATTTTTTTTTTTTTTTAAGGATTTTCAGTATTTTAGGGCTGAAGGACATTTCAGTCCCTTTAGCTCATCAGATATACCTGAAAGGAAAGAAACAAATCATATGAGTTAGCTAGCTGAACATTACGTAAAGCTGACAATAAATAAGGGTGAAACCACTAGGTATTTTTAAAGGCCTCTAATTAATGTGGACAATGTAAAGAAAGCCTTAGGAAAAAAATAAGAAATGTTTTTTTCCCCTTCTAATCAATAAAAGAGTAAAGGGTAGTAAGATTGGACCTATTATTTCTGTAAGATGTGGTGCTCTGAAATAATTGTTTCAGTTACCTAACTACACATACACATTGTTCAATAAATTGTCTTAAAATTCAAAGCATATTTTCATAATCTTACTTATAATTTGGTTTGCTCTTTCTAAAAAATCACCTAATGATCAAAATA
Organism: Nesoenas mayeri; assembly: GCF_963082525.1. Lineage (NCBI taxonomy): Eukaryota > Metazoa > Chordata > Aves > Columbiformes > Columbidae > Nesoenas > Nesoenas mayeri. Next base: position 107,074,212 of record NC_137541.1, read on the forward strand.
TTAAAAATTATTTTTAGGCATGTTAATTGTATTTATATTTTTATGTAAATGCACCTTGACATGATTCAACATTAACAAAAATACCAACTAGCACAAAATAAACATGTCATAGAAGATCTCAAGTTGTTCTTTTCTGTGGCCACCAGCTGTTCTGGCAGCAGAATGGGCTCCTAAAGCTGGAGGTGGTTCAGAACAGGGGATTCTTTTACAGAGCTTTATATGACTTCTTTGGTTCCTCTAATGTAGAAATAATCATCCTCATTTTTTTTTAATTCACATTTTGGTCAACTGAGAAGACTGTGTAATTCCTTTTAGAAACATTACATGTAAATCTTTGTTGATCTCTGCCAAAGCTCTCAAGAACATCCAAGAAGGAAGAGGATTTCATGGCTTATTATGATTACACCGGTGAAGTATTAGGCAAAGTGATTGTCTGATTTGGAAATTTTAAAAATCCATTTCATTTAACCCAGGGCTCAACATGCCAGAATACTGGAATTCTGAGGGCAGCTTTCTACTAAATAAAATGGAAGTTACTAAAATGCTCTGCATTTTGAACAATCTCTTTCCAGCTGTTTAGTTCCTAGCAAGTTACCAGCAGCATCCATTATGTATAGTAAAAAGTTTGTAAAAAGAACTTTCCATTTCTAAACCTAAATAAATAGTTTTGCAATATGATTAGGTTAAAGAAACAAAGCATCCCATAATTTTTGAATGAAAATATTATTGGAGCCTTTGTAGTGTTTTCTGGTTACATCAAAATATGTAAATAAAAGAAGTGAGCCAATATAAAAATATTGAAACAAGAATGTTGCAATATGAAGGAAAAACTATTACATGAGATTACAGACACTATAATTATCAAATAATATTTGCAATTTGAATTTGCCAATTTCAGTTCTTGTTTCTCTAAAGCTATTAAAATTTCTGTGTCACAGGCACAGCTGCAGAAATCCAGCCCTTCACTGATTCCAGGAGCATGAGATTTCAGCTGCTCTGTTAAACTGGGTATTTTATTGAAGAACATTTGAAGTTAAATATATAGTCAATGTTCAGCTTTAATAATCATGACGCATCCGTTTCTTTTGGAACAATATGCACAAGAGGAGTAGTATAAGAGTGGAGCCTCTGACATTTTTAGTGTTGGTATGTCAATTTTTCCATTCTAAATCCTTACTTTGAGGTGGTTTTTAGTGAACTGTAACATTTGGCAGAGAAGCTTTTAACACTGGGGAGTTGTTTGGGGGTTTTTTTTAAATAAATAAATAAAAAACTAACATGAATTCTCTGTGTTACAGGACACACAAAAAAGAAACTGAGTCTGTCATTCTTACTTCCCCCAAGCTGATTGCCTTAAAAAGAGCCCTGCTTTTAAGTGTTATAAATCTGTCTGGCCTCTCATGTGGGCTAAGATATTTAAGAGTTGGGGAAAACATAGAAGGATAAATGAGAAGACAAAAAGAAAACTGCTTTTATAACAAGCAGTGACTTCATTTATTTGTAATGAATAAATGAATTAATTTATCTAACGGGTATCCATGATTTGAAGTGAACCAACATTTGATAAGGGACCAGAGTCAGGTTATCATATCCAGGTTAGGACCTTGTTTTGGAAAGCTTGGGGAGACGCGGCGGCCTCTGGGATGCATTAGGGAGTGGCAGAGCATTGCTTGCAGCCTGACCCAGCAGCTATATCTCATTCCCTTTTCCTTGGACCGCACAGCTGCTGTCGTCGCTAAAGCGAGCCCAAGGGTGTGGTGTCCCAGACCTTGGAAATTTTGGCCAGCTTGTGCACTGCCCCAACCAAACGAAGCCTTTTCAACACCTACTTAGCGTTAGCTGGAGCCCTCCCTACTGGCCTTGTGGCCAGGATCCCATGTGCTCACCTCTGGCTCTGGGCTTGACTTCTGGCCAGGGATGGCTCGAGAAGATGCACTAGCCAGCACCCAGCCACACGGCGAGATGGACTGGCTCATGAACAGAGCTGAAAAAGAGCCCATAAAGAATTTACATAGCTGTTGGAGGAGTGGCCTGATCCAGTCGACTATGCACTGCATGATTGATGCTGCTGCCACCAGCGTTACAGTAGGAAATCATAGGTGGGGTGAAGGGGGTGGAAGGAACCATCCCCACCAGCCACAGCCACGACTGAATGAGGAAATTCAGCCTGAGGGGTTTCTCATCCCAGCTTTCCCAGCCTCACACAGGCAACCTCAGGGGAGAAACCTGGTGTACTTTTGTTTGCATTAACCGCAAAAATCAATTTTTAGAAGCCCACTGAAATCAGCATGCAAAAAAGCATCAACAATATTTGTCTGGTTGAAGAAATCCAAAGACTAGATTTTTTCCTTTTAAATTATTTTAATTGTCATGCCTGAGTTATTATATCACATAGCATGGTTAGCAGCTTGGCATAAACATATAAATAACGAGATATCCTGTAGCTGAATAGACATCAACAATAAATTACTGTAATAAAAAAAACAACAATACAGCCCAAGCTCACCATGGTCAGAGAAGTTTCAAACGCTTTATGGATCAGCAACTGAGTGCTTGGAAAACTGTTTAAAAGTGAACAGTTTGTGCCCGGGCAACTGAGAGAAAGTCCTTTCTAGAGATTTTTTTTTTTCTCTAATGGATTAGCCGCATATGGAACAAGATGGCTTATAACAACGTTGTATATACAATTTCTTCAAGTGTTTCTTCAAGAGCATATTAGGAGGAAATATTGTAGGAAATCCAATACTCCAGCCTAAAAATACCCCAAGCCTACAACATTTTTATTCCATTAAGATATACATTCAACTAACAATTTGAAAGAAAATAATTACCTCTTCTCTATGTTTTTAGGTGAACACAAGGAAATCAAAAGCTAACATGCTGTAATGGAGTTGGGGATATGTGAAATTAAATATCAGTCTGGCTCCAGGAGAACCCAAACACCATTTGGGTTTATATGCTCTTTAGAACTGGTAGATTTATTTTCCAAATCTCTTCATAAAAGGGTTGGGAAATCTCTTCACCTTGGGCAGGCCATCCAGTAACATATATATAGCTTTCTGCTATCATTGGTCTTATCGTATGACCTCAGCCTATATCTGTTCTGGTCTTTCTTTGCCAGTTTTGCCTTTCGTGCTTTCTTATCTTAAGTTACAGCTCCAGTGTTTCACTGGGGCAGTTCCTATTCACCAGACAGTATCTTCTTAACCACTACTCAAACTAAGGGTAGGTGACCATTGGCTGATACATGAGCTGATGGTTGAACCGAGGATGCTGTTTAGTCAGCAGATTCTAGGCAGATCACCTGTACGCCTGATCAGATGGGGATGCAGCTCTCTCCCCAGCTGGGATTGCTCACACTTCCATTAAGCAAATTCAAGCAAATTAAGATAACTGGTGGACACCCAGGATGCTGCTGTTGCTGTCAGTTCCAGCTGGTTATTGTGGTTATGAGGCTGCATTTCTCACAAAAAGATCTTATTCTGACCTGTGAATAATTCACACAAGTAGGAAAGTACCTATGAGTAATTGATGGGTTCACCATGGTCACTATAAACATATTTTGCTATCTTTAACCTTGTGCCAAAGAGCTCAGGAAATAAATTTCAGGGTTTTTTTATTCTGTTGGTTTGGGGTTTTGTTTTGGTTGGTTTTTTGTTGTTGTTGTTGTTGTTGTTTTTTCTTTTCAAACAGTTTTTTATTTCACTATCGACTCTTTACTATTAATGGTATGTGATTAGTCACATATGTCTAACGACATATGTGTTTCCAGTTAACTGCCTGGGTGCCTGAAAGCTTTAAAACAGGAGGAAAAGGAAGGATGATTGTAAAATGCTGAACAATCTACAAAAGTTATTGAAAACATTTCTTATTGCTGCATATTAGAGTATATTAGAACATGTGCTCTGTCAAACAAGACACTGTGCACCAGAATATATCTAAAGTTACATTCCACTGTAGAAGAAGGTTAAGTTACAGCTGAAGTTACTTGAATTATTATTTTCATCATTTTACTCCAAGTAAAAAAAGTAAAAGCTGGATTGTGTATGTTCTATAACACAGCAATACCCATGCTCTTTATCTTTCCATCGGAGCATGCACAGCCAGTTTGGGTGTTCCCAACTGCGACTCAATGGCTTGCTCATGTTGATTATATAACGAGACATGTTTCCAAGGCTGTGGCTGGGTGCAGGTGCTAAGATCAAGTTCTTGGTGTTTTGATTCTCGGGAGGGTCTTCAGAAGATGAAGCATCTGTGGTTACATTTATAATTATAAATCATGCAATGAGATCATTGTAAGTCTCTGTTTTCGTAATAACACCATGTAAAATTTTAAAGCACATAGACTGTATACTGGAAAAAGCATTTAATGAGAAAAATCTCAAGGTAAAATGCAGTGAACTTTTCTGAACTACTAATTTTTATATACTAGGAGGTAGTTTTAAAGTCCTCTCACCTCTGTTTTTTAAGGCAACTCCTTCACATATTGTTTCCAACACTTTTCAAATAAAGTATACAAACTACTGCAAACAAAGGCAATACCTAACCTATGCACTAATAGAAGAATCTCTGTTTAATAAGTGAAGTGTGAAAAATCTGTAACCACTTTACTATTCTGTAATAAAATCATCTTTTATTGGCATTACTACCTTTTTTCTTATTAAGGAAGTGGCAGTTTGTACACAGTACTGTTTGCTCTACATGATACAAATGGAAATAATAAGCTAGTGGATAAATATTTACTTATTACATTCTTCCCCTATATGCTATTCACCAAGTCATGCAACCTGCTGTTTTACATAGGAAGATGATCAATGATTAACCACAGGTTACATCAAATTCCCTGGACAATCCCATAGAGATTTCTACTAAAAGGCTAATGTTTATTAGAGGTGGGTACTTACACAAATATTATGTCTTTTTTTAGCTGAATTCCTTCTGTGTCCAGTGTATTGTTTTCTTCCATATTTTTTCTGTTCTACAGTATTTGGTAGATACTGGAAGAGAAAATTATTAGCTCATATATCAGAACATGGAAAACATTCCCAAAATCTTTTTAACAGTAGAAATACTTCATCATAAACCCCAAGTATTTTCAGTAAAAAAATTAATTGTTTAGACTTGCAATATCCTGAAAAATTTCTGATTTTCTTAAGGATGGCAAATGTTTCCCACAAGATGCTTTGCTCACCTATGCTATTTTCTACAAAAAAACCAAACACAAACAACAGTTTTAATGAAAATTTCATGCCCTGGAGTGTAAGAACAGCTCATAAAGGCAAAGGTGTGCCTCTGTAGCATGACTCACGGTGTGGGAACTCCCGTGTGCCAGGCAATGGTCACCTGGACTGAGTTTCTATACGCAAGGGCTGTTCTGCCACGAACTGTGCTGCTGGGAGACATTGTGGTGGTGAGGGCAAGGGGCAATGACAGAAATGTGTCTTAAGGGTAACTTGGAGAGAAATGGGAATCCTGAACAGGCAGGTGACACCGCTGTGCAGAACTGAGCAGGGATTTATTCCTCTCCATGGTACACCAGCTGGTGCTACTGCGCCACTCCGTTGGGTGGAAGAATTGAATGTGCATCATGAAGCAGGGAAAAGGCCTCTCTTGAGCCAGAAGGGAATATACAGAGTTAGTGTCACAAAAAATGTCAGCCCTGCAGAGCTTGTCGAGGAGTTTGGTACATGCTTCCCTGAGCACATCCTCTCAGGGACTGTTTGCCATTAAGGATGTGCAGGCCAAAAAGTTGTCACCGAGTGTCTTGGAATTATCTGAGTGCTGTGCCAGACACTTCACAATCTGTTGAATACTTTCTCTTGGTGAATCTAGAAGCAAATAATCATTGTCTGCTTTTTCAAAGGGTGATCTGCGGAAAAGCTGAAACATATTTGCTTCATCTCCTGGTCCGAGTGCATGCTCCACTCACTAATTCATGCATAACTCTTTATACTGGTATAACATACCATGTACTTCACAGAACATTTCTTCTGGAACCCAACTAACCCCTTGTTGTCTTAATTTTGGCCTCATTTAAAAGTCAAGGCAAAATGTACAGTGGCAGGAACATGTTTACATACTTCTATTATATGAAAATAAACCACCTGTCATATACCTCTGCGCATGCACACACATTTTAATGTACCATGGTAAACCACCTCTAACCTTATCCCTAAAGAGATTGCTCCACATCTACTTTCATCACAGCAGTCTCTGCCACAACTGCAAATGAACTAGTGATGGCAAAGGTGAGGCTGAAGTGAATATATCGCTTCCTCAGTGATTTCTGTGTTATATATTCTTTCACATGACTCCCAGGAGAGAAAGGATACTAAAAATATGTGAAGTTAAAAATAATGTGACAAATATACGTTTGAATTATTTTATAGGCTGCAGGAAGAAAGCAGGAAGTCACAGACTGTTATGTAGCGTTCTCGGTGTTTGTTACAAGAGATTCACTGACTCACAGAGTTAATGGACTTAAAAGACTCATCGCTTCCATGTCACTGCTAGTGTGGAATTATTTCTTATACTACCTTCTCCAGTGCTTAAATCCACTCTTATATTAACATTTTCTATTTTTACTTATTTTCCTTAAGTGCTTTACATTGATTTTGCATTTCAGCATACCACAAAGGCTCTCATCATCATTACGGTATAAACTAAGCATGCAAAAAAATCCCCATACTCCCAGGTTAAGAGGTTACAATGTAAAGCCACAAAATGCCATGTAGAATTCTAGATATTTATCTGAGAAATTCACTGAGTCACAGAGCTACTAATGCATTAAGAAACCTGTTAAATTTATGTGTGTGTGTAGCCTCCTGAATGTAATGAGAAAGCTCATCTTGGTTCTAGAAAGTGTTAGTGTTTAAAACAGCTTTCTGTTCTTTGCCTATGTCTATTCTCTCTTGTTCAGTAGCATAATGAAGTAGGAAATATATACAGGTAAACAGTCAAGACATCTTTTAAGAGAGCTTTAATGCTGCATTAGAAATGTCTTCTTTTAAAAACAAACAAAAAAACCCAAACAAAAAAACACCAGAAAAAGAAACCAGAAAGACATTTGCTTCTCCCAAACAGACAGAAATTCACCTTAAACAGAAAGCTAGCACAAAATTTATGCACTCCTTTAATTCAATTTACATAAATGTGTCCATTACATGGAGTGTATTGTTTGGGGATTTAACTTGAAAGTAAAAGACATGCAGGTTTCCATATTCTTTCATGTAACTGCATATATCACCTCATTGCACTGGATTCTGGAATCACACAATACATCCTCCCTTCTGGCAATCAAGATCTATGGTCTCCTGCGAAATATCTGTATATTCATAGTATAAAACCGCTGCCATGAATTTGCTAGTAAGCTCCAACTCTAACAACCAAATTTATCTTATTGGTAGCATTCTTCCATGATGTTTCTAGTTTAAGGATATGCACTCTATGTGCATCCAATGTTTGCATTGGATGATTTCTAAAACAGTTCAGAGATTGCTTAGCACCAACATAAATGTTAGGCCCAAAAGATTCCTGAGTTTGTAACCACAACTGATTAGTAAATTTCCAGAGAGACAAACAATCATGGGAAAATACCTGTGTGTCCACCCCACGAATTTTCCACTTAGAAGATGTCAAATTTTACCAGTGTTTTGCAGAATCGTTCCTAAAATGCTTCCAAAGCTTCCTGTTGACAGCTCCAGCCCTCAACAAGGTGTGTTATACTCTCATTGCGGTATTCTAAATAGAAACCACCATATTTTGTAAAGACTAAACTTTTCATTTAATTCATGTTAAATCTGTGTCTCTTTTTTGACTCAAAGCATCAGGGTCATAACCTCTCAGTGACTATTGAATATCTGAGCTGATTTCCTGCAACATCTAACTCAGTATTATTATACAATTTATTTGAATCTGATGTACAGTACACCAGATTTAGCCAATGAAAAGCAGGATTTGCACTTTGCTGGAGTTTGATTAGTCTATAAATTCCACTGGTGTTTTAGTTTCTTCAAGCATAAAATTAGACTCTTCCATATCTGTGCTAAGACTTAAGCTACACAGAAATCACTGAGGTAATTCCTGCCTTCCCGTAAGGAGCAAGAGGCTCGGTTATCAGAAAGGTGACTTTCACTTTGTCATTCTTTTTGTAACTACCCCAAGAAGGGGCACAAGACTGAAGGACAAGCACACAGTGTGCTTATCCAGGGAATAAGTGCACCTTTGAATGACTTACTCTTTAGGTAAAACTTGTGCTTGGAAAGATTATGCCAAGTTCTTATCATGTGCAAATGTGCATGGCATGTGCACCTCATGTGAGCTGGCAGTAAAGTCTTTCAAGTGCTCATTTCTGCTGAAAACACTTAAGTTATTTTGGAATGGAGCAGAAGACCAGTAAAGAGCTAAGCTGAGGGTCTTCTCTTTACTTCTTCCACCTTTCTGTAGTCCAGGCCCCTGTGGACAATGACAGGGACATCCCACCTTCTGCGAGGACTTCCCATCTGCTGTGGCTTGTCTTGCTGGAGAAATCTCCAATATTCAGCAAAGGTATGGGTACTTGCAGCTCACAGATGAACATTCTTGCACCTAGGATATATCTATGCATTGGCAACTGGAATATAAAAATGGTGACCCTAGAATAATGTATATTACTTGCCCCCTTTTCTACATATTCCTAAACACAGAAACAAAAATTAGTGTGTGTAGCAATATTGTGAAAAGGTTGGAATGGTCATTCTCTTATTTTATTCTTTTTTTAAAACCTAGATTAAAAAAATCAATGTGAAACAAAACAGAATAAGTAGCATTTACAAGACGACCAGGAAAATCTGATAAATGCTAATAGATTGGCGGACACATTGTTAGAAACAAATAGTCTATCATTTGGTCAATAGCTACTGCTACATAGTTTTAGTGATTCCATCTTTAAATCAATAGCTTCTTTTCAATATTTAATGTCCTTATACCATTAGCCTGTTGTTGAGTCCCTTTTTAATTGCTAATCAAAACTATTGGCAATGACCTTGACATTTTTCTAAGTTTTTAAAGGCTCAGGTTTCACTTAAATTAGCAAGCACAGGAAAAGCTTTTTGTTGATTTAAAATTTACCTCCATTTTAAGAACTTTGGTTCCAGTTTGTTATTTCACCAGAAAGCAATTTTATCATTTTTATGTGAAATATAAGGCCTAAATTAAAATGCTTTGGACTTTTCTTTTTTTCGTTCTATATAGTAACCAGATACAATCAAAGTGACTTCTTATATATATCTAATTATGTGTTAAGACTGCATGATGATAACAATAATTAATTTCAGTCTTCCATTGTAATTATCCAGAGAAACCATTGTCAGTTTAGGTTCTCAGTCTGGGTTTTCAGTTTGTTTGAAAGGATATTTGGGACATTTGGTATTTCATGGTTATTGTGTAGCTGTGGTGGAAGGTGTTCAAATTCAATTTTCTGTGTTTCATTAGGTGTGGAACATACCTTTATCTTGGAGTTACTGCATAGTTAACTGCATCTCAAGCATTTCCTTGTATACTGAGGACAGCATATGATAATGTTCTCTGTGACAAAGAAAAGCACACAGCATCTCATTATTTCAATTAGCCAGGTAAGAATAAGGAACAAGGTTCCAGAACTGAAATCACACTCAATTAAATAAGCATCAATCCAATGTTGCTTTTACACACAGACTGTTTTCCTGTTAATGGTGTTTTAGCAATTATCTTATCAGTTGCTACTAGCCCAATAGTGATTTACATAATTCTGCCCATGTAGTTAGACTGCTGTTAGATTATATCCATTGAAATAAACGTAGCAGTTGCATTCAATAGGTCATTTACTTTTCAATGAGTCACAGGAAATACTTAAACCAGTTTACTTTGTACTAGCAAAAGCTTTGTACTAAAAGTTACAAAAAAAATAAAAGTAGGATCTTATCCAGAGCTTGTTGAAGTTATCCAGATCTTTTTGCTAACTGCAATCAGCCTCTTATAGACATGCGTAATATTTAAAAACTGGTCTCTCGTTTTGTAATTTCTCCTGTCTGCAATAATTCCTGGAGTTTTTCAGTCTGTATCTCTCACTGAAATTAATCAGATGCCTACAAAGAGCCAGGCTAAGAGTTCAGGTCAGTGTGGTGTTCATCTTCCTCTACGCTCAGGGCTGCATCTGTGCAATAATGTCCAGAGGGGTCTTTCCAAGTAGTCTTGGCTGGAGGCACACTTGGCAGATTTCCCAGTGTTATACAGTGCTTTAGAAAGACACCGAACAGTTCAGAGGGAAATGTCAGTGCTATTTGCTTAGAGCAGAATTGCAGAATTGCACGTGTTCTGTGGGAAAGCGTCTGAGAAGCATGGAAGTTGAATGCCAAGGTTGTGACTTTGTCCTGCAAACTCCTGTTTATAGGAGCCAGCCTTACAGACGTGACTCCATGGAAAGAAGCATATTCATTGCCCAAAGACATACAGAAGTATTGTTAGCAACACTTCTCACAGACCAGAGCCAAACACAAAGCTGCCCGCAAAAGTTAGTGATAATTTTGACAAGGAAGCAATTGTAGAACAAATTCCATCATATGCACTGGAATAAAAATGATATTATATGCATGTGAGCAATCCCTTTCACACAGAGATTTCAAGACGCTTCCCACATGTGGATAAATATTTTCATTCCCTGTAGGCAGGTGCAAAAACTAATTGCAAAATAGTAGCTTCGCACAAGCGACAGTGAGGATGAGTGGTAGACCTAAACAAAATTATGTTGGGCTACCTTTTAAGGAATCCTCACTGCAAACTGAATGCCTTTTTTTGGTGTTATTTCTTCTATTATTGCTTGTTTTTCAGAAATGTGCATACCCCTCTTTCTCATTAATCAACTCTAACAATTGTAGTTTTGCTGAAGTTACATATGAAAGGAAGTACCAGCAAGAGACCTATATAATACTGCCCTTTAGCAAGAAGATTATTTCTGTGCCCCCAAGAGTCAACATTTTCATCTTCTTCTGCAAAAGGAAGCTTCTTCCATTATGAAGACTATACTATAAATGAATTTCTGGAAAATTTGCTGGCTTTAGAGGTACATTCTAAAATCAGTGGCACCCTACAAATGCTTGTCTAATGAATCCTGAGAGTTAACTTTAAACAAGTAAAAGAATCAGCACTTTAGCAGCATGGATCATGCTCTGTACCACCACAATCTAATAATTAACATTGCTATCATAATATTACAAGTGCTAAGAAATTTCAGGGGTTTATTATATAACTGCAATGCTCAATGCAAGAAATGTCAGAAGGTCATGATTATTGTGTGCTCAGCATTTCCTGAACATCAGGCTTCATTTAGGTGTCTCACTCTCAAAATAAAGTATTACAAATCTTAACTCAGCCTTGAAAACATTGGCTGATCTTGGTAGATGCACCAGTCAATGGCTCAGTTAAATGCAAATAGTTTTAAGGTTAAATTTCTTTACTGCTGGAATGTGCAAAAAGGTATGCTGAAAGCTCAGTTTCTGCTGGCTATTGGCATGCTAATGACATACAAAGGAGCAAACATATTTATAGGGCCTGTTGCTGGTGTTGCAATTGCTCAGTAATTTTCAAAAAAACCCAGAATATAGAGATAATGGTGACATTGGGCCAGGTCTGAAAAATTGGAGCTGTTCTTAGATATTTAAATTAATTTGCATACTTAGAACTAATATACATTATTGTCTTCTGGAAGGAGGTATTCACCTCTTGAATATGATTTTCATCTGGGACTCCCACATTCAGGTAATGAGACATTTTGCTTACATTTTATATTAACATTCATTTTATAACAAAGACAGAGGAAATAATAGATTTAGTATATTGTTACAAGCACCATACTGGAGGATATATAACCCAGAAATTTATATGCCATGAAAATAAGCAGCATGAATATCTGTTGAACACTTAACAACACAGAATCATAGTATCATAGCATCATAGAATAGTTTGGGTTGGAAGGGACCTTCAAAGGTCATCCAGTCCAACTCCCTGCCATGAGCAGGGACATCCTCAACTAGGTCAGGTTGCTCAGAGCCCCGTCCAGCCTGGCCTGGAATGTCTCCAGGGATGGGGCATCTACCACCTCTCTGGGCAACCTGGGCCAGATTTTACCACCCTCAGGGTAAAAAATTTCTTCTTCATGTCTATGACAACATGTTGTCATAAATCTCTAAATTTTTTAGCCATTTATTAGTTTTATACAGATAAACCCTTACAGAGACTAGCACTAGATTCACACTGAAGGAATGTTAATAACACAGAAAATGTGCATCTAAAATATTCACTTCCTTCTCATGCCTCAGTGTCTTCAGAAACTGTCAAAAGATAACCAGAGGCAATTTTAGGAGTGCACAAGCACAGCAATTCCCTTGCATCCCATGTGATGGTTTGAACAAGGGACTGAAAAAGGGCAGAGTTCTCAGTCAGACAGCAATGCAAATCATCCATACAGCTAGGGGACAGGAGAAAAAGCAGCTTTTGGGGGCTCCGACAACTCCAACTGTGAATCACAGTAAAAACCAGGCTGACACATCCAAATGTCAACTCAGCTTCTCAGTGTCTTGCTGAAGAGCATAGGTCAATAGGCTCGTTTTCTCAGAACACAACTCAATTTCCTAGAAACAACCCATCAAGGAGCAGAAAGGACATGCTATTTCTATTACAGAATTGCCTTGTGCTCCTGGGACGCTTTGTTCTAAGTATGGGCCAGTCCTAAGAACGAGGCCAAAGGCAGGAATGTTAATGCTCTTAATTAAAATATGGCAGTGGAATCAAATTTATACCTTTAGGTCTTCTGTGGAATTTCAACACTAGTGTGCACCCTTCTGATGGTGCCAGTGGAGTTTTGTTTTGACTCCTGAAGTAATCTTTCACTTCAGATATGGTAGGGAAGAGCAACACAGTATTTCTGACAATTCTTATTTAGAAATCGTGCATCTGAGCTACCCCAGATTTCAGCTACATTTGGATCCAGATCAGGATCTTGTAACTTGGATTCATCTCTGTTATTAATTAAGCACTCAGGAATACCGAAAAAGCAAGTATTAAGGTTGTACTGAGTGTAACAGGTTCTGGTAGTCTGTATAACCTTTGCCCAGCTTTCTTGCAGGAAGGCATTGTGATAATGTACTCAACTGCATGCTCTCGACTTTCTAAAAATAGGTCTCCCATTTACATTTTATAGCATTTATCACTGTGAGTGCTTCACAAATACTATTTTTTTTCAAGTGTTCCATTGTGGTATGTAGGTACTATTACAGTCATTTTAGGTTGATATAGATGAGTACTCAAAAAAAACCCAGTTCATCTGTATACTCGAGTGACTGAGGTTCAGCTGCTCTGGTACTTCATAGTGTAGTAGTTTGGAAATCCTGGTATTTCCTGGTATAATAACTGATAAATATTGGTATGTAATGTATTCATCCCGCAGCCATACCAGAAAAGTAATGGTACACACTTTTTTAGGTGCCTGAATGACATAATGGGCCCACAGGTATATGCGGGTGTATATACCCATATACATTCTGCCCATTGCAGCATCGGAAGGACTGGAGTCACAGGCTTTTTCAGCACCACATGGAAACTCCATGTGGGTGCATGAAGTTTATGTGGGTTCAGGAGGGACAGACCAAGTACCTCAAAGAGAGAACCACCCTGGGAGTTACTAAATAAGTCACAAAGGAAATCACTTGATTTCAAGTGATTTCAAGGCTCAGAAAATCACTTGAGATGCAAATGAAGGCTGGGAGAGTAGTGGGGCAGGAGAGAAAAGGGAGTTTGCTTCAAGTTATTCTTCAAAGGGGTCTACTTCTGGCTCTTGAGAGAGACAGAAGCCTGAGCCACGTGGCCCATTGACTGAACTAGAATTTCCACTCTTGTGGAAGCTACTGTATGGCAGCTACCTTCAGCATGAAACATGTTTTCTCCTCTGCAATTCCCTGCATCAAAGCATAGTCTCCTCCATGTCAAAGCTCATTGGTTTAACTTCCATTGGGAAGTGGGTGGAAGGATAACTAGGCCTGGGTGATTCCTGACTGAGTGCAGCTGTTGTAACCCAAGAGATAGAGGGGTTACAAGGGCTACATAAGCAAGAGAAGTGCTTGGGCAATAATGGGGAGACCTGGTTTTCTCTATGGGGGGAAGCATCATGACAAAACAATTGTTTGCCTGACTGTGGTCTCCCACATGCCAGCCTGAGGAGATATATAGATGTGCAATACATGGTTTGCACCATCATAATCAGACTGATGGCAACCCAGAAATGTTCCCGTTGAGTGTGGTCTGACCATCAACCCAATGGTCTCCCTCAGCATGGGTGCTGAGGCAGGCAGCAGCTGCTAGGCCTGTGCAGCCATCCTGTACTTCAGACAGATGAAGTGCAATCTCTCTCTCTTTGCTTTTGTGTTTTGTAACCCCTCTAAGATACATGGCCTGTTTGGGTTCAGTGAATGAACACTCATATTTGCATCTTTGGTTAACTTGGCATGCATTAAAAGCGATTTCAAGATGACTGAATAACAACAAAGCATTCCCCACACAAATACACAGTGAAAATATAAACCACAGCACCTTAACAGCACTGTAATAAGTGCCTTCTGTGTATCAAAGAACAACAGGGTGTTCTTCACAGGGGCCAGGACAGGAAGAGATGTCTAGTGATCATCAGGTAACAGAGAAGGCTCTTTGCCAGGCAGCAGGACACTGGGAGCCTGGGCTGATTCCAGAGAGCAATCAAACAATTACTTTCAGTGACACTGCAGAGACAGGATTCATGCCTGTTTGTAATTAACAGAAGCCAGGATTCATCCTTGACATCAGCAATAAAAGTTACAGTGTTATTAAGACACCGTGTTTCATGGAGGACAGTGGGTGAGGGATGGGTTTTGTTTGTTGTTTGGTTTTGGTTTTGACTTGTGTATTACAAATTAGGGAACAAGGGACAGGATATTTCAGGCAGGAGTGGTTTTGGAGGCTGGGCTGCAATTTCATACTGACTGGGAAAAAAATTGGTGTAGAAACTACTGATTGCAGGGGGCGAGAAAAGCCTTTCTCTGGTGAAGGTCTTTCAATATATTTCTATTTGCATTTAAACTTCAATGTATGCATGGGTGTTTCATAGAATCACAGAATGTTAGGGATTGGAACAGACCTCGAAAGATCATCTAGTCCAATCCCCCTGCTGGAGCAGGAACACCTAGATGAGGTTACACAGGAATGTGTCCAGGCGGGTTTTGAATGTCTCCAGAGAAGGAGACTCCACAACCCCCCTGGGCAGCCTGTTCCAGTGCTCTGTCACCCTCACTGAGAAGAAGTTTCTTCTCAAATTTAAGTGGAACCTTTTGTGTTCCAATTTGAACCCATTACCCCATGGTTGTCACCGAGAAGGGCCTGGCTCCAACCTCCTGACACTCACCCTTTATATATTTATAAACATTAATGAGGTCACCCCTTGGTCTCCTCTTCTCCAAGCTAAAGAGCCCCAGCTCCCTCAGCCTTTCCTCATAAGGGAGGTGCTCCACTCCCTTCATCATCTTTGTTGCCCCGTGCTGGACTCTCTCCAGCAGTTCCCTGTCCTTCTGGAACTGAGGGGCCCAGAACTGGACACAATATTCCAGATGTGGGTCTCACCAGGGCAGAGTAGAGGGGGAGGAGAACCTCTCTCGACCTTCTCTAACCTCTCTTGAACCACCCCCCTTCTAATACACCCCAGGATGCCATTGGCCTTTCTGGCCACAAGGGCACAGTGCTGGCTCATGGTCATCCTGCTGCCCACCAGGACCCCCAGGTCCCTTTCCCCTACACTGCTGTCTAATAGGTCATTCCCCAACTTATACTGGAACCTGGGGTTGTTCCTACCCAGAGGTAAGACTCTACACTTTCCCTTGTTACATTTCATTAAATTTTTTCCCACCCAACTCTCCAGCCTGTCCAGGTCTCACTGGATGGCAGCACAGCCTTCTGGCGTGTCAGCCACTCCTCCCAGCTTCATGTCATCAGCAAACTTGCTGACAGGGCACTCTATTCCCTCATCGAAATCATTGATGAATATATTGAATAACATAGGCCCCAGTACTGACCCTTGAGGCACTCCACTAGATACAGGCCTCCAACTGGACTCCACCCAGTTGACCATGACTGTCTGGCTTCTTTCCTTCAGCCACTTCACAGTCCACCTCACTACCCGTTCATCCATATTTAGATCTTCCAGGGAGAGCTTCAAGAAATGCAAAACTATGTTAATTCAGCATTCTTAGGATCAGGTGGATAGAGCAAGGTTATTCCAGATCAGCCTTGTTCTGGGAAAATCAGAAGTACTCTTGAAGCTTAAGTACAACTACCCTTTGCTGAGACAACTGGAAAAGATGCTGAAGAGGAAGGGAACCAGAAGAAAGGAAAAAGCAGCCTGAAAGGCTGCAAAGAACTGAAGGAAGAGGGACTTCATGGCCACGATATAAGCATTTAGTGACACAGAGACCAGGGATTCATTTGAGTTTGAAAGACTCTGCCTCTAGGCTTCTATATGGAAGGTTTGTGTTAAGTCATATCTCACAGTCTTTGAAAGTTTATTGAAAAGCATAAAGCAGCAAAAGAACATTAGATGTCTGCTTTGCTAGTCAAGCTGGAGAGTGACATTCTGTTTTCGACAGCTTCATCAAGGATGAGCTTCAGATTATAGGCAGCCAAAATAAGTTTTATTTTAAAGGTTTTGAATCCAGAGTTTCAAGGAAAGGAAGACTCAGATTTATTAATGGATACGGTTAAACTGCTGGAAAACCTGCATTTGATTAACCACAGACTTTGAAATCCTTACCCCACCTGGTTCATTTTTGTTATCATTAAATCTGTGACTGTACATAGGTCTTGTGAAGCTGTCTTTGTAAGGACTGCAGACCACAGCTCTGCCTTCAATATGCCTTAATGTTTTATATGATTTCTGATTTACCCTGCAGCTGTAAACCTGCAGTAAGAGATTTCCCAGTGCTACGTCCCACCGTTCTCACTCTGTGAAAAACAACAGAATAGCACTTAGTAGCTTAGTGTGAACGCTGAGGTTGTTAAGTTGAGCAGTCTAAGACCCTTAAAAGAAGAATGTCACAAAAGCTCTACTGTATTGGCAATATTATTGTTGATGTTGAAAATTTGCTTGGATACTACAGCAATGGGCTTTACAGAACATGCTCCAGAAAAAGAAAGAAAGAAACTAAATATTTGCACATGCTTGAAAGAGAGTGAGTCAGCAGCTGAGTGGGAACATGAATCAAAACTTAACAATGAGCAACATTGTGATGGGTCTTACTTCAAGCATGGGATTCACCAGAGATTTCTCCTAAAATAAAGTTTTAAGGAATGGGCTCAGCTGGAAATTCTTTTGTACAAAAGAAGTACAAAAAGAGGAGGTATAAAATTACTGTTATTTTAAACTGTAGCTATATGCATAGGACTGGAAGGAAACAACCCCTCATTCACTCCTGAGATCTCATTTGACTGCATGTAGGCTATGGAGAGAGGTTAATTGGCTAACAAGACTCTTGGGCCATGTAATAACTCCTGCCTGGAAAACTGCTGCTGCCCAGACAAAAGAAAAGAAGGCAGTGAATGGAATCAGGGAGGGACAAGCCGGGAGAAATATTTTTTAAACTGTTCCCAGAGTTTAGAACAGTCAAGCAACTCAGTTTTCCCATTTGTCTTGGTTATCAAGCTAGTCATTTTGATACCCTGCCACATTACACATGCAAGCTAGTAACATGAATATGTCCTGTTCATAAAATAAAGCCATCAGTCACAGTGTTGTGTCTCCAAAAACAGATAAACAGCATTGTTGAAAAATTAGCCAGTGCCAGAAATTATGCAGCCTTCTGTATCAACAGTATTCTGGAATAAGTCTAGACCTGTCAACACCGGAACATGTAATATGATTTCTTAACTACAGCAAAAAGGTTTGGGTCCAACCCATCCTTAATGAAGATGGAAAATGTTGATGTTCCCACATAGAATATAGCACAGTTAGTTCGCATGTGATTTTATCCTGAAAACATGAATTGTTATTGAGAAATCTGTTAGCAGATGTTTGCTAAAGAGGGAGAACCTTGTTAAAGTTTCTTACCGTGTGTTCACTGAAAACTTCTGGAGCATGATTTCAAAATATATATGCCATACCTCAAATACTTGATAAAATCAGTGAAACTGAATTAGGTAATTATTTTGTAGGCTATATAATTGTTTAGCTAACAACCTATGAAGGACTTGTATGAAAAAAGCACTATCCAAGGGTGTTTCCAGGAACAGGTCTTTGCATATTCCAGGTAGAGGAAGAAATAAAAGTATTCAATGAGATTTCTTAGAATTTTAGAAAGTTGACTAACATCCCTATTCAGAGCTGAAATGGGGTGAGCATCACTGTTTAGCTTGAATTGTTCTGGCTTGTATTAGAAACCAGCATGGCTGCAAGCCAGCTCCAAAATCAAGAAGACTCCGAAGGGAAGGTCTCAGCTATTGCTTCACTTACTCAAGATGAACTGCTTTAAGGCTATAATCGTGCACTTCCACAGATTCAAATCTTTGAGTTATTGGGGGAGGGGGGGACAGAATTTATTAATTACGGGGTCTGTGTGCCTGTTTGATATGCAGTCCTTAGTGTTGCTATTTTAATGTTCCAACACACTTGAAAGCATCTTCTTTCCTTTCAAACACAGAAGTGATACAGTGATTGAACACTCAACTCATAAAACAGATCAAGGAAGAAAACGCTCAAGTGCAATCAAAAGCAATAAGTATAAATCTCCTTATCTCAAGTATTCACAGTAGCTTTTCAGAAGTCTTACGTGTGTCTCTGTAAGAAGCTTCTGCGACTAGTGCGAAATTTCCAGAAGTTTCTTAATGCAACCAGGTGGCTCTGCTGTAAGTTGTGGCACTGTGCTTACTCTAAATGTTAAAGAGGAAGAGTTTTCAGTCAAATTTTAAAAATTAAATAGTTTTTTTCTTTAAAATTCAATAGTGTATGTTGATAGGCATAAAAGAGCATAAAAAGACACTCAAGATGGGCCTCCGATTACTGAGCTAGAAGTGTTGCTGTTGATGGTCCACCATATAGACCAAATATAATGGTTCAGGCAGGCAGCCACCATTTTTTTTTCCAAGGGCTGCAGTATATGGAAAATAGGCCTGGTCAGAATATTGTTTTATGAAATTCTGGTTTAACCTGTTGTTTTGCTAAAAATGAATTGTTTAACAGAGACATATCTGCTTTTGACATACTCCTTAGAGTCATCATAGGAAGTCTGCTCCAAAGCAAGCAGAACAATGTTTTTCAAGTAGGGTTCCCAGCAGCTACCTCTGCAGAAATCTCTCTGCTCTTTATTTCAAAACAGGTATTTTGATGCTGTTGTATTTTCTCAAAAATTTTGGAAAGGTTTAGGAATTATTTCAATGAACACATGCACATACAAAAGCAACCCACATTTTGAAACATCAATGTAAAGTGTGATTTTCTTCCTCCAGGCACCACCAGTAATAATTCAACACAGAACACTCGTTCATTTTAGGTTTTGTATGAATACCTCACCACAGCAACTAGAGAGAGGTCTCCCGATAAGTAAGTATTCTGCAGGGAAAAGTGAATTCTGGTAGTGTCTGGAGCGCTTGGCTGAAATTCGTGAGTTCATTTAACACAGTGTTTAAAACGTGGCAGTATAAATGTTGGAGAAAAAAAAAATACAGAGAGAAAAAAATACTGAGAGTTGGAAATTTTCTCATCAGACAAAAAAACAATATTGAGAGTTGGAAGGTTTATCATCATATGGAGCCACGCAGGCAACCAAGCATTACTGATAAGGTTCATACCTTCAGATCTACAGAAGAGACTTTTATTTCCAGAACAAACTATATAGTAGGCAACAGTAAAATGCCATTATCCTCCCCTTGGGGCAACCACTGGAAAAAGATAAGAGACCAGTATATGCTGCCAGCAGGTTGCACAGCAGATGACTGTAGAGAGTTAGGCGTGGCTCATGTCTGTGGTCCCATCCTGTGGTCCCATCTGTACATTCATCTCAGTACTTTTACTTCCATACTATCAGCTCTTCAGCCAGGAGAACACTGACACACTTTCTCCACTTCTAATCTGCAAATATGGTGCCATAGTAGCCCTTTCTGATACAGAAAGACTATTTCTGCATCAATCCTCTGTTCTTGTTTCATGTCTCCAGTTTTCACCTTGTCTCCCTTCAAATTACAGGGAGGACTGTGGACTGTTCTGTTCCTTGAGTTTTGTTTGCTTTGTTAAGAATTTGGTTATTGCTTTCCAATCGGGTAACTGCTGCCTCCTTCATACTAATTGCTTCAGCAAAAGGTCAATAATTGCAATAGCACCTCTCCAAGTCTCTTCCAGACCACACCATGTGTGATAACAAGGGGTGCGGTTCCCATTAGCCTCTGCTAGAAATCTTAGCACATGCCCTGCAGCAAGCCTGGAAATGATTGTTCAGTCTCTTATAATTTGCACTTCAAATTTTATTTAAATGTTGGTGAGAGGGTTTTGTTTGTTGTTTGGTTTTGGTTTTGTTTTGTTCATTGGTTGGTTGTTTTTTCACCCTGAAGCCAAGTGATGCACACCCTTTTCAGTCAGTAGCATGTGCCTGCCAACTTTAACAATTATTCAACTTATGCCTTAGCCCTGTTCTGATTTGATTTGATTTATTTTGTTTTGAAGCATGGATTAGTTTATTTATTATTTTTTTTTAAAGAGGCTATGTTTGTGTGTTCCTTACTCTCACCAAAACCAGAGCACACAAAGTGACTCATTCAAACTTGTAAATGGAAAAGTACAGCACAGACGATTTTTGGTGTTAAGCCCCTCCTGTTACTTTAGGTCTAAAAGAGATCAGAGGCTTGTCGCAGAGTAAATCAGATGTTATCATCCTGTTGCAGGCAGCTCAAATGCAAGCCACAGGATACGTCTGCATCACCTCATTGTGTTAGCATAAACTTAACCAAATCCCCACCTCCAGGAGAAAACCATCAGAGGCTCTGCAATGGTATCCTGGGTTTTCCATCGATGCCCCTACACTGGGTCACTGCCATTCCTAGGAGCCACAGGCAGCTTCTGCTTGAGACTCAGGCTCAAAGCCTCCTTTCCCCTTGAGTTTCTGCAGTTCCATGTAGTTCTTGGCCATGTCAGGATTTCTGATGTACAGCCAAGAATAGTCAGCATCTTCTGATGAGTTTCACCTCTTCCATCACACACTCTCCTCTATAACATCAGAGGAGCACTCTGATCATCTCTGGAGGTGTACTTTGCACATCTCGACAATTTTGACAGTTTCTTTTCTTACAGTAGGAAAAAAAAAAAAGAAAGAAAAAAAAATGCGATGAAACAAAACGGAAGGGCAGATGTGAATACACAGGTCCAGAAAACCCTGGTTAAATTTGCTGCTATTAATAGGCTTTGAACCCTGTGTGACTAGAATGTGAATAGGCAAATTATTTTGCAGAGTGCAGCTTTAAGGAGAAGTTAGTATTGCAATGGCTTTAGTGGGTGTAGGGGAAAAAGAAGAGATCTGGAAAATAAGAGTGATACCATTCCAAGTTGTTTGTGCCACCAACTGTTTTATTTTGCCGAAAGATCCCTCCAAATATCTCACCCTTGGCTAGTAAAAGCAGCTGTTGAAAAAATACTAGCAGAGCTGTGGGGAGCAGTGATCTAGAGACTTTGGCACAGCAGAGAGTGGATGGCATCCTGGGGGGTGTTTTCTGCTTCATTTTATGGAGTTCATCACTATGGAGATTATGCTTGTTGGTTTTGGTAAAGGGTGGCAGCTCTGCTGAGGGAATAGCATGTGTTCAGTTAGTTATAGTATGATTTCCAGAGAGAGACTGCAGGGAAATAAAATGAGAGCAATAAAGCAAGAGAAGACATAAATTCCGTGTAAGGCGGGGGCGGGAAATGGGGACATAAATTTTTCAGTACATAAAGAAGGATTGAAAAACAAACTCTAAGAGCTCATGTTCGTTCTCACCACAACAGGCAGCACTTCGTGTTGATTAGTATCAAAATGGGATATAAATTTTAAAAAGAAACTCCAAACAGCTTTATTGATGGCAAAAGCAGATTTATCATCTGCAGATATAGCTAGTATTTTGCTTCTCTGTCACAGGTGGTATTACATTTCCATTTGGATCTTCTGAAAATATGGATGAGATAGAGATACATGATGTATCTGGTACTGATTATTTTCGGCCTATTTCAAGCATTTGTATATGTGAAACTCAGATAGCCTAAAGCTGTATTCAAGGTTTATGGAGCAGAAACAACTGGGAGGCTAAAAGGACCTTTCTCCATGGTAACCTAGATATTAAAATGGAATGATTTAGACCATTTGTATATGGAATGTGCCCAGAGCCACAGGCCGATATACATTAATATGGTCAAAAAACACTGACAAAAACTTCTGCTGGTGTTACAAAGAAGAGAGCTTGTGAAATATTGGGAAAGTTTATTTTCAACAGACACAGAACTGCCCAGGTAACCTCAACTTTTCTTTGCTGGCATCTTCATTCCTCTGCTAAGCCCAGCCACGTCTGTAACTCCTTCATGGATATCAAATTACACACTCCAGGAACATTTGGATCCTCAGGCTGCGACTTCTCAGTGTCTCTGTAAATACACTTTTCTGGCATTGTAGGTGCTCTGGACTACAATGCCAACATGACAACTGAAAAGCTTTGTAATGGTTCCAAAATGCCAATTTCTGTCTTTTTTAAGGTAGTATGACAAATGGACAAATTAGACAATATTATAAATAATTGCATGCATGTCCTTTCCACATCAGTCTCGTAAGCCCTTTCGGCAGTACTCTCTCAGGATTTTTCTTTCCACACATGCTTTCTCCTTTGATTCACGAATTCATAAACAATAAGGCTGAAAGGAACATAAAGAAATCATCTGGTGTACTTCGTCTTGATGTAATATGAAATGCACATAATCATTCTAAATGGATATTTGTCTGACATCCATTGAAGAATTTCATACTCTCCAAGCAAAATATTCCATTTCTTCAGTATTCTTACTCTTAGAAATATTCTCTACATGTCTAACATGCTTCCCTTTCTGTAAGTCCACTGCTCTTACATAGAAGAAACATGTAGAAGCTTCTATATAATTTTTCTTCTCTATATTTAGGGGTTTTTATATTGTGTCTCCTGTCTCCTCCTCTCTAAAGTGAGTCTTCTTTTCTCCTCCAAGTCTTTTAGAGTTCATCCTGAAACAAGGAAGGGTATCCTATAGATGTCAATTCTGTTTATCTGATCAGTGTTTGGCCTCTTAATAATACAGATTTGATGATGAGTGTAGTCATAGTTGTATAGTTCCTGGTTTATGTCCAGTCTTTCCCCAGAAATTTACCTTCTGACTTACCCAATATCCAATAAACACTTCCTAAACCTGTAATGGAGTATCTCTGCCCACATGCTTTTCAGTGTGTTTCATGTAAGGAGGTGCGAGTTCCCCTTATGACCAAATAAGGTAAAACAGCAGGTGCCAGTTGCTTTTAATGTAATTTATAGACACTTCTAAAGTGAATATAATATTTTATCTAGGGTCCAATTTAGAAACAATGCAGACTGTATTTTCCTCCCTCTCACAGCTCTACAACATTACACTGAGGTAATTAAAGCAAAGTGAGCTTTATGTTTAGTGGTACAAAACCAATTTCAATGCTTTTGAAAACACTCCACAAAGAGTTTTGCTGTAAATTATGATAATGCAAAAAGCATGATAGTGATGTGTGACATATATTGTGCCTTTTTAGGATGATCTATGGAATTCACAGATGTCTTTCCCATTCTTCTCACATATGTGGCCCTAAAACAGAGGTGCTCACACAATGTTTCATGCATAAACAGTTTAGCACCTCCAGTGCCTTTCTGGTAACTTGGGATAATTAATAAGGTATAATGACATGGACATACACTATCCTGCAGCAAGCAGTTGTAGGAAAATAAACTAAGCATTGTTAACATTGAGTCATCCACAGTAATAAACCATAAAATAATACAGGCTAGAGAGGGAAAAGACCTATTAAGTCATCTAATCCATCTCCTGCCAAGGCAGGGTTCTTTGCTGCCATATATTATTAAGTGCTTTGTCCAGTCTAGTTTTAAATTATTCAAGCGATTACATTTTTGCTATTTCCCTTGGGAGACTATTCTACAATTCAATTCAGAGATATGTTTATTTATTCCTTGCATTTTAAGTAAAATTTTCTTTACTTACCTTCACGATTTTAAAAACTACTTTCTAAACTTTTTTTTTTTTTTTAAATTATATTACTATTGGAACGGGAATGTAAAATGGGATATGGAGAGGACTTTGAATGAAACAATGACGTGAAGTTCTCCTGGAAGAGTAAATTAAGGGAATGTGGTTTTTTGTTTTGGTGGTTTTGTTTGTTTGGGGTTTTTCTGTTTGTTTGGCTTGGTTTGTTTTTTGTTTTTGTTTTAATCTCAGATCATATCTTTATACACTTCACAAAGATCCAAATATAATCGCAGCACTTACACACAGTTGAATAACTTATCCTCATCCTGCTGGTAACCATCTGTTAAGCACCTGTAATCTGTAAGCACCTCAAGTGAGGGTGGGGGACATGACTTGGGGGACATGCCCCAGGAGCAGCAAGGAGGCAGGAAGGGATGGTGGCGCAGTGCCCTGTCCAGAGTGCACCCTGCCTGTGGGCTGCCCTCAGCAGTGGCAGGTTTTGCAGAGCCACACACATGGTGATATGGGGTGGAAACAAACATGGCAAGAGGGTGGGACCAGACTCTTTTCAGTGATGCCCAACAGGCACAGACATTCCATAGGACATTCCATCTAAACATGAGTAGAAACTTTACTTTGAGGGTGTCAGAGCACTGGAACAGGCTGCCCAGAAAGGGTGTGGAGTCTCCTTCTCTGGAGACATGCAAAACCCACCTGGACACATTCCTGTGTGATCTTCTCCGGTGAACCTGCTTGAGCATGTGGGTTGGACTAGACAATCTCCAGAGGTCCCTTCCAAGCCCAAACATTCTATGATTCTGTGATGGCAAAGGTTTTTGAATCCCTGGGCTGCTCAGAAACATCAGGTCTGTTCAGGGCAGCCCTGCATGTTTCACAACCTCACTGGTCACTGGGCAGGCTGTTGCAAGGGGAATGGCCAAGCGCTAAATTTGCAGGGCAGTAGAAGACACAGGTAAATGATTACGAGGAATGATTACAAAGCATGTGTGTGGCATAAAAGGATAAATAGTAAATAAAAAATTTCTTAATCCCAGTTGTTCAACTGTGCCTTGTGAAGTGTTTCAGTGAGCTTGTCCCCAGCCCTATGCTTGGGTACACTTTATAAGAAGTCTCAGGTAATGGGAGTTTAAAAATTAACCGGTGCACCCTGTGCTGTACGCTCAGGAGCCAGGGCCCTTTGAAGTGGGCAGAAATATCCCCACCAATTTCAAAGGGCTGTGAAATGGTCCCTGAGCACACAGAGGTAGTAGTTGATTTTACACTTGAACACAAAGATGCCCTGCAAGTGAGTGGCGTGGCTGGGCCAGGACACACCAAAGAGCCTTAGCCCCACCTTCCCACTGCCAGGGAGGTGGCCAGGGGCAGAGCCGGTGCACAGCCACTTTGCGTAAAATGGCAGCCAGCCAGTACGGCGTCCATACCGCAGCCGTGCCTCTGGCAGGCACCAACCTCCTGTTAGCAAGATTAAGGCAATGCAGAAAGACATGGAAAAATACAATCTGCCCTTCTGCTGAGTACAAATGTCCAGTCTTGGGAAGAGATGCAACCCTGAAGTAACCCCCTGGGAAGCCACCTTTAAGTTTAATATGGGATAGCTGAAAATACTGTGAATACTGAGAAACACACTAACGGGTAAAACATCCAGGGTGTTGGAGTAAAAAGGACATAATGTGGCAGCAGACTGCTGCTTCTCCTACAACTGCAAAAGAAAATGAAGATCCTCTTTGAGCAATCATACAGAAAGTCTAGGGTTAGGTGGCAGCCAACATCAGCAGCTCCTTTATTTAGATCTCCTTATCTTCTGATGGAGAAGGAATGACCCCATGCTTGGTGGAACAAAAGTAAAAAATCTTGCTCCTGGGCATCTAGAAGGCACTGCAGAGAATGAAGGCAGTTTCCCAGCCAGCACTGAGGTGCAGGCACAGCTCGGCATCACCTAACGCGGCTGTCAGCGTGCCTCACTCTGCTGCCGGACCAGCTCCTGCCTCGCTCAGCTGGGGATAAGCCAGAGTGTAACTCCCAATTGCTGAGGTATTCCTGTCTCCACTCTGTGCCTCTTGGGTAGCAGGGCAGCAAGGCTTCTTCCACACCAGCCCTTTTGGGCTTCTCTCCCTACGTTGCTGTGTCTCAGCCCCAGTCCCATGTCCTTGGAGTGGCCTCACTATGGCTTGGTGGCACTGCCGAGATGCACAATGCCAGTTCCAAGGCACTGGTAAGGGACTAACCAAGGCCAGGGAGTAATGCCTGGGCATCACCCTATGGATATCAGATTTGGACTCCATCTTCAGAGAGGATTCCCTCTGAACTCATTCTTGTTCCCCTTGCATGACAATATGGCTACCTCAGAGTCCAGGCACACCCATCTTGAGACTGAAGGCTTTTTATAAGTCATTTTCTTTAATTATTAATTACCTTCAGTGTTTTAAGAAGGTAATTTGAATTGTGTTGTACTGTTGCTAGTGTCTGATCGTACTCCTTATCATTGTTTTAGAAGAAAAAAATGTAAAAAATAATAGCATGTTACAAATAATAATTCATATAAAATATAAACACACATGAAGTATTACACCAGATATCTTCAAAATATTGGTATGTGTTACAAGTTTCCAGTTTGTAAGAACCACAGATGTTTCCAAGGAGCTCATCAATTTTTCCAATTTTTGTGAATGTGCTTGAGCACATCATCAAAATTGTGTGTTTTATTCAAACAATATCTTCTTTTAACTGTATGAGCTCTATTTAGTGTTATCCATTGGGATCTACACAATTTGATGTGACATTCCACAATGACAGCCACTATTTCTGGCACACCGTGGGAACAGCTGCACTTAAGCAGTCCAGTTTAGGATCCAGACAAGTAAAATTCTCTGGAACAAGGCCTTGCTCACTCCAGCACCTGAGTTGAACACTAATAAGCACTTTAGGCTGTTTTATTGTAACTCTAGTATTACTTGCTTCCTTGGCAACTTTATTTTTACTCTATATATGTGAAAAACACACAGAGTAGTATGAACTCCTGGAAAACATTACTTGGCAAACTAATGGGACTGAAAGTAAGAACTACATAGGAAGCACACACATGACATATAAAAATTTCTGTTATTAACAAAAATATTCAAAGTAGTCCCTTAAAACAGTTTGAGAAGAGCTGACCTGGAAGAGGAGGATGAACCACAGCAGTGCCTTCTAGCCTTTGTCTCTCTACGGGGCACACAGCTGACAGCAGAACAATGTTCAACTGACGGACAGTTCAGTGCTTAATGGGTCTCAGCAAAAGGAATAGAAAACATTGTGAAAGCTGTTTATTTCTACTTAATCATTAAAGCTTTACTCAAATAAGTTCTGCTCTATTCAAATATGTTCAGCCATTTCATTATAAGAATTAAATGAAATATATTCCCAGATTGGTTAGTGACTATATATTGCTGCCATCCATAACTTGGTCTGATTTTTAAATATGCAATGTATGCACCCCTTAGATGATATAAAAACATTTTCAGCTACCAGTTGAAAAAAAAAAAAAAGGTAATAGTTACTCTATTAAAAAAAAAAAAAAAGAAAGAAAACTTTTATTGCCAAATAGCAAAGGTGTTCACAACTATGTCTTTTATAGTTGGATGAATATTTACAGTTGTTGTCATTAGACTTAATTACCAGTGTCATCCTTACGACTCTGTGTGGCACCTTTGTAGCAGCTTATTTCATATGCTATACAAATCTGCGAAGTAGCCACTGATTTTTGATGGCGGCCTGTATTTCAATTAGGCTATCAATTGAATAGAAGTGTTTTAATTGTTGTCATTCATTATGTTAATATTAGGACTATGAAAACTGAAAATACAATTTTATTTGAATTTTATGTCTCATTCTTCAATCTAAGTATTTTCTTATACTCCCTATGGATACACTGTCCTAGTCAGATGGACCAACATGTAGACTTCAGCCAGCTCCTGTGTAAGACGGAGGCCACTTGCACTCTCCTTGACTTCTTTGGGAATGAAAGTGAGGAAAACAACTGTTCACCCTCAACTATGGTCTCCCATGGCGCTGAGTAACAGTTTGCTCCCAGCACAGACAGTGGTTTTTTGTGGAGTAACATTTAACGTATTTGTTACAAAATCCAGCTCTGGGATTGAAAGAGGTGAAGGTGCGCAAAATGACCTGGCCCATTACTTCACAGTGTCACCGCACACCACTTCATACTCATTGGGACTGAAGGGTAATATCTAAAGAACTATCATCTCCCAGCAGTTCTAATGTAGTAATGTGTGGCATCACATGCTCCATAAAGCTCTGTAGCTTGTAACACTGCCCCTTAGGTAAATTAGCCCTACTTCTTAGCGTGGCTAATCAATCGAAGCAGAGTCCACCCTCACACAATACTACCTTTGGTCCTAAAGCCAACTGGTTTGCTGCTGGCTTAAGGATGCCCAACGGCCGTGCTCCATTATATGGTTTGTATGGACTTGTAAGTGGAAGTTTTCAAACGTTGTGAATATTTCAGTCTGATGCCAGTGTGATTCAGCTGGTGGGTTGTGATATGAAGTTGGGAGACTCCTGTTAGGCCAGAGGCAGCCGTAAGCTGGGATACCAGATGAAGGCAAAATATTTGCAATGCTACATCCAGTCACAAAAGAAATTATGTTTTTCTGCAAATGGATTTCTGGTCAAGTGTCTTTGCAGAGAGTAAAACAACTAACTCACATGTATTGGCCAATCCCTCTCTCTCGCCCAGCATTGCTCTAGTACCAGAGATCTTTCTATCAGGGTTATGTGATGATAGGAACTGCTGTCTGAGCAGAAGTGCCTGGCCACCAGGCGGAACTGAGTGCCACCTTAAGACTGACATTTCTTTGCCCTCTCATGTGGGGCAACTGTCCCAAGGCATCCGGAAGAAATTATCTAGGCAATACAAACCCAGTCCAGTGGCTTCCTTGTGTACTCCAAGGCCAACC
The DNA here is from genome assembly GCF_963082525.1 of Nesoenas mayeri. NCBI lineage: Eukaryota > Metazoa > Chordata > Aves > Columbiformes > Columbidae > Nesoenas > Nesoenas mayeri. Next base: position 107,103,471 of record NC_137541.1, read on the forward strand.
TCATCTGCTAAGTTACACATATGTAAGAATACAGTTAAAGAAAATATAACTACTTTTCCCCTGGAAGAGAGATGCAAATATTTTTAAACAGAAAACATGAGCTGATAGATTCTGCTAAAGAAAAGGGATTTTCAGTAACAGGAAAGTTTCCAATTAAATATAATTCCAGCCTCCTTACTGTATTAAACAGCATGCTCAGTGATTTTATAGGGATGATTTGTGTTCTAAAATATCTTGGTCTCCTTTAGCCTCCATTGTAGTTAAATTTGAAACATCAGATATTGTTATAGCAACAGTTTGCTTTCAGAAAAACAAAATTTGTCAGGGAATATTTCACTTCCCTAAAGAATTAAGGAGTTGGTAAAGACTAAAACAGAAATGTCTGAAATCACAGGTTAGGGAATATAGAAGGATGATGTATTACAAACCTCTTATTACAGAGTGTTGCCAACTTTCACAATCATTTAATATCTGAAAGCCTCAACACTCAACATACTTCAATTTGATTTTTTTTTTAATTTTAAAATAAAGTCAGAAAGCATTTTAAAGGTAAAATAAATAGATGATATTTTGTAATGAAATTTGGGAAATACTTGCCCACTTAAACTACCTGAACAAGCAGCTTGGAAGTACTAGTATGCAAGAGTGACTACTAAATAAAGGATACATATAACATAAATGTGTTTGAGAAACCGAGGGACTCACTGAAGTTGATAGATGATATGACAGAAACTGTAATAATGAATTCCAGTGATATATACAAGAACAGACAACTTGAAACAATTCATGCATATAAAAGGTTTTACATATTACTCATGGAAGGCTAGTGGGTGTCACGTGCATAAAAAGCATACCACAGAGTTGAGTACCTCAGCCTCATGCAGGGAAGGAATCAGGTAAAGGAGCTCAGGACACTGATGGACAATTAACACTGTCAAATGATTGAACGACACTGAGAAAGCATATGCTGTCATCTGTAGAAAACTAGCTCAACTGAGAACTGAAAATCAACATGGTGTATGACCCTGACTTGTCTTCATATAACTTCATATAACTTGTCTAATGTGCCATACAGCACCAATTTTCTATCAGTTTTATGTTCAATTTACAGTCCAGACATTTGTAATTGATAAAATAACCTCTATATCCACAGGTTACAGAGACAGTCCTGTGCATTGTTAGGGGGAAAAGGGAGCAATGTTTGAGTTATTTGCTGGATTCTTTATAACAGAGCACAACCAGAGGCCAATGTCTTATTTAGTCAGACTACCTGGTGTTTAAAAGACAGATAAAACAAACCAAACCTCCTCTGATGGAAAAATGGTTGCAAACAACAGCTGTACCATGACATGTGGCTACATACATGCCAGGGAATCACAGGCATCTTCTTCGTGTCCCAAAAGCGAATGAGAGACAAAGCACAGAGCTGATGCAACTCGTGGAGTCTGCGAGGCAGAGGAACCACTGTGGACTGAAATGGCAGGTGAGACAACCAGAAGGACAGACATACCAACAACAGGAACACAGGTATGTTTGGGGAGACCTGCTGATCAGACTACAGTTCTGAATTGCCCTGGTTGAAACAGAGACTAACTGAATGCAAATTGCCTATTTGAATTCAAAATTTTTCTTACATAAACATTGCTGATTAATTTCATTAGTGTTGGCTTGGCACAGGAAAAAGTGAGTAACTGAGCTTTCTTAGGAGGCAACTGTTTTGTTAAATAGTTCTGATAACAGATTGGTCATCAGTTCCCACTTGGGTACTGAGTGAAGCAAACCTCTGCCTTCTGTTTTCCAAGAAAACAGAGACAGACTGCCACCCACTCCAACATCTACCAAGAAACCGAAGCAATCAACAAATCCCAGTATCTTTGATACTCTTTAAGTTTCAGATATTAGAGTGTTTCATGCAGAATCTAAACAGAAATATTTATTTCAATCCTATACACACTTCTGACTTCTCAGAATACCCCTAGAAACCAATATCGAGCTTGTTTCTTGCAGAGCAAGCTAGACTGTCAGAAGAATCATCTTTTGGATATCCTCAGTGTTACAGCAGGGAGTTGCCTTGAGAACTGAGAACTCAAAAGCAGAGAGAAAAATTCTTAAATGTTACTAAATACCTGTAGGAAATATTAGCAGAGTTTCAGCTGACTTCACTATGTATTTAATGCTAACTTATTTGTCCCTTAACTGTACTAAAGCTTTTAATAGCACTTTTTCAGGATTGGAGCCGTCCAGGAAAATTCCAGGCTTTACTTTGGCTTCTTAGCCAAGAAGAGAAACAATCTGCAAAGCATGTTGTCTGTTAGCAGACAAAACCTGAAGTGTTCAGACACTAGGGAAGGTTGGATTGATTTTCTCAGAGAACAGGGCAAAGGACTTCTATGCACAGCTGCCTCCAGCCAGCATTTGCCTGAAGATAATACTGGCTATTTTCAGTTTTTAGGTTTACTTACTTTTTTAATTTGGTCACCATCCAAGAATGATGAAAAGACCATAGTGCTTTTCTAGAGCACTTACAAGAAGAGGATAATACTGAATAAGAATACACTGAACTTGTTCTAGTTATGAATGGTGTAAAGTAATATAGACTTTTTTTTTTTTCCTGAATTTCTAACTTTTTCAGAGGGTAGAGGGAGACACCCACTACCATGTCACTCACTAATAAAATTATTTACTCAGAATTGTTCTTAAGAATCAAACCTTTTCTTCCTAGTCTTCACTTTCACAGTTGATTTTACATGAAAAGTGCTCCTTGGGCACGGTTGGTCTTGTAATGACCCAAGTAGAATCCTTTACAAAGATAAGTATACTTATTGTTTGCCATTCTGAATATAATGGCTCAAATCAACTATATTGTATTTTGCCTTCTGAGTCTGCAGACATCTCAAAACAATTCCTCTGAAAAATGTACCTGTACAAATAAGATGATCACATGAGAAACAGTGAGTGGAAGCTTTTATTGATGCTATTATCTCAGGCTCTCAAAATTTACCAAAGCATTTCTATTACATCAGTTTTCAATATTGATGCAAGAATCAGTCAGGAAATATCATATTTGCATGTAAATTAAATGGCTACAAAAACACTCAGGCCTTATTGACTTTTGTATTCCTTTCTTTTCCTCATTTCATGCCTTTAAAAATGCATGTGTAACAAATATATATTGACATGTGCATGTGTTTAGAGAGTTTATAAGGAAATCTTGGAGAATCTAGTGTCTTTGATAAAGACTTTGGGTACAGTTTACCCCAGTATATATAAACATTGTGAACAACCCTGGTTTAGTTGCATTTTTAAATTGGATAACAGCTTTGTTTTGGATTACATGCATTCTGTGGTTTGCTGACATAACAATGTAGTCTCTAACTTCAAAATAAAGTCCAGAAAAAATAGATCATTTTAAGCCACATGCTCCGGGCTGTCAAACAGCCTCCAAATGGCTGTCAACTGTATCTTCTAGTAAGGCCAGGGGAAAGTCTTTTCATAATCTGGGTCATGCTGGAGTTTTATGTTTTGGGGAAAAGTATTCCTAGCTTTCAGAACAAAATGCCTCTTTAAACTTTTTAACAATACAGCATATGTAAACCAGATATCTTTCTGCAAGCTCTCCGCTTCTGTTTCATTCTTTTCTCCCGTGTTTCTTCTCATAAGTTATATATCACTCCTTTATATTATCTATATCAAAAGATCCATACAGTAAAACTTTTGTATTTAGTTATCTAAATTCCTCCTCTTTCTGGTTTTGACTACATTCTTTTCTCCGCTGGAAAAGCAAGAGATGAGTGGATCTCCAAAGCCACGCAACATTTATTTTTCTTTCATTGTCCTCACATTTTAAGATGTGTAATCCATTAGTGGAGGAAAGTGTAGCAGTTAGAATAGCAGGTGAGGTCCACCCATGGTGGCAGCAGAGGAAGGTGAGGGGTGGAAGCACCAGGACGTTGCCAAAAAAAACCCATCAGCGTGTAGGCACAGAGCCAGGCTGAGGCACAGCAGGGATTGAAGCCTTCCACAATGTGACGAGGGATCTGCCGAGCTGGGACAGACAGTGAAAGGAGGGAGATGAAGCAGGTGGCTTCGCTCCAGAAAGAAGGGAAGGGATGGTAATAGCGGAGAACAGATCTTGCTAGCAATGTGTGGGACTTTTCTTGGGTTTTGTCTTTAATTTTAATTAAGCTGTTCTACCAAAATACCTCCTGCACAGCCCTGGGGAGGAGGGACTAGTTTGTCTGAATCAACAGTGAATATTTTGACCAAGTTATTTGTTGGACACTCAGACCAGTTTCACTCAGCTCAAGCTTCATGAGTATGGAAATTTTTCAAAACCACTTTATCTTCTGACACATCCCTTTTCCATCTCACATTCTTCTGGACTTCCTCACTCTATCAGATACTTCCTCTTCTGTCTGAATTGCCCTTTTATCTTTCATTTCACTTTTCTCCTGACTTTTTCTCAGGGCAGTCTTCTGACTTATATGGCCTTCATTCACAAATCTCAGATCCTTTTTGTAGAAGACACCGCAATGTAAATAACTTGGAAGATGTGAGAGAAGAAAAATTAAGACATAAGTATGGAAAGAGAGCTGTCAGCATCTTCTACTAATTCTCTTGTTGCAGCAATTATGACAGGAGGATGCAGCGGGATGTTTTGTCTGGTGGTTTGGTAGCAATCCAAACAAGATTTTTATCATAATGGTCTCCTCTGATCTAGAACCTATGCAGTCCTGGATTGTTTCTGCATTATGTTTTCCACATAGAGATACCCCAAGTTTTTGCTTTTATCCTTTTTCTATCTGCTGCTGTTCAAAGAGTGGGTTTGCCCTCTCTTCTTTTCAAAATATTGCAGGATTTCCATAGTACTAATCTGACTGACGAGGTTTTCTTTTCATTTGCAATGACAGTCCTAAAGATTTAACATTCCTGGTTTGATTTCAAACCCACAACATTAAATCAGCTTTGATATTAGCCAGGGAGAGTCTGCCCAGCCAACTGTAAGTACGTGTAAAAGGCTTGCACTTATTCCATTACAGCACGCATTGGTTATTACATTAAATCCTTAACAAAGTTACATTAAAAGGCTTGTAATAGTGAGACAGAAACTTCCAACAAAGGGGAAATATTGAGTAAGTATCTCTGCTGTGTCTTTAATTCCTTTTGTCTAGACATCACAACAGCCATTAGGCTTATCCTGCCAAGGTTAATAAAGTCTCTTGAGGATACATGGTAAATTAACAAATATAGCAATAAAAGTAATGGGATAAGAATTACCTAACTATAATAATAGCACAGCATCTATTAATGACATATACAGACACACACAGGCACATAGATGCCACACATAACTTCTGAGCCAAATCTGCAACTCACCTCATACCACGGCAAGCCTGTTTTTTCCATGTAAACTTGTACATGCACAGCTCTTCATGGTGGATGCATCTGACGCTTAGGCCATTATGATGTCTGTATATGAGAATAACAAAGTGTACGCATAATGCCAGATCCGTGCATATACATAAAGGCCACCACAGCCACTGTCCTCTGAGGTGAGACCAGGCACCTTCTAAGTCTCAGTAGCCACTGGCATGGTGGTGCCTCATGTTTCCCCTTTTGCATACTGTCTGACCTGTGGCTGAACTCTGACGGCCTGCTGATCCCAGATGCTGTCCTTGCAGATGGAACTGAGGGCACTCAGAAAGTGCTCTCTTCTCTGTGAGGGTGGCAATGATGTGGCAGGATGCTCACACGAGTTTCTGAGTGTTCTGTGAGCCCAGAACACTGGCAGCTCTGGTGGGGTTACCCAGAGCCACTTCCACAGGTGCTCTTGCAAGCAGGCAACAACCAAAGAGTCTCTGAATCCTCCAGTGTTGGGTGGATGCAACTGCACCATTGTAGACTGAAATTTTTCCAGTTACGAGGAAGACAAAGGGTCCCTCTTCACAAGAAGCCACATGGAGACGACAAGTGGCAATGGATATGAGTTGTACTGGGAGCGGTTTCATCTTGATCTAAGAAAGAACAATCAAACATCGGAACAACCTCCCCAGGGACATGGTGGAATTCCCATCACTGGAGGTTTTCAAGATGTGATTGTACAGGGTGCTAGATAATCTCATGTAGGCTCCCTTTCCAGCGAAAGGTTGTACCATATGATCTTTCAAGGTCTGTTCCAGCCTGGGCTGTGCCATGGTTCTGTGATTTGGTTGAGTATCTGCTTGGGTTCTTCTGACACTTCCAGGAAGTCCATGAGTGTCACAGCTAGAAAGTTTTTCACTATCAATTTTAACAGCGACACTCTTCTAATGTACTGAGAGAAGAGTTCTTTCACAGTTGTCCAATGGACAAAACCGTAACCACAATTTTAGCAATCACTATAAATCTTGGAGGGATTGAAGAAAAAAGGTCAAACTTGCCTCTAGAGGGATCTTTCCCATGGTTCTTTATTGATCCAACTGAACAAAACAATTGGAGGGAAGAGAAAATAATAATCTCTTCCTGATATACAAATCTACGCTTTTCTATATGAATCCTTTCTAAGTAACCTCCTTTTCCCTCAAGCTCCATCTCCTTCAGCATAAAGCAGAAAACAACTCAGCATTCTTGCAGTAACCTGAACGAGAGTTTACACCCATCTCATTGTCACTGGATTGCATCTGCAGAACTAAACATTAATGAGCTCTAAACTGAATAAGAGACTTTTTAAAAACTTTTTTTCCTTTAAAATGAGAAATCTCCACCTTTTCATAAACTGCATTGCACACTATGTCTTCATTGAAATCATTAATAAGTTAGGAAGTGAAAGCAATAGTGAAGATAGTTATGACCTTTATTTTTTTGTGAGTTTTCAGGGAGTTTATACCTCTCATTTAAAACACTGCAATGTGACATTTATCATACCTTATATTCCAAACAGCTCCATTGAATGCTATATTATAGTTGATTTCAGGTTATAAAGGTATTGTACTGATTTCATCACTAGATGAACACTATTCACACCAAAAGGTTGGAGTCTCACTTCACACCCCTCTCTAAAAGACAGTGGAGTTTCACCGAGTTTAACCGTGGTTCAACTTGTCATTAGTGAGATAAACTCAAGATTTCCTTGAAATAATGGCTATAGATCACAGTCTTTAGAGCTGCAAAAATTTGAAAGATGTGCAAAACAATTTCTCAGAAAGAGACACAGATGGTCTTAGGGTGATATTACATGTTTACTGGAACCGTTGAGTCTCCTTTTAAAAAAGAACAAAACAGGGAAGCATTAAAATTTTAAGTGTGGATGCTGTCATTAAACTACTCTGACCAGTCCTGAAAGAGTTCATGATTTTTTTCTGTTTGTTGGTCACGGTTGCCACAGCAACTAACTGGTTCTACATGAAGTTAGGTGCAAGCCAGCAGGGCTGTAATGGAATACATTCCTTAGCGTGAGTCAATGCCTGCGCTGAAGAGGAAACACACTGTTTTGGAAATAGGCTCTAAAATGGTGTATTCTGCTCAGAGGCTGGAAATAAGAAATTGTCTGGAATCAGATTTCTCCCTCCTCTGTGTATTTTCAATTATAAGTACTTTAGTTACGCCTTGAGATGGATTTGGAGTCCTGCTCTTCCAATGTGACTGAGCGATGGCAAGGAGGGAGCTGGAGCTGAGGTTGCTTTGTGCCCAGTAGAACAGAGAGAGATTTCTATCAGTCACAGTATAGACTGGCAATTCTTTCCTGTAAGAGCAGCCTTTGCTGCTGTGGTTTTCACACTGTGTCACACACACCCCTGGGGTTTTGCTGACCGCTTCTGAAAGGTCTTCAAAATGCAACTATAAAACCCAAGCCAACTGGTGTTATGATTTAAATTCACTATCCAGGGATCAGTACTTCTCTTGGAAAAATATGAAAGCTCCAAAGAAGCTGAAATTCATGGATATACACAATGGAATAATACCTACTGTGTAAAGTGAGTCTCACTCTCCCTTCATAAAAACAGCATCAGTCTGGGGAAATTCTGATCACACTGGGAATTACACAGGTGTAGGTGTAGAAGGCTGAAACTTCTCCCTGGCCAAACTGCTTCAGCTCATGTTCTGTGAAACATTTAGACATTGATTAGTAAAGAATCAAATACATTTTGTCATGCCATTTTGAGGGGAGAGTTATGGCTCAGTCCTAAGTAAGGATAAAGGCAAATTTGAGGAACAGCAAAATCAAGTTGTATCCCAAACAGCAATTCACAGTAATGATTAAAGTTAAGTAAATTATTAACTCAGTGCTTTTAATACGATACATTTGAGGTTACCAGTCTGTGAAAGGAGTTCCATGAATTTTAGATTTCTATTTTAAAGCAACATTGCATTGCCGAAGTTCATAAACCATCAACCAGATGAAATCTTAGGATAGATTATTTTTGCAACAATGTAATTCTCTGTGCAGTGAGAGATACTTTAGATGTGTTATTTTGTTTTCGTTTTTTTCGGAAAACAGATTAAGAGCTCACTTTGCATCGCAGGTATTATGTCATCTGCTTTAAAAAATAAATCTACAACTCCAGTCACAGGCTGGTAACCTCAAATGTAACATGTCACATATGTCTTAACAAATCCAACACCTTAATAATACTCAGAATTTTAATAATGAATTTGTCTTGGAATTGCAGTTTGGAATATGATTTAAAGATACTTTCCCTAAAACTTTCCTTTAAGACATTTATTATAAAATTGAGCCATAATTTCCTCAAAATTAAAAAAGATGACAAATTATGTTTGCTCCGTTAACAGGCAAACTTAGGGAAGGCTTAATGAAAGGCTTACGTGAGATATCAGAGTGAGAAATAAACTGGTTAGTAAATATATTATTTTTCTACTCAGTTTAAAGTAACAGATTGATCTCATTTTCTGACCCCCAAAATTATATTTTCACATATGACTCTATAAAACTTCACAGCTGTGAAGCTTATTTTTACCCTACCACTAATGGGCAAATTGCAACCACAGTAATCTCTATATTTTCAAGCAGAACTGCAGGGGCCACCCTAACAAACTATGATTCACTGACAGTCTGGGGTAGAACACTTCCTCAGAAAATGAAATTAAATAATGGCTTTGGCTTCTCTTTTGCAACATGTGGAAACAATACATAAGGCTAAAGAGAAGAAAATAATTTGCAATTTGCCTCTATCACTTCGATAAATATTAATGATCTGCAAGAATGTCCACAGGAATAGCAAAGTTTGGCCAATAAAATCTTGTCGATTGTAAAGTTATTACAACACCAGTCTGATTTCCTGCATAATGTCATCCATGGAATGGCATCCAGCAACTCATATATTGAGTCTAATAACTTGTGCTCAGCTCTGGAAAGCATTTCAGGCAATTTCAGTTTGACGATGGAGAACCCCATGCTTCTCTTGGTAATTTATTTGGGTGTCATCATCACAACTATTAAACATATGTGCTTTTTTCTAGTGGAATAATGTAGCTCAAATTTTCTGGCCATTGGTTCTGAAGTTTTTCCCTACTAGACTGTCCATTGTAAAAGTATCAAGCATGATCTTTTATGTATGAAATGCTTATTTTGTGTGTAGAAACAGGTTGTGCTCTTTAAATTTATCACTGAAAAGCAAAACATTTTGAGTTGTTTTCACTTTCCTCTCTTTCTTCATAGAGGTTTCAGAACAGTACACAATATTCCAGTATCAGCACTATAAACAAAGATAAAATAATTTTCCTGATTCTTCACACTACTTCCCAGTAAGGCTGGTGAGACACTGGCCCAGGTTGCCCAGAGAGGTGGTAGATGCCCCATCCCTGGAGACATTCCAGGCCAGGCTGGACGGGGCTCTGAGCAACCTGACCTAGTTGAAGATGTCCCTGCTCATTGCAGGGGGTTGGACTAGGTGAGCTTTGAAGGTCTCTTCCAACCCAGACTATTCTGTGATTCTATGATTTTATATGAGCATGGATTATAAAAAGTATTCCCTAATACTTATCTATATTTCCACAGTGATGAATGAAACATTTCCCAAGCTGTTGGGGCTACTGCCCTAAAGTGCAAAATTTGGAAGAGTAACAATGTTGTAACAGAGCATTAACTGTACTTCCAAATCTCAACATCTGTTTTCCAATTCTGATTGCTTCTAGGAAGTGGTTAAAAGGTCTGGACTCAAAGATTTTGACAAACTACCAAATATTAGATATTCTCACTATTCTGCTAAAAGTAACCTGAGGTGATGCTCAAGCCTATTCTGTACCACTTTCTTAATTTTCTCTTAGAAAAGGCAGGCTGTTCCCTGTTCAAAAGGAGAGTTGGCTCTTACGTATATCAGCTGTGTCCTCAATAGGAACACTAAATCATAACTAGATGTGAGCTTTCCAGTTGTACATAACTTCCTTTTTTCAGATAAGAAGGCCAAAGGTCAGGAGGTCCTTACAGAACGTCATCTTGTGCTAATGCACATATGCTGAAGAAATAGAACTTCTTGTAGATGTTGATGAAAATCATCCTGTTGCAAATTAGACCATATGGCACTTGAAAGCTCCCTGCAAACCAATTTGTAAATTACACAATGAGGGGGCCTGAACCAATTTAGGATTTTCTTTCATCCTGCCTCCCTCCTTCCTCACAACTCTGCAATCACTAAACATATGCTTGATTTTACTAAAATGAGTAGACCCATAATGACATCTGCTTTCCTCAGGGTTAAGCCTCTGCAAAAGTATTTGCAGGATTTGGGCTAATTTGGCTGGCAAGATAGAAAGCCTCACTCCAATTTCCATTATACTTGTTACCTGCCAGAGCCTAGAAATGTAAAGAGTTTTAGAAACTGTGCAATCCACTGTTAATAAAATTCTGGTAGCTTAGCTATGTCAGATTGGAAAGCTATGAATCAGACGTATCCTTCTCTCCTGCTTACTGTTGCTCCATAACTGGAACAACTTCATTTCACAAAGTACCAGCCTAAGGAAACAGGTCCAGATTTCGAAAAGGAGAGTTACTACAGTGACTGTGATCTGATGTATTTATTTCAGAGAGGGAAACCTGCATGTTGTAAAATGTACTTCAAGAATCTCTCTACTGCAATGTGCAGAATAAAAGTAAAAGTTTGGAGGTAAACATAGACTTTTGCCTGTGACTACATGGAGAAGAGACTGTTTCAAAAGCGGTGTGCATAAGTCCAAGGAGCCAACATTACCTTAGCTCAGCCTTCCCATAGATCTATTTTCCATTGCTGGTAAAGGATAGTTGCAGTGATATTTTTAGTAATAATAAAGAATAAACAAGATTTCCGTGTGTCTAGTGACTGAGCCAAATTCCTGTCCAAATTTCAGCCTGTGTAGCACTTGGCAGGGTCAGAGCATGAAGAGATAGTAAAATTCCCCTTCTTTTTTAGTGTGCTTAAAAAAAAAAAAAAATCCACTTCAGGTATCTGCATTATTCCAGCACTGGCCACACCAAATTTAAAAAAAAATATCTGAAATCCATTGAGAGTGCAGTTAAAAAGTTACTGTGGGTTTTGCTTGTTGAACAGGAGCTATGAGACACAAAATGAAAATGCTATTTCAGAAAATGCTGGAGGAGGCAAAAGACAGGTATCACTGAATTCCTGGATTCTTTTCCTGCTTCTGTTTCTCCTTAAATGAAAAGTTCAATGACAGCAAAACCTGTAATATCAACTGATATTTTAATGAATACAAATGCACCAATGAAACCCACCTACTAACCTTTCTTTACTCTGAACTTTCATCTAATTCTAGATGCATATTGAGCATGCATTGCTTTGTGCTTGTGATACTGAAGTTAAGATATTTGTTTTCATGGTTGAGAGGGTCCTTTTAACATTTTTCTGGTTTATTCCACTTAGTACAAGCTAATGTTTAACTCCTGTCTTTCATTTCTATCATGATCATGTTACACGTAATTCTTCTCACCTACATATGGCCGTTTCAAATTAAGTACTTATTCTAAGCCAGTCCCTTCCAGAGGGCCATTTCTTTTACTGGTGATCTTTTAGGGTAAGGTGAACCATTCTGTAGGGTTGTTTACCTCTCTTCAGTGACCATAAAGTCTGAATAATAAGCTCAAACAGCATGTGTCACTTCCACTTATATGAAACTATACAAGGTGACCCCACCATTTTCCAGGTAAATCTGTGAATCCTTTCATTTGGCCTTATGGTTCTGATTTCCCATTTGCATGATTTTGTTTCTAATCTTAAACCGTTGTCCCTAAGTAATTTTGGTTTTATTTTATATTTCGCTCCCATTGAAGTACTACATCTAGTACGAACTCTTCCATGAAATTGCAGGCTTTTATTGTCCACAGTGGATGGCTATGGTCACAGAATGACCCCCAAGAAAAAATGTTACCATCAATGTTAACCTTTCATCCTTTGAGGTGTTGTCCAATTTCATGCACTCTCTGTTCTCTTCTGTCTGCCAATGTAACATCTTCACGTACATATTTATTTTGAGGCACATTTTGTGTGTGTTCCTCATACTGGCACTCTTTCTGTTTGGCATGACAGGCATTTATTGGAAACCTGTTGTCTCTGTGCCTTCGCTCTGACCTTATGGTCTTTGTGGATGGGACCCTGATCTTGCTTTTTTCTATTTTTGCGTGCACTGGATTCCTGTCCAAGAAAGTTTGCCTACAAAAAGTGGAAACTTCTCATTATTTGATTAAGAACATAAGTAATGCCACCTTCAAACTTCATTTCTCAGAGGGAGATCTATACTGTTTGAGCACCATTTTATGTACCTGCACATTCACACACAAATAAAGCACAGCTGCTAAGCAAAATTGACATGCTACCTCAAATTAGTGAGATCCAAAACCACGTTACCACATCTGAATTTCTTCTGGCATGCAGAGTACTTGATTTAACTCTAGCTGAGTATCTCTATATGATGCTGCTTTTCCACAGCAGATCTTTTTAAAAAAATCTATTCAAAACATGGATTTTTCTAAAGTATTCTTAATGGATCTCTATTTGAGGGAGCAATATAAATCAAGACATGCCAGCATTACCTGCATACAATTTCATAAGACTATACCCACCAGTGAAAGTCAAAAAGCTTTTCCCTGACAAGTTTGACAGATGTGAAACTGCTATAGAGAAGGAACATCCAAAAGGCAGTAATCTCAAAATCCATTTTCATTATGATCTAAGTTCGTCCCCACTCTCTGAAATATATGGATTTGGGTCTGCTGCTTTTACTCACACAAGTGACCATTTCTTACAAGAATAGTCAAATTAGTATAATTACATCCTTAATTGCAAAGGCACTGTTTGTACACAGTCTACTACACAAGTATGAGTTTCCGAAACAAGCATGGCTGCCTTTATATTGATTTTAATGATGTCAAATTTCAGTTTGACAACATCAAATTTTCAAACCCATTAAGAACCTAATCAACTGGCTGCCTAGAGATATTTCAGGAAGCCTTCAGGGCAGACAGACAGACTCACAGCTTTTCTTGCATAGAAACATCCCACCAGTAACAATGTAAGGTTTGAACACGCAAGAAGAGGACTCTGGCCTTTGTTTTCAGAACTAATGTCCTTGTAACAATGGCTTGAAAAGAAGTATTGTCAGAAACTCTCATTTTGAGGTCCTTGTGTTTGGATTTCTCATAGACTCCTTATATTCTTAGATCGGTCATCTGGTATAACAAAGAGTTGCAATTAACTGCGAATTCCCTGCTGCTGAAAGATAGTTTTAACAAAAATCTCTCCTCCCTAAGTGCTTGTTTGCTCAGTTACAGCAGTTTTTCAGCTATGGAAGGAATAATGGCCTTGCAGAATTGAGGTCCGGTAAGAAATAATGCCAGAGAGTAACAGCCTGGATCAGAGAAGGCAGCTGGCAGACTGTGGGGTGATTTTGCTCAGCCTCTAACAGTTCAGACTTCTCCTACCGAGACTGCACATGCTTGGCCCCTTTCTTTGATGAGCAATAATCCCGTCTAAGTGAGTTGAGACAGCAGCAAAAATGGACAGCAGATGTGCCCAAAACTGGCATCTGTCCCACCAAACTGTTAAGTAACCCTGATCTAAGCGGTAACGAGCCTCAGAGGCTGACAGTGCCTCACTCTGGTTTTCATGGGGCTGATACTCCCTTAAATAAAAAAATAAAAATAATAATTAAAAAAAAATAAAAATAAAAGAATGTGGTCTTTAATGTAAAATGCAACAGTAATAGCCTCAAGGGCTTGTTTCAGTGTCATTGTGGGGCTTACATTAATCCTTACATACTATCGAGAAAATTAATTACACAGGATGGCATCTTTAGTGTCAAACGTTTCAGCTGATCCAAGGCATACTGTTCCCTGCAATATGTTTTGGTCTTCCTAGTGATACATCTTTTGCTGGCACAGGCAATCTGCAACAGAGACATAGCTGAAATGAAGAAGTTATTCCTATCTACTGTCCAGGAAAAGTGAATCCAGAGGCAAAATGTTGAGTATTTTATTCCATTCCCTTCCTGGAATAATTTATGCTCTTGAACATTCTTTAACGTAGAGCTAACAAGCAATCTTCAGACTACATGAGTCTTTATAAATATTGCAGTTGTAGGTAGGCCAAGTGAAGATGCTTATTACTAAAATCAGCACCAGATTAAAGCAAACCAGAAGGAAACTCAGTTGAATACAACACTCTGAAGCACCATCATTTCATATTTCTGTTAGCAATCAGGACACATAACCACAGGCGTAGTTATATGCGGTGCTTTATTTCAGCGCTGGGAAACCAGGGGTTCGCACCCAAAGCTGGCTTCGACCACGGATTTGAACTCTACTACATTTATACAGTTTGGTTACATACATATTCATTAGAGTTACAACGTGTATACTGCATATTCATTAGGTTACACAATTATTTCACAATATCAATTGCAACACCTTGGAACTACCCTAAGCATGCGCAGTGTCCTCTGGTGGTCGTTTTGGGGGTCTTCAGGATGAAGTAAGTAGTCTTCATCACTAGTGTACTTTTCACCTTTCATCACAGCACATGCTCACTCTTCACAAAATTATATAAATTCTTGGATGATAGTAAATGTACCTTCTCAGCACATCCTATCTTCTCGAGATAAGGTAAGTACTAACTTTTAGTTCTCTAAAATATGAAACTCATATACAACCTGCATAGTTTTTAAGATAAGGTAAGAATCTTGGATACAGTTTACGAAGCAAAATGCAGCTAACTATAACATTTCCCCCCTTTGAAAATGCTTTTCTATTCCTAGACAATGCATTTTCACTCCATTGTTTTAATTATAGCTGGGTATCTTTATAAGCCGGAGGGCTGTCAAAAAGTGAGTTAGTATAATTTCTGCTAAGAACAGTAAAGATGCGATCGTTCCTGGAGTTTGATTGACCTATTTGACGCCTAATACAAGCATACAGCAGAAAGAGAAGAGCAACTGTAACTGCAAGCAAAAATAAGCTTTCCAATAATGAATGTACCCATCCTCCCAAATTCAGGTTCAATGTGCCTAGCAAGGCCCCAGTCCAGCTCTGCTCTGCATCTTGTTTTTCCTTTTGCAGCTCCTTTTCCATTTGAGTTAATTGGGAGATATCTCTCTCCACTTCAGAGGTTACGTTTGGGATATGAATGCTGCAATGATCAACCCTATCTTTTAAATATCCGCAAACACCATTTTCTTTTAGCAACATTATGTCAAGTGCCATTCTGTTCTGCAAGGTCATTTTGGTCGTAGCTTGCAATTGTATATTGAAATCTCGAAAACCCTTTTTGGTTATCCTTGCCAATCGATCCATCTGCCCAATTAATTTGTCAATCATTTCTCTGTTTCTATAAGCTGCAATTGGTGCAAAGAAAGATTCTAATGCCCAGCTGAATTTAACACTGCTCGATGGTTCATGCCACACATCATCTTCATCTATCTCTCGTTTGTGCCTAATCTGTAAAAGTTCCTGCCTATTCTTCAAGGGTGACTTTTTCCAAATGGGACACAGGGTTGGTAACCCCAAAGTAATTTCCCTTACAGGTCCTGCTATTGGTAAATGTGTTGCCCAGGTTCCATCACTTAAGGCCCAAACTAAATGTCCCACGCTACCTATGGCTCCTCTACAATCTAGTTTGTCTCCATCAATGCCTATTTTGATTGCTTCTTTTGGATCCAATTGTTTCTGACAGATGCAACCTGCAATCATTACGACTTTAATGATAGACAGAGGTATCTCTCTCATATCTGTTTGGCAGGTTATTACTTGTGAGCAATTCCACCACGGTACTGTTACTCCTTTTGTTACATTGGACCATCGTACACACCATGGGAATGCTTCACTATATTGATATTGTTGTACTATACTCAACGTCCACATATTATTCCATGATTCAGTCATGTTCTGATTATCCTGATCTTTACATTCCCAATAGGTTTGATTAACTTTTTCATGTACCGTCTTGGTAGTCCACTTTTCACGTATGCACAGTATCCCTACTGGCTTTCCCGATAGGCTGTATATGATACGCGTCACTTTTCCTTTATGATTTGTACAGTCTTCTTTGGACTTCACTATAGTTTCCTCAAGTCCACTTAATGCCCATTCTTTGGTTGGCACTTGCTCCAACCTGGTACGAGATTCACATACTATTTTACCAGTTCTATTTATTTCTGGTAAGGTCGTAGATATTATTCCCCATTGTATTGGGTCTTCGGCCGATTTTGGGATGGGAAGGCAAGCAGTGATGTTACTGGTATTCTGGGTCAGTGCAAAAATCTCGAATTAATCCTATCATCAAATTCTCTGCTTGGTTCTGTACACTCTGCACTATTTGTGGCATTTGAGAGTCGTCACTTTCTCCTATACCCCTTCGTGTCCTACATAATTGTTCTCCAGTGACTTTGCAGATCAGAGTGGCATTCTCTGTTCCTTCCTCAAGAGGTGTCCCCACAAAAGCAAACAGTCTGGGTACATTTACTACTATAAACACATAATGGTAATAAAAGCTAGACATCCTGCGTCGTGATTTTAAGTGTGGTAGGACCCACTAATTGCAATTGCCACCGTTTTGGGACTTTCTTCACTCGGGTGTAGTGTATCCAGGAATCTACTTCAGCAACTTTGATTGCGGTAAATGTAGTTAAAAGTACTTGGTAGGGTCCTTCCCAACATTCTTTTAAAGGATCTACTCTCCAAGTCTTTACATACACCGTGTCTCCAGGCTCTATATCATGTACCGGATTCTCAAGTGCTAGTGGGCGATTCCACACTAGTACGGATCTGAGTCGATTCAATGTCCTGCCAAGAGACAACACATAATTGTATACATCCTGATTACCTTTTACATGTACACTTGGATTCGGATCAGGTGCTTCATATGGTTTGCCATACAGAATTTCGTATGGACTTACTGACATTCCGCTCCTAGGTTTAATCCTAATTCGCAGTAACGCTATAGGTAAGGCCTGAGGCCATTGAATTTTTGCTTCCTGGCAAATTTTGCTAAGCTGTCGTTTTAATGTCTGATTCATTTTCTCCACCTGTCCACTAGACTGGGGTCTCCATGGGGTATGTAATTCCCATTTGATTCCCAAACATTTGCTGACTTCCTTTACCACTTGAGCAACAAAGTGTGGTCCCCTATCGGATGATATTCCCAATGGTACTCCAAATCTAGGAATTATTTCCTTCAGTAACCATTTTACAGTTTCCTGTGCCCGGTTGGTGCGACAAGGGAAGGCTTCTGGCCATCCTGAAAGGGTGCATACCCCAACTAATAGATATCTGAATTCTCGAGTTTTGGGGAGTTCCACGTAATCTATTTGCCAATAATCTCCTGGTTGTACACTTGTCCTCATTTTTCCCATATCTACTTTTCTTTTCACTAGAGGATTATTTTTCAAGCAAATTTCACACTTGGCTGTGATAGATTTTGCCATTGTTGACATCTGGACCGAGATAATCCATTTTCTCAGATATGTTACCAATGCTCCTGCACCCCAATGACACTTCTGGTGCTCCACCTGAAGTATTCCTCTCATGATTGTTATTGGCACCACAATTTGTCCATTGGAGGTTACATACCATCCAGAATTATCCTTGACGGCTTTTACTAGTCTTGCCAATTTCTCATCTTCTGTAGAATATTTAGGTGCCTCTGAAGGTGTAGGTAATAAATCAATTGCTCTTACCTTCTGAGAGACAAGACCCACTATAGTCCAGACTTGTCGTGCCACTGATCGAGCTGTCTGATCAGCAAGTCGATTTCCTTCAATAATTTTCGATGTTCCACTCTGAAGAGCTTTACAGTGCATGATGGCAACTTGCGATGGCTTTTGAACGGCATTAATCAAGTTTAATATTTCCTTCTGGTACTTGATGTTTGTTCCTTGAGAGGAAAGTAGTCCACGCTCTTTCCAAAGAGCTCCATGCACGTGAACAACTCCGAATACATATTTTGAGTCAGTCCAAATATTGACCCTTTTGTCCTCGCTGAGCTCCAATGCCCTGGTTAGGGCAATCAACTCAGCTTTCTGTGCTGATGTGTTTGGTGGTAGAGATTTAGCTTCAATCACTGTTTTGGCAGTAGTAACAGCATATCCTGCGTACCGCACTCCGTTTTCCACAAAGCTACTGCCATCAGTAAAAAGTTCCCAATCTGTCTCCTCTAACGGGATGTCCTTCAGGTCAGGACGACTTGCGTGGGTGTATTCGATGACCTCCACACAATCATGTTCCAGAACTTCTTCTTCAGTCTCTGCGCTTAAAAACACAGCTGGATTCATTAGGTTAGTTGTTTTTAGGATAACATCATCCTGTTCTGTCAAAATAGCTTGGTATTTCATCATTCTACTTGGGGAAAGCCAATGGCCCCCCTTTTGTTCCAATACAGTAGTCACCATGTGGGATACAAATACTTCAATCCTTTCCCCACGGTCAGTTTCCGGACTTCCTGGATTAATACGGTAGCAGCCACCGCCCGCAAGCACGCCGGCCATCCAGCACTTACCGGGTCAAGTTGTTTAGAGAAATAACCTATGGGCCTTTTCCAGGATCCCAGCCGTTGGGTTAATACCCCTAGGGCAAGTCTCTGTCGTTCATGCACGAATAACTGAAAGTCCTTACTCAGATCAGGTAGGCCCAAAGCAGGCGCTTGCATTAAAGCTTGTTTCAGTTTTCGGAAAGCTTCTTGTTGCGGTTTTTCCCACACCAAAACCTTATTCTTCTGTGCCTCGTATAAAGGTTTGGCAATAAGTCCATAGTCCATAATCCAGAGCCTGCACCATCCTGCCATTCCTAGAAAAGATCTTAATTCATGTAAGTTACGGGGTTCTGAGATAGCACAGATAGCATGCACACGGTTTATACCTAATCTTCGCTGTCCTTGAGAAAGCTCGCATCCTAGATAGATCACAGTCGTGGATGCAATCTGAGCTTTGTCTTTCGATACTTTATATCCATTCATTCCTAATTGGTTCAATATTTCAATTGTTACCTGGATGCAGAGTTCTTGGGTCTCAGCAGCAATCAGAATATCATCCACATATTGCAGCAACAAATACCATTGTCGGGGAATTCCGATATGGCCTCTCGTAGTCCACTCCTCAAGCTCTTTGGCTAGTTGACTTCCAAAGATAGTCGGGCTGTTCTTAAATCCTTGTGGAAGGCGCGTCCAGGTTAATTGGGTCTTTCTTCCGTTGTGTGGATTTTCCCATTCGAAAGCGAATAGCCTTTTGCTTTCCTGGTCAAGGGGTATGCAGAAGAAGGCATCTTTTAAATCAAGTACTGTAAACCATTTATATTTCTCTTTCACAGATGTTAACAAGGTATAGGGATTTGCAACTACTAGACGTATGTCCTTAGTGATCTGGTTTATTGCTCGTAAGTCCTGGACTAGCCGATAACTACCATCAGGTTTCTTTACTGGAAAAATTGGGGTATTATATTCTGATTTACATTCCTCTAGAATTCCATATTTCAAACATTTCTCAATTAAAGACACTATTCCTAATCTGGCTTCCAATTTCAATGGGTACTGTCTTAACCGTACTGGTTCTGCACCTTCCTTCAGCTCCACTTTCACAGGTTTAGCTGCTTTTGACTTCCCAGGTATGTCAGTTTCCCATATCGTGGGAATCACTGCATCTTCTATTGCCTGTGGTATTTTTACAAGCGGTT
Source organism: Nesoenas mayeri (assembly GCF_963082525.1). NCBI lineage: Eukaryota > Metazoa > Chordata > Aves > Columbiformes > Columbidae > Nesoenas > Nesoenas mayeri. Next base: position 107,123,611 of record NC_137541.1, read on the forward strand.
TTTCCTTTACTAGTAAAATTCGTCCTACCTTTGACTCCGGAATTTTCATTACCAAATCTCCATCCTCAAATGTTATTGTGGCGTCTAGTTTTGTCAACAAATCTCGTCCTAAAAGAGAAACTGGACAATCTGGAACATACAAGAATTCGTGGGTTAATTCCTTTTCTCCAAAGCACAAATCCAAGGGTTGCAGGAATGGCCGTACTTCCTCCTTCCCTGTGGCACCAACAATTGTTGTAGCTTTGTGACCTACTGCTCCCCGTAAAGAATTTAATACAGAGTAAGTAGCCCCCGTGTCTACTAGAAATTTTACATCCCAGTCTCCCACTTGTACTGTCACTAAGGGCTCCTTATTCTGAGTTCTCACTTCCGTGCCTTCATATAGTCAGCTGTCAGTACTGTATTCTCCCAACACCATTGTTCGTGCCACATTTCCCACAGCATTGGACACCTGACCCGCGGGGTCCCTAACCGGACATTCATTCTTCCAGTGTCCTTCTTGCTTACAATAAGCACATTGATTTATGCCAAGCCTCACAGGGGGTCTCAGGGGAGTTCCTTGGGTACTTCACAAACCACGTCCCTGACCTCCTCGACTATTTCCAGCTCCCCTAACCCGGACTCCTACTCCCCTACCTTGTCCCTGGATCAAAGCTAACAAATTTTGCTGGTGACGCCTCGACTGCTCCTTTTCTCTATTATTGTAAACCTTCTAAGCTGTTTCTAGCATTACGTCCAAATCCCTTAATTGCGCTCCCTCTAATCTCTGCAATTTCTTCCGAATGTCATCTTGAGACTGCCCAAAGAAAATTAAAGCCAACTGAGTTTTTGCCTGTTCCGTTTCCACATCTAAATCCGTATATCTTTTGGCAGCTTCTTTTAATCTTTCTAAAAAGGCTGAGGGAGACTCATTCTTTTCCTGCCTTACATTATACAATTTTGACCAATTCATTTGCTTCGGTATAGCAGTTTGAACACCGATCAATAACCAATCCTGGTATCTCCGGAGACGGCATAACCCGCCTCCTGTATTATAATTCCATCGGGGATCCTCTTTTGGAAAGTTTTCATCAACATTACCCTCTAGTCTCCCGTTCCGAATATCTTCTCTCACTTTATCCCTTGCAACCCGTATAACCATATCTTTTCCTATGGAATCCATTAATGTATCCAAAATAACTTGTAAATCATCCCAATCGGGATTTTGTGTCTTAATTATCATTTTCATTACTTTTGCAACCTTATCTGGGTTTTCCCGATAAGGACCGGCTGACTGCTTCCAAATCACCAAATCCCCCAGAGAAAACGGGACCTTTACATAAACCGGTTCCCCCCCAACGCCTACCGCCTGTCGCAGGGGTGCTATTACATTTGATGATCCCCCATCCTTTTGCACTTCCTTTTCTTTTTCCTTGTTTCTAGTTCGGTGAGACACTGGGGTTACGGTTATTTCTTTCACACCGGCTATTACCTCTTTTTCATCACTTGAATCATCATCACTATCAGTGAGAGGGATAGGCGCGGAGGACCTAATTGGTACCATTCCTTCAGAAGGCGCAACATCGAGGCATAGTAAACCCGTCTTTGAATCATTACCACTGCTATTTTCCACAGCCAAACACGTCATGCATTTCTTTGCCGTTGTGCATCTCGTGCACTTATTACCGCTGTCATTCTGCACTAACATTAGCCCACAGCTCTCTCTCCAATCACGCTTTTGCTCCAGATAAAAGAAAAGATCAACATACGGAACTTCATCCCTTTTACCCTCTATCTGACAAAACCTCATTAATTCAGCAATAGTTTCATAGTCCAAAGTGCCCTCTGGGGGCCACTGTACATTTGGTAACTTATACTCAGGCCACCTATGCGTACAATACTCGATTAACTTCTTTTTATGCATAGACTGTTCAAACCCAGCCTCCTTCCAATGTTTCAGTAAACAACTCAACGGTGATACCTTTGAATTAGACATATCAACACAGAAGGATAGAGATAACTGACACAGAAAGATAACACAGATAACTTTACCAGAACAACAATAAACAGGATCAAATCACCGGTTTCAACAGTAAATACAGATTAAATCACCAGAACTACAGACCAGGTGCTGAGCAGCACGAATAACCAGACCAGGTGCGTGCAAATAACCAGATCAGGTGCCGAACCTGCGGCACAAATAACCAGACCAGACCAGATGCCGAGCCTGCAGAGGTTTCCCTCTGTCTGACAGACAGCTGCCTAGGCAATACCCCGGGAGCTCCCTGCCCAACCGAGCGTGGCTTTCGCCGCGTCTGACCGGCAGGCTGCCAGATGCCTGACCAGCAGGCTACCAGACCAGAACCAGGCCAGGTGAGTACCCAATAATCCAGATAAAGCACCTTCTTACCAGTCAGAGGTCCGTCGTGAGCAGCAGAGGGTCGGTCGCGTCCGATGCACTCCCCAAGAATACCTCGGTGCCAGCCGGAGCAGGATTGAGACGTGATCCACCTCAGCAGCCCACGAAGTCCCACCTGGGTTGCCAAAATGTTAGCAATCAGGACACATAACCACAGGCGTAGTTATATGCGGTGCTTTATTTCAGCGCTGGGAAACCAGGGGTTCGCACCCAAAGCTGGCTTCGACCACGGATTTGAACTCTACTACATTTATACAGTTTGGTTACATACATATTCATTAGAGTTACAACGTGTATACTGCATATTCATTAGGTTACACAATTATTTCACAATATCAATTGCAACACCTTGGAACTACCCTAAGCATGCGCAGTGTCCTCTGGTGGTCGTTTTGGGGGTCTTCAGGATGAAGTAAGTAGTCTTCATCACTAGTGTACTTTTCACCTTTCATCACAGCACATGCTCACTCTTCACAAAATTATATAAATTCTTGGATGATAGTAAATGTACCTTCTCAGCACATCCTATCTTCTCGAGATAAGATAAGTACTAACTTTTAGTTCTCTAAAATATGAAACTCATATACAACCTGCATAGTTTTCAAGATAAGGTAAGAATCTTGGATACAGTTTACGAAGCAAAATGCAGCTAACTATAACATTTCTATCTCTGTCCTTTCTTCTGCTATAAAAGTGGAAATAAGCGTGCAGGACAAATGAGGGAACTCTTCAACTGACTGAATGTACATGTTCAAAAAGTTTGGAAAAATAACAGAAAAATTCACACTAGCTCAGATTTCCTTTGCTTCTGTTTTCTGATCTGCTCATTGAGCTAAACTTCTCCTAGAAGAGCTATAAAAAAATCCACACTGGAAATCTACAACTTTTACACTGCTTTGAGTCAGCCAGCTGGATCACTTGTCTCACACACTTTTCCAGCCATTGAGAAATGTTCTCCCAGAAATTCTGTCTGTCTGGCTTTCCTTACTAGCTTTTCAAGTGGGTGGTGGCCACACTATCATGACCCCACATACCAAATTTGTACAGTAGTCTCATCTTCCTCCATTTCATCAGCCTACCCAGGTGAAAAATAGGAAAAAAATGCCATCCTAATATTGTGCACCCCTTGGTTTCATTGCTGCCTATCCCTCACACGTAATTATGATTATCATAGCTGAGCTTTCCCTATTAGAACTCTCTCAGGATGAACGTTAGTATTGGAAATTGATGTGTGGTCGTGTATTCTGAAATGGGCTTACCCAACTCTTTTTTCCAACATAAATCTTCAGATTCTTTAACGCATTTATTGACCTGAATATCTGAGTCACAGACTCTATGTTGCAATTAGAATGGCTTAAAATGTTTTTATGAGTTGAATCCTGGAGAAAAAAAAAATACAAAATGCATCTAAGAAATAAGCAAGATATATCTATCCAGCCACCCTGCAAATCTTAAAAATGTATATTCTAGTCTTTGTGGAAACGAGATGCTCAGTTTGCTTGTCTACTCTCACTGAAAAGTTGATGAAAAATTAACGGGAAAAAAAATTAACCCATTTCATGGGAGACTAAAACAAATTGCTCTGAGCCTTGCTGAAAATTGCTGTCATGCTGCTGTAGAAAAACAGAACACATGAATTTTCCTTGCTAGTACCCACTCCATCCAACTCACATGGTTCTTTTCCTCACCAAAATGTACTTGCTTCAGGTAAATGGCCATCAGAATTTGAAAAGTTTGTTTTATTTGGCTAATTTGTAAATCAAAATAGTTGACTACCTTGAAGTATTAGCTTTGTTTAAGGAAAAAATAGCCACCTGCAAAAAAAAAGTGAAAGATTCCAACAAATGTAATTTAAAACAAATGAGTGACTATTGAGGTTTCTAATGGGAAAGAAAATTTGCTGTCAGCTGCATTATACAGCACCAGCAAGAGAATATTGGAGTCTAGCTGTTGAAGGATCTGGGAGAACACTGTTTGTCACATGAAATAGGAGACAGATGCTTGAAGAAAAACTAGAGCTAAGGATTGCAGGACTGTATAGTAAAAGCATCCAAGGCATAACTCTTGTATAAAGTTTATGGCTCTCTAAAGCACTTGAAGTTAGTCAGACAAAAAGAAATAAATTGCGCCTTACTTGGCAGAGACTGTAAAATTAACAAGAACTTAGAAATAGTTTGTATTCAAACACAAACTCTTCTTCATGTTTACTCATTGTTTAAGTACAGCTGAAGTTAATCATGTGCTTCCAAGCTCTGAACACAGGACACAAAATCTTAAAATCTTTTAATGATTTACGTGGTTTATGTCAAAGTGTTTTAGTCTTGTATGTTTGACTGCAAACATAAACATATCAATACATTTGAAAGCTAATACACAATGAGCTTTACTGAAAACACACAGAAATCAATAGGAAGCTTCTCATTGATTTTGATTGAGCCTGGAGAAGACTCAAAATCTGAAAAGCAGTATGGTAAATCTTGTTCTCATCAAGATGGTAGTTACACTTCGTAGCCTCCACCAGCTGCTTTCTGAAGAGATATTCCCCCCTTCTTCCCTTTTGCATGACTTTATAGTGAATTACTGTTCAGCAAATGTTTTTGCAAGCAAATCTGTTTGCAGCACACCTTGGCCCTTCAGACAAAGACTCCTAGGGTTTGTAGGCAAGGGAAACACATCAAGGAGATACGTAACTGGAATAAAAAGCCATTCTTGTGCAGGATCAACTAGAAACATGGGGAAAACTAGGATTTGCCTAAGACAGGTGACTGCCAGAGGCAACAAAATTATCATGGCCCTACTCCTTATTTTGCTGTTGCTGGGGCCCTGGAAAGTCTTGCTGGTTGCTGCTGCTGGCAGAGAAGTCCATGGGGCAGCAGTGCTGCTCTGGCAGGGCATGGTGTCCATGCTCCCCATCAGCATCTGGGCCCCAGGAGCCACAAACCCAGCTCCATACAGCTCTCCTTACAGTTTTATAGTTCTTTCCACTCCTTTCTGCCCCTGGCACAGGACACAGCTCCAAATTTTGCTTATCTGGCTCAGACTCCCCAAAACTGGAGAGTCCTTGGACTAGTGCTGCTTTTGGCCACTTGTTCAGGACTTGCCTAAGTGATAGTAATGCAAGCACAAATCTAATATCCAAATGTAAACCAATAACACAGTCAAAATATTCTGAGTTTTTAGGCCAAAATTATACGGAAGATCCCATTTAATGTTACCAAGAAAATAACATTTAGAAAAAAATGTGTAGGCATTGCCTTGTGATGTTCAGGACCAGGTGACACTGAATTCAGCTTTAACAAAGCTGTACCTGATTTTAAAAGTGAGGAACAAAGTAATAATATGGGGTTCATTCTACTCATTCAGGAAGTCACATGCAGATTACCAGAAGAGATTCCGTGGTTTGGCGAAAGTCAGCCAAGTTCCCTTAACAAATTTTTGTATTTAAATGCTTTTCAACCATTCTCAATAAAAGAAAACATCTGAACAGAAAATTGTCAGACTGGAGAGACTGCTCTTCACATCTCTGAAAAGCAGAAGACTGTTTCTTACTTAATTCACTCCCCACTCCCCATTTTATTTGTATGCATTTAGAGAAGTCTTGGTTGCATAATTGAAAATAATTTTGAATGCCCTTAATCATGGCAAAAGAAAAGAATTCCTGAAAGTGTGAGATTAGAGAGATGAGTTTTATTCCTGAGTCCTCCAAAGGTGCAAGAGTGTATTTTAGTATCAAAGCTCCGGAAGCCAGATTAAAGAACATTCTTAATTATGTTATTTCTTTGATCTGGTTTCATAAGTGTAGCGTTCTCTCCTATAATTATTTGCAGGTTTTCTGCATGTGGATCCAGTTGCACACATGCTAAAGCAAGTGGCATCATATGATCACAAAACTAGAGTAAGCAAGGAATGAATCAGAATCCACTAAGGGTTGTCAGAGACAATGTGGCCTAGTGCAAAATGACTTCAGATCATACGAGTCTGGTATTGACTGGTCATGACACATATCTCAGGGTGGGGCTTTTTTGTGATATATGGCCCTTAATGTATACCACAGGACTGGCTTGGATTTTGCAGAGGTTCAAAAAGCTTTGCAACAAGTACAGTTGAGTTTCTTTGGTGTGGGGAGCGTGGGGAGAAGGGTTGTGTAAGTTTGACTCCGTTCAAATTTATGAGCTTCATTAAAACCAGATAAACATCAAAATTATTGAAGGACAAATCTAAAGTAGGCACTCCTTCCCCTGAGGGAGCCAGGGGACAGATTGGGTACTAAGCATCCCCTTTTTGTGCTCAGGGAAAGGAAAGAAACATCACAGCTACAACTGGGGAAGCAATACCAAGCAGTCGCACCCTTTCCAGGGTAACCAGCTAATTTTCAGTTGGTTCCCTTCATATTATCCTAACATTACTCTCCCAAGTAACTGAGCAACCTCCAGTGCCTCACTGACAGAATATTTTGAGTCACTGTTCGGTAGCTCTGGGTTCGCCACCGGTTGCAAGAGAAAGTGCAGAGACGCTTCCATCCCGGGGCTGTGCTGCCGCCTGATGGCACGTTTTCCACATAGCTCTCCTTTTATCCCCTAAGACTCAAAAAAGCCCACAATCAATGAATAGTTAGTGATCTGTGATACCGCTGGTAACATAATTCTGGTGAAGTCTTTCCTTGTGCCTGTACTATTCATTTTTCTTATTAGCAAGGGATAAGGGAACACAGAATCTCCCATTTAATTCTGAGGAGACATAAAACAGAGGGGCAGAGGATGAGAAAGCAAAGTTATTTGTAAAATGGGAAGAGTGGACTGAAAGAGAGGATGTAAATCAATGTTTTCTACCTGGAAGCAGAGAGCAGAACCCAACAAAGAAAAGTCAGGCAGGGAATGGTAACAATCCTGCAGTGAAGAATCTGGAATTGTAGTTGTTCTCAAGTGAGTATTGTTCAAAAATCTTCTGCCCGTGTGAAAAAGGCAGGTGTTATATAGAGCTGTATTGAAAAGAAAGTTGTGTGTAAGGTGCTGTGAAACAGAACAGAGCAGAAAAGGGATGCCTATGTGTAAAGCATAAATTACAAACAGTTGGTTTCTTTAAAAATCTTTCTATGTACACAGAGGTTTCACAAAGTGTTTGTTTAGAGAGTTTGCTTAAGTCTTGCAGACACAAAGTCTAAGATCTTGATTCTGGATAAAACTATACCTTTATATATATACCAGAAACACATATACGATCTCAAAATGCAAAAGGACTGAAGCGAATCCCAGACATAACATTTCAGTTTTCATACCAATGAGATCCAGCAACAACAGAAAATATGTCTGTTTTCTTCCCAGTTTTCAAACGGATCAATGTTATGCTCAAATAATTCCACGGTAGTTTGGCTTATGCAAGAGAGTAAAGTAACAGCTTCTTTTCCTTGTGAGTTTACTATGTAAATGAATACAGCCTTTTCTACAGCAGTGCTTCTCTGTATATTGTAATACTAATTACTCCTGGGACTAAAAAAAAGAAAGTAACATAATGGGAGGCACAGAGAGGAATAGCATAAAAAGATAAATAATTCAAGCATGAAAAATGACATTATAACTTCATTGGCATCTTGCTCCTTCAGTGTTTTCCAAATGATAATGCAGGAAAGCAATCAGAATGACAAACAAATCATAATTTCTCAATCTATTTTTCTGCAACTGGTAGAAGAAAAACATCTGGAAGATCCTAGAAAACTACTTCTCTTCCAAACTCCAACAACTCCAAAGAAAACAAATCGTCTGAAGGATTTTGACAGTGTAATTAGTTGTTCTAATTCCCCCGTCAATGCTGATTGCATGTGTCTCATTATTAAAAGTGACTTGGGAACAGTGTTGCTGTCTAAACCAGGAGCTACTAGAAAATGTAGGACAGAATGGGAATTAGTCAGAAGGGGTGAGAGGCAAAGGACCAAAATGGAGAGAGAGATTTTTTTTGTGAGAGATGTAAAGGAGCAACATGGACCTGAAAAAAAAAAAAGAAAGGAATAGTGACAAAAGAAACTTTGCCAAGATCTAGGCAAGACAATCAAATGAGGTAGGGAAGGACAGAAAGAAAAATAGGAGGAGATAAAACAAATGAAAACTCAAAAGAAGGAACAATGAGAGAAAAATGATTGTTCCTGCTGAGAAGTTTCAAACAGAGTGTAGTACATCTAGAACTGGAGGATGCATCTGGAGTGAAGCTGCCGATTCAGGTTTTAAAGATGGAAGACAAACTAAGGCTACGTCTGTTCTGTTTGATAGCTTAATTCTTTGGTTCCATTCCAGGACCTGGTCCCAAGTTGTTCACATCTGAATGTGTTCATCCACTTGTGTGCTTTTCTTCGAAGCTAACTGACTGCTTCTCTCTAGGAAGAAGCCAGCGCACAGTCCTGCCTGTGACCAGCAGGGATGAGGCTGTGCCACCACCCTTCCAAGCCAGTCCTCCAAAACAGAGCCAGCTCACCATAACACTACACAGATTCCCACACCACCAAGCATGCAGCCCAGTCCCACTGCGCAATGCCATTCAGGTGACACTCAGATAGCCTGCTACACAGCCTCTGTTTACTACAAGCTTTTGGAACTAAATAAACATGAAGAATAGTTATTACGATTTAAGGGGCCACCTTACAGTGCCACACAGGAGATCTGGGCAAGCGCACCACAGTGTAGATGCCCCCATGGAGAAAATGGGGCTGAACTGCTGTCACCACAAGCTGTTCTGTGGCCGGTGTTAGGTCTACGGTGGCACAAGAAGAAGGAAAATCAGGCAGAAAGCTTCTGACTCCCAGAATGAGGTGAGAATTGCTTCCACCTGGATGCACACGGATGGTGAGCTGGGATGAGTCCCGAACACTGGATGCTCTCCTCCGTCTTTAACGTAACGGCAGACATTTGTAATAGCAGCTGCAGTCTGAAAAATGATAACATTTCAGTATCACACCCAGAACAAAAGAAAACAATGAGTTTTGGCCAACTGCCACGCACCACACCCTTGATGTGGTAATACTGGAGTCACACATGGCAAGGTGCTCCATTATGAAATATTACATAATCATCTTTCATTAAATTATTTTCTAGTGTCGTTCTCCACTTATGATTTTATTATGTTTTCCTTTTCATTGTTTACCTCATTCATGAATTAGCTTTCTGCATTAGTTTGTCTGTGGGACAATTTAATAATTTCAGGATGTTTTAAGAGTTTTTAATGGAGAAAACATATTAACGAAATATGATGAAAGTAAAATAGTCACAGAGGTAATATAGGTCAGTGCTTTACTATATTTCCAGGTAGGACAAAAATGGATCCTTTCCCATGAAAAATAACTATTTCCTATGTCTACTAGAAGTGCTAGAAATGTATCAATCTATAAATGCGTGATTATAAAAAGTGCTCCGCTTTTTTCTTCCACATGGAGAAGGAACAGGTAGATGATATAGAACTGCACTCTTTTGTAATAATAATAATAATTTTTCCTTTAAGCAGGATGATGTCCACAGTTAATTGTTCACAGATCTCTTGAAAAATTTACTTCATGTTGCTTAGTGAAGAAGTGGCACATGAGTTTACCACAAGCTTTCAGATTAAAGATACCCTAGGAAAAATGCCTTCTGAAACAACTTATCAATGTTTCTACCCAGCATTTTGTTCTCTTGGAGGCCAGCTGCTGTTGTTGCTCTTGCTGCTTCACGAACGACATCTAAAGCTGCTGGGTAGTGCAGAACTAACTTGAAAAATTCAAGCTTCTTATAAGTTGCATACCAAAAATGACTCTAGAAGAAGCGCCTATGTAGGCTAGCCTTTAGCAGTGTGTTAGCAAGAACTTTGTCCTTAGTGAGAACTGAAAACAGCACTACTTGTCTACTCACAGGTGGATTTCATGATAGCAAGTGACATTATTTTCAGATGGTTTAAAGTTTTAATCCCTTAGATATGAAAAGAGGCAGCCTGAAATTGCTTCTTTTATACATTTCAACCTGTGCTAATGCATAGCGTAACTTGGAGTACCTGCAGGGTAGCAGCACAAAGGTAGGATGCTGAGCACTGCCAGCGCTCTGTATTGTCACCTGAAGCTGAAGGAAGTCTGGTAACTTTCTGTCTTCCAGCATGCTGGTGCCAACTCTGGGCTTGCTTTTCTAACCAATAACTAACCAAATACATAAAGAGTTAGGCTTCTTTTTAACACGTCTGCAGAGATGGCTACCCGTCTTCCTCACCTCTTCCTACTTTGCGTTATGGAGAAGATGAGGAAAGAATCACATTGGCCACTGGCATCCTGTGCAACAGAACAAGTAAGCAGCCAAGGAAGGAGGTGAACAGTGCAGTGGAGATCCAGATGAAGCTATGTTTCGGAAACAGATGCCTGCTTTCTGTCCTCTGATAGAGGCTGAGGTGTAGTTAGCTTCAGGAACATATTTTCAGTGCTAACTGTGCTTTAAGCATTTATCAGTAGTGCTGCAAACGTGCTGAGCTCTGTGCAACCCTCAGGACTCAGCAAACACAAGCATTTTTGGGGGGGTGGGAGGGGACAGGGGTAGTGTTGCTACCTTTTAGCTGGATCAGTTCAGTGCTCAGCTACAGGGTTATGCGGGTGTTGATGTCAACTCTGCTAAGGGAAGCGGAGCAGGGGCAGGAGCCAACAGATAGATGTGGAGCCAGGATGGCGTGAGGAGTGGTTAACCTGGTTTGGGCACTCTTCTGCAACCCAGCATGGAACCACAGTGTGAATCTCTCAGTGGGTGGGAAGGGGAGGCTGGCTGGAGAGGTCAGCAGATGCGATTTGATGAGAGGACTCTTCAACATTTAGTTAAAACTTAACTGTTGCACACTTCCCAGGGGTGGGGTGCCTATGAAATTAAACGGTACTGTTGTATAATAACACTTTAGTTACTTAATGCACGTAAAAATGAGTTAGGGAATGCTCTTTACGAAGACCAATATGCTGGAGGGGCTGTGCCAGGCACCAGGCAGAGCTGGGGAAGTGGCAGGGCTGGGGAAGAGGGGGAATGTTCAAAACACTCCTTTTCATGCCCAGCCTGCCAAAGACAGCCTTAATCCAGGTGCGCTTGCTAGACTTCAAGGGTTTTGAACAAATTTATCTTTTCTGTGTTTAATGATGGGGCCTTTCAGTGCTTAAAAGAGGCTAGCAAGAAATATGGAAACAGACTTTTTAGCAAGGCCTGTTACAATAAGACAATGGGTAATGGTTTTAAACTAAAGGAGGGGAGATTCAGGCCAGACATGAGAAAGAAATTTTTTACAAGGAGGGTGGTGAAACAGTGGCCCAGGTTGCCCAGAGAGGTGGTAGATGCCCCATCCCTGGAGACATTCCAGGCCAGGCTGGACGGGGCTCTGAGCAACCTGATCTAGTTGAAGATGTCCCTGCTCATTGCAGGGGGTTGGACTAGATGACCTTTTAAGGTCCCTTCCAACCCATACTACTCTGTGACTTCGTGATTCTGTGACCGGCTCGTGAGGCCCTCTCGCCTATGGGGGATCCCGCTGACCCTCCGCATCACCCCTCCTCCTGGACACAGCCCACACACTCGCCACAAATCCCCACGCAGGATCCCGTGTCGGCCCGTCACTGTCCGCCGGGTCCCAGCTCCGCACCGCGCCAATCAGCTGCCTCGACGCCGCCAGGCCCCGCGCATGCGCGTCGTCGAGGAGGCACGCAGGGAAAGGCGCCGGTCGGCCCACTGCTCGGGAGCCTGTCTCCGGGAGGCTGGTGGTTGGCCGGGGAGGCGGGCCGTTGGCGGTGGTGGCGGCTGAAGGAGACTCGAGGACGGGGGTGCCGCTCCAGGCGCTGTCGCTCCATGCGCAAGATGCTGCTGGCCGCGTTCTCCCGGGTGCTGCAGGGTCCGGCCGCCGCCACGGCCGCGGCCGCCGGGAGGACGGTGAGTGCGGCCGTTGCCTGCCCGGCCACAGAACGGGGCGGGGGGGACCAACGGGCGCGGCGGGGCGGCCTGTGGCTGTCGCGCGCTTCCCTGTGTGGGGTGAGCGAGACGCGCGGGTGGGGCGGGGGGGGCGCTGTCGGCGGGGCCGGGCCGGGGCGGCCGGTGCCGCCTCAGCCCTTGGCGTGTCGCTCGCCGTCACTCGCCCGGCACCTGGGCTGCCGCAGGCCCTGCCCGGTCACGGCGTGTCCGGGCCCTCGGAGGCCGGGCCAGGGCTGTCGGGGAGCGGCCGCGCTGGGCTCCGCCTGCTGGTACCGCACGGCTGCTGCGCTGGGGTCATGGGTTTGTCCTTTGGAAGTAACGCTGGCGTGAGGGCTGGCAGCACGGGGGTAACCGGAGCCAGACCGGTTACTTGGTCCCGGCGGCAAAATACAATAAATTAAAAAAAAAAAAATTAAAGCTGTTTATTTATCTTTCACTCAGTGTAAAATACTGCGTGAAAATAAAACGGTTGCTGTGTGCAGGGTCTCGCTGCATAACCGCCCGTTACAAGTGCTTGGTACGTGGTGCTTTCCAAGCGCCGCGGCCAGTGCCGCTGCCCACGCGTGGGGTCCTTGCAGGGGAAACGGGGGACGAACGTGCCTCCAGCAGCCCCGGCGTTGTGGCGGGAGGGCAGAACGTTCCCGCGGCGGCGCCGGCCGGAGCACGGGCCGCTGGGAAGAGGCGGCTGCAGCCGCCCTGCCCGGAGACACTGCTGCTTCTGTGCGCAGCCACCTCTTTGCTGTCTTCCACTTTAGTGCGATAAAAAAATGTTTTGATTTCTGAAACCCTTTTCCCGGCACTTTGCATAGAGTTCTTTTATTTATTTGTATTTTGGCTGTCAGCACAGGTCAGATCCTAAACAGGGGGTGAACATACTCTTCTTGTTCCATTTGAAATTCAGCCATCTGACCTTTTTAAAGCCACTTTCACCTTTCTTTGTTTAAGCAATGGTCTCTTTTCATCTTTTCCTAAATTTTCTTTTTTTTTTCTTTTTTTTTTTTTTCTAGTATTAGCATATCATTTGTTTTGTGTTATCTCTTGTGTGGAAAAGATCTTTCTATGTGTATTGAGACTATGTAGAATATGTATCTGAAACTATTTACTAATTTACAAATAAAACATCTGTGTTAAAATTTTCAAACATGGATGCCTAAAATTAGTTCCTCGCTGCAAGTACTTGGCTGGCTCCTGACATCTGCATTTTCCTGGAAGTCAAAACTAGATTTGGTTTGGATATCTTAACACAGATTTTTGGATCCTAGGGACTACCAAATATGTAAATATTTGTCTTGAATTGTTCCTGTGCATTTATATTGAAAGTGTAAATTAGCAAATAAATAGAAGCAGTCTTAATCCGTAAAGTAGTATGTTATAGCTACTTTGAGCATATTGCAAAGCATAAAAACGGATTTCCATGATGCAGAGCTTACCTGTAAAGAAACTACCTCTTAAAGTGTTCTAGTTGGCTAATCATTGGCTGACTTCTTCTTTCCTAATTGTTGCAGTCACTTACTCTTGTCTCTTTTTTTCTTTTCTTTTTCCCCCCTTCAAAATGCTGCTAACCTAGGGAGCTGTTAGTGAGGTAAGGCTTGAATTAGTTATGTAGAGATTTGTTTTTGACATGTGTATTGGCCATCTATTTAGAACTTTTGCTTTTATGTCATATGCAGGATGGGGGGTGGGGGAGTTGGAGCAGGTTGCCCACAAAGGTCCCTTCCAGCCTCAGCCATTCTGTGATTCCCAAACTCTTGATTTACTTCCAACTCTAGAAGTCAAATAGTTTTTTTTTTCACTAATAATACTGATGCATTGTGGTAAACAGTGTAGAAGCTTGGTTTATATTTAAAACTTTGTTTAATCTGATAATGGAGCAGGGGGAGGAGGGGATCGGGATTGCTAAATCAAATATGCATCGAAGTAGGTACCTAGGATGGATTGAGAAATTTCTCCTGACTTTTTTCTAAGCTTTCTACCTATCAATCAGACCTGTTTTGGAGACAGTGACCCAGAGATTCTCAGACTTTTGAAATAATGAACCTTCAGTTAAATGTATGTAAATTCCATGGTTGAATGAGCTCCTGAAATTTATGTGTAACTTAATTAGCAATACGATTTTGCCACTAAAGACGTAGTCTGTTCTTTATGCTAGGACCACAGTGCATGCAGGGACAGATGAGCATCGAATATGATGCTGCAGTGAAACTTTGTGAAATTATCTAAAAAGACCAGATGTTCATTAGTCAATAGCTTGTGTTTATTCTTTAAGACAGAACAGTAATGTATTTTTAAATGTCCCTCTTATCTCTTCCCTACCATGCCACCTTTTCTGTTCTGTATTTCATGTATACTTGGGTGCGTCACCTTTTATGTTTGTAGGTAATTTTTAAGTAGTGGCCATGCTGTTACCCACTTAAGTGATACTCTGTTGTTATTGCCATGCGTCTTGAAAAGAAAGAGTGAGAGTAGTTCACATTCCAGAAATCTGCGTTTTCTTTGGTTTAGTTTGCCTTGTGTTTGTTTAGGGTTGGTTTTTTTAATAAGGCAAATTCCAGTCAGCACAGAGCCATCAAAATCTGCATTGGCTGTTTCTACTTGTATAGACAATCTGGCAGATGAAGGGAAAAATAATTATTTTTGTGGCTTTGATGCTCTTTGTAATCTTTTGAAATTTCTTGGTTTAATTCTAGACAATTAAGGGTACTACAAATATAAATTCTGTTCTCTTTTTCTAATCTTAATTTTAAATACTGTGTTTTAACGAACTTCTAGCACACACATATAAAATAGAAGTTCTCTAGTATTATAAGAACGTGTCACTGGTGACTTTAATTCACGCATAATTTGGGAGTACTGTTAGAAATTATTTGAGAATTTACCCACTTTTGCTTGATAATTAAATATGTTTTGGTTTTGTCTTTTTTTTAAAGGCATCTCGAGTGATGGTAGCATCATCACGTAACTATGCAGACTTTGCAAGTGAAGCTACGTTTGAAGTTAAGGTAAAGCAGCTGAACGCTTAATACTGACATTCTGTGTAAGTGCTTGTAGACCCTGACATGATGGAATTGCCCCTTTGTCTTTTCAATTAGAAAAACACTGTTTGCATTTCTGGAACCAAACCACTCACTATTTCACCTGATCCTAAATGTAGCTTGAAGTACTGTGCTAGGCAGTATGTAGTAACGTTATTTGTTTCTTAAAAATGTGAAGTTGTGATTCTTTGCAGCTGTGAGAATGAAGTCACAAAAGAGCTGAAGAACCTCTTCTGTTCTGAAGGGAAGAGTATTAATGTTTTCTTACTGCTTTTAAAACAAATAGTTGCTGTTTCCTTCCTACCCTTCTTTCCATCTCCCTTTTGTTTATGAAGTCATGGGTGCCGATCCCACATGTGCAGCTGATTGAGTTCCATATAGGTTTTGGAGGAAAAAAATATGACATAGTTTTAATGCTTAACTTGGTGCTGCTTAAAAAATGTGCATTATATTCTGTCCGCTTTCCTCATTGGCTATGTCTTAGGAAAAAGCAATGCTTCTGTTGACAGTAGCTTTTGTCCTGGCTTTTCATTCAGGAATTTATAAATTCTGAAAGAAACTTTTATCCACTCTGTGTTTGTCCATGCCTGTAAAGTATTAAAATTGTTTCACAGACAGAAGGGAGGGGAAAATAAAGTTTATATGAAAAATCTTTTCTGAGTAGATACAAGGTTTAATGTTTGGTCCTGTGTTGATTACAAGACTCATAAGTTTCTGTTGTTACGTGAACTCTGAAGCAGAGCTGTCCCAAGAGTAGTGTGCACATGTTAAATCAAATTCATCTAGGTGTCAGTGGATTTGCTCTGGAGAGACTTTGCTTAATATAAACCATCTAATCTCTACAGCAGTATTTTGGCCATTTAATCTGCTCTGACAGAGTGATTTGTTTGTTCTATTCCACTGAACTCAGCTGATTTTTAATTTTTGTTTTGTGTGGGTACCTAAATCAGCCCTCTTGTGCAACTCTATTAAGTCCATGGTTTGGGGATGAAGTTGTACTGGGTACATGATTGTTTGACTGGCAGAGTGGCTGGTGCAACAGTGGTTTATCACTGCTTGTTAGAAGTGGTACTAAAAGAGGTGAAGTCCAGTCTTAGGACCAGATCTTACAAGCTGTTTCATGAAGGAAACTCTGTCTTCTCTCTTCACTAAGCATTTACTAAGTCACTAACTTGGCTCTTACCAAGTATTTGGCATGCAGCAACTGTGCAAATGTACATTTCCAGTGTTTTGTCAGGACTTCAGTTCATCTGCTAGTACGAACTGCAAGGCTTCATTTCGTGAATGGAAATCTGTTGTTATTAAAAAGTAAAGCTTTCAGTTCCCTGAATTTGGAAATAGTGCACAAACTGGACAGTTATTTTGACCCGTGAATTTAGGTTTTGCTGGCTTTCTCTTTGTAAAAGATATTAAAAGCAGAATTTTAAAATTACACATTAAAAAAAAAAGTTATATTAATAAATAGGATAAATTACTTTCAAGAAATGACTGCTTGTTCAACTGGGCAGAAATGTGACCTCCATCGCCTGGAAGAAGGACCCAGTACCACAGCAGTGATGACCCGAGATGAGGGGCTCCAGTACTACAAGACTATGCAGACCATACGACGCATGGAGCTGAAGTCTGATCAGCTGTACAAGCAGAAGATTATTCGTGGCTTCTGCCACTTATATGATGGTCAGGTAAGAATTTTTTTTCCAAGAGGTTTTATATTGCCTTAGCTTTCTTAATTTAGGGACTTGAATAGAGTGGAGAATAAATCACAACAAAGTATCTATGTAAAATATCTGAAGTTGTAACTGGATCCATGATTTGCACGCAAGGGAATCCCTGAGGTCTTGAGACAGCAATAGGAAGAGAGAAAAGGCAAGGTGTAGTTGAAGATCAGCTGAAGGTGAGGAATAAGCAACATATTAAGTTCAACACATTTGGAGGCCCACATCCTCCTCCTCAAGCTTCAATGATTTTTTTTTTTTTTGTTCCAGTGTCTCATAGGCCACTTGCCCACTAAAAAGCAATAGGCAAGAGAAGGAACTTCATGAATTTGGTGAAACTTTGCTATCTGTCTGTTCCCCCCTTCTGTTTTTGAATTGCAGTTATTTAGATGTTTCATTTGGGAGATGGGTGTAGAAAAATTCCACGAATCTTTGCAGCTTCTGGTTCCCCTCCTGGCTGCTTTTCTTAGTTGAAATCAGGACAAGATGGAATGTAGAGCCCAAGGCTGTTGTGGCTCCAGGTTATGCAAACACAGGCCTGCCACACCTTGGGATTTAAGGCAGTCTCCTGTCTCTGTGCTCTTCCTGGTTTCTGCTGATATTTGAAGTATTTGAGACCATAACTAGCCTTGCCACGCTGCTGACTGTGGAAATCGTGTGCTTTTCTTTATTTCTTTGTAACAGGAGGCTTGCTGTGTAGGGATCGAAGCTGCCATAAAGCCTACAGACCATTTGATAACAGCTTACAGAGCTCATGGCTTTACCTATACACGAGGAGTGCCTGTTCGAGAAATTCTTGCAGAACTGACAGGTTTGTGCTTGGTAAAGTGAGGATTCACATGCTGCTGTACTTGTGTCAGAATTTTTAATTCAAATTCAGTTATGTTGGTGCATGAAGTATAGTGTGTCTTTAGAAGCAGTTTAGTAGTGTAGAATAAATTGATTTCATAATTTTATGCTGCATCCACTTTTTATTATAAAACATAAGTCACAGAATGTGCTGGTACTTCTAAAGCACAACTTTTGAAATTTTTTTCTTGATACCATATGCTGTATTTGTTGTGCTACAGCAGCTTGGGTAGATGGAGCTTGCTAGTGGTCGGTGTTTATTCTCAATAGGACAGGGCATTACCTTCTCTAGAAAACAGGCTTGGATTTTCAGAATTAAACTGCTGAAGTCTTAGGAAGACTGGTGAACACTGTCTGTAATGGTAAACTGAATTTTTTTTTGGAAAATTTGACTGTAACAAGAGTGTTAGATAGTGATCTAGACAGAGCTAAGATTTTGTGGAGAGAGAGATTTCCTCCCAATAGGATCATAGATGGAGCAAGGAAGAGAGGAGTGGATCAGCCTCTTGAACTCTTAGAGGTCTGTGAAAGGGTGCCAGAAGTGAAAAATGAACAAGGAGTTTGAAGGCCTTTGTGAATCATTGGTATAAATAACGTCTTGATCCTAGAATTGGCATTCTTGAAATGTTAATACAGGAAAACACATTTTGAAGGTAGAGAAGAGAGATGGTTTCATATACTGAGAATGTGTGTGCGTTAAGAATGCATGTTAATAATGTATGTTTGTCTAGTGATTGACTTTCCAAGTGTCGCTTAATACTGAGAAGAGAGTATGTAAGGAGATTGTCATGACTCAAGTCTACTATCGGCACTGAAACTACAAACATCAGTGATGATAATAATTTATTTCTTTTCACAAGGTGCATTATCTTCTGTAGCATTGTGCTTGGTTTTAGTGGGCTTCTTTTAATTGGGAAAGATCATCTGCAGTACAGAGACTGCTGTTCCAAGTAACAACACTTGGGGCAAGTTTCTAGGGAGGGAGTGCTGCTAGAGCTGATTTTTGCTAACAAATGTCTTCACTGAACATGCCAAACTGAAAGACAGCCTGAGTTCTAATGACCATAAAATTACAGAATTCAAATGTCTTTGAAGGAGCGGGAAGCAGTCACCCAAAGACTAGTGGATACAATCCTAAAGGAAACAAACTATAAAAAAGGACATTTATGGAGAATTGATGATTCCTTGACAAACAGTTTTGTGGATGTCAAGGCAGATTGTTCTAAGAAAAGTAGAAAGTATAGCAGAAAGTGACATTGGTAAAACCAGGAGTTCTTAGCTAAAATACAAGAAAGGATTGTACAAAAAATGGAGGGAGATTACTGTAGTTTAATTACAGTTAAGAGAAACAGTCTTCTGATTAAAATTAGATTATAGTTTTTTATTAGTATTATTATTATTTTTGCTTTACTTTGGCTCTAGCTGGCAGGATCTATAAAAGCTCACATGAAGCCAGTTCATAAGCATATGAAAGGTAAAAGAAAGACGAATAATAAAAAATGATCCACTATGAGAAAGAGAAGTACAAATTCCTGAAGGAGATCAAGCTTACTTCTTCTAAAAAGCAAAGGCAGAAAAAAACAACCAAACAAGCTGTGCTTATTAGAAATAAAATAGAAACCTCTGTGGCTATTAACAAGACAGATTAGAATGAGAAATAGAGTAGGTTGATGAGAAATTTTATGTTTTTAAATCAGCTCATTTAATAGGGTTGTTTGTAATGCTTCATGGACCACCAGTTTTCTTCAAACTACAGCTTGAATAAATGTGACTTTTTGATGTTTATGATGAGGCAGGGTGGGGAGTTGTTGTTTTGCCTATCTGTAATTTTTACTTCTGATTATTGTCACAGGGAAGTCAAGTGTAGATTATTACAACTAATTTGGAACAGTGTTCATATCTTTCTTGCAGAAGCTAACAGTAATAAGGACTGTAAATACTGCCTTTTACAGATTACTTATATGAGAAACATAGACCATGTTTGTTGCTTTTTCCATGCAAGAGACAGAACCTGACACAACAATGTGATGTTCACAGAGTTGACTTTATTGTCGGACCGGGCTAGCTTTATAGCAAAGCTGCTCTGTCCACGTGCCTTGCAACAATGTGATTGATTGTAATCCGTACTATACAATAATGTGATAGGCTGCATGTACTGTCCACGCGCTCTGCAAGCGTGTGTCCGGCGATTGCTCATTCATTGTTACCTTCTAATGGGGTTCCTTTAGTTTCTTTTGTCTCTGGCTTCACCTCTCAGCCAGGCTGGTGACAACCCCATACCCCTGGGGTGGAGGGGGGCTCTGCCACTACACATGTTGGCTATTAAAAAAAAACCCATACATTTATCAGAAAGTGTTTTTGTATAGTAGGACACTGAAACTTCTTGGTTGGTTTTAAAAGTTCTTCTAAATCTCATTCTGTATTTCCTGAATTATGTTTTCATTATCATTCTCTTTTTCCCCCATCTCTTCATTGTTTTGTGATATATTTAACTGTAAAGTCATTTGGGAGAGGCCATTGTGCCTTAACTGCGCACAGATCTAATAGCAACAATGTGGTCTTAGTGTTATTACCTTTAGGAATTGAATTAGATGTTCCCATTTGCAGAGTATTTTTTCCTCCGGGGAGAAAAATAAATTGCTTGTTCTTCATGTTTCAGGTCGAAAAGGAGGATGTGCAAAGGGAAAAGGAGGATCAATGCATATGTATACCAAAAACTTCTATGGTGGCAATGGTATTGTTGGTGCTCAGGTATATACATAACTTCTACTTTAAAGCACAAGCTGAATTTGGCTCTTGTCCAGTGCCAGTGGTTTCCTCTTGTTTTTTGTTGTGTGAGCTTGTATGCAGATACTGTTACTCTGTGGCTATTAAATCTGTTATGTCTTTATTCTGGTTTGCTCACAGTGTTGTGAACTGTAGCAAAAAAAAAAAAAATGAGAATATAGTTAATGTTTAGATTTTGGGTGTAATACAGATTTGAACTAATCTAAGTGGGTTGCTAACAATTTGTTTGTTGAGCAGACAGTTCATAAGCCGCCTGTCTCCAGCTCCTCTAAACATTGTTCTGAGATGTTGGTTTGTCCTGTACTCTGTCATAGGTTCCTCTTGGAGCTGGGATTGCGCTGGCCTGTAAATACTTCGGTAGAAACGAAATCTGTTTGGCTTTATATGGGGATGGTGCAGCCAATCAGGTAAACAAGCTTTGTCTAGTGTGGCTCTGTGAGGAGGAGTGTGACTGTGGGTAATCAATTTTCCTTCTGGGAGCTGTCAGCTCCGCATTTCCACCACGTGGTGGGAGAGCCCTTTTCACCCTGCCTGTGTACTACCTGCAACCCAGGCAATGGCTGACATGGAACTTAGGCTGAGGTGGTTGTATTGGGCTTCGTGCAGCGAGGATGCTTTATTGAAGGCCACTGGTGCTGAAAAATCAGTCCTGGGGAGAAGAGCCAAGGTAGACCCTTTGTCCTGCAGTCCACTGCAGGTTTTTTTAGCCTTTTGTTGTGAAGTGCTATTCACTGAGACAAACTTCATTTAGGTGGCTGGGCATCTTGTGAATTTTGGACACTAGCACCTCTTATTTGTGTTGTCCTAGGCATTTGAGGAGGAGCGTGTTTCAAGTACTGTGTAGTCTTCAGAGGGGTGATTCAGATCAACAGTTAAAAAGTTAACTGCTAGATTCTCTTTATGTATCAGGAATGTAGTATCACCTTGGATTTTTTTATCAAGTTTTGGACCTGTGGAAAATTCTGTCTTTTCCCACCCTCTGTTTTGAACTCTGCCCTTGTTGCGGGAGCAGAGGGAAATCTGCTCAGCCCTGCAGTGCTCTGGATACTCAGGGAGTGAGTAACCTAATGGTTAATTATGTGAACACTGCATGAGTCATGGGAGGAGGGGTTTCCAGTTACTCTTGTTATCCTCTTTCCTATTATGCGTGGTTCACTTAAGCATAACACCCTGAAGTCTCTGTGCTGTAAGGAGAGCTCTGAAGGATGGCAGTGACAATGACAGTGCTGCCAAATGGGGAGAAACATGTAACTTAGTTTTCTGAAGATGGAGGAGAAGACAGAGCATCTTGCAGAGCTCTTTTGGTATTCTGGCCAGTCTCTTCATGTTATCAGCAGAGACATTAAGCCAGATAAGAAAATGATGGTTTAGAGTGTACTGTTGATATAATTTCCCACTTTCAAAACACAGGTGGAGATATCAGTTCTTGGTTTTCCCTGTTTTTGACTTAGAATAGCAAGGCACTAGCTGGCACTGTGGTCAAACTTTACTTTGCTGTAGCAGCATTCTGCCACATTAATCAAATGTGAAGGTTTTTATGACTGTTGCTGAAATACTTCACTTAAAGCTGAAGGTTTTGTGCTACCCTAACACAGATACTGATATAGGTTTAAAAATTAAGTTCTATAAACTCTTAGTTGAGATGACAATTACCTTGTATAGTGTAGCTTCTCTTTTAGTCCTGCTGAGCTGCCACAAGGGGCTGGTTTCAGATTGCTTTTAGTGTTACAGTTTCTCCTAACTAGACCTCTGCAACTGAATGACTTTCAGTAGAGCCTACTGCTTGGAGGCTGAGCTCCCGGTCTAGATGTAACTTGCTCCTTTTCTTTCAGGGCCAGATATTTGAAACTTACAATATGGCTGCCTTATGGAAGTTGCCTTGTATTTTCATCTGTGAGAACAATCGGTATGGAATGGGAACTTCGGTTGAAAGAGCTGCAGCCAGCACTGACTACTACAAAAGAGGAGACTACATTCCAGGACTCAGGGTGAGGACAACCCCAGCTTTTTTTTTGAGGGTTCGAAGTAGGGGGATGCATAAGCACACACCCACACAATACATACACATGTATTTCCTTTATTTATAAATGTATTTAGAATTATTTTTTAACTATAGGAAAATTGGAAACTGAATTCCTTTTGTACTTGTGGAAGTAGTGTAACTGGAAGTTTAGGGTTTGGCATTTTTTTACCTTGTAGTTTCTTTTTATCAGGTGGATGGCATGGATATCCTCTGTGTTCGAGAAGCAGTAAAGTTTGCAGCTGAGCACTGTAGATCTGGAAAAGTAAGTCACTAATCATAATTTCTTTTCCACAGGTGAAATTCTTAGCCAGATTATTGCTGCATAAAAAGTTATTCATCTAGCTCAGTTTCTCCAGTCACTGTTGAAACTTTACTTGACCTTTATTTCCTTTTTCTCTCCACAGTATTGAACCGGTAAGCAATTGAGTGGTTCTTTAATTTTGTTAGAATTTATTAACATGCAATTAGTATTAACCAAGCAGTTAAAAAAATATTTATGTCCTCATACTCTGTCATCTTTTTCCTCATTTCTACTCCAGTTAGTTTCTGTTGTGAAAGGCATTCTGTCGGGCAGTTGTGTTCTTTGTGAAGAGGTTAATTAGGGAAGTATCAGATAAAGTAGTAATCATCCTATATTTACAACAAATGGAAAATGAAGTAAAAATTTGTCAGTCAGCATTATTGTCTGTCACCCAAGCCTGCTACACTGCTTTTGAAGATTTTTAGTATTTGGTGAAATAATGTTTGTGCTGGGAACATAAAACAGAAAAGGAAAAAAGTTGATACAGAAGAATAACTGTGAGTTAAAATCTTAGAGGGAAACAACAGGCAATTTGAAATATTCTGAGTAAAGGTGGAGTGTCATTGGAAGGGAAGACATTGTATAGTGCTGTTTAATAAGAACAGGAGAATAAATGCCTACAATATCAACAAAAGCTTTCATTTGAAAAGAATTAAGTTTAATTTTACTAGTTGTTATAATGTTATGTAAATTAAACTGAGAAAAAGAAAGTTGAATTAAAGTCGTTCACCACTGGTGCAATTCACCTACACCAAATACTTGCTGCTATAACAACAAATTGGTCACTCAAGGTGGTAACACTCTCTGTGTTGTGTTTTCTTTTTAAGGGTCCTATTGTGATGGAGCTGCAGACATACCGTTATCATGGCCACAGTATGAGTGACCCTGGAATCAGGTACAGTGACATTCTTTCTTGGCATTCTCTGAACACAAATAAGTATTGATTGTCAAAATCCTGAAACTGTCATGGATTCACTGTTTCAATCCACTGAAGTCTGTATAAAGGTTATGACCAGTCTGATCACTCAGCTCATTGCTCAGCTGATAATCTGTGGTCCTGCAAAATACTTGTTTTTCTTGCAGTATTAAGAGTTTTAGAACAAGCACAATGTCAGTTAAGTATGTGTGGTTTCTGTTAATGAATTCTGCTTTCAGTGCAACTTTATTGTGTGTTCAAACAGCTTGAACTGAAAAGCAGTGTGGGTTTTTTTTGGTTTGTTTTTTTTTTTTAGTGTATTTAAAATCCTGCAAGCTAAAATCATAGGAAGAGTTTGGACTGCCCAGTCAAGTAGAACACTTCTCAAAAATACAAATATACAGGTGCCAAAAAGACTTGGGCATTGCACCAACTGACAAATCCAAATTTATCTACATGAAGTAGAGGTGTATCCCTACGTTTGGCTAGAAACCTGGAGTGGAAGCGTGCAGCAAGTCACCTAGAACCCCAGGAAGGGGAGGTTGGAAAGAGGCAGGATAGTCCCTTGTATTGGGTGTCTCAGGCTGGGATTGCTCCCCTTTCCCCACCTACTTTATATTTGAGTTTGCAGCTGCTTCAGCTCAGTTATCACTTAGAGCTGTAAGCAGAGTTCTAGATGTAAGTGTGCCACCCTGTGAGTGATGAATGTCACTGTATTTTCGTTGCATCCCTGACAGTCCTTGGGTTACACCTTTCTCTAAAAGTGAGGTGTGTCCAGAACCTCACCTCTGTTCAAGGGTACTCCTGAAGAAGTTCATGTCTTTGCTTGTCTTGCTCCTAGCTATCGTACTAGAGAAGAAATTCAAGAAGTGAGAAGCAAAAGTGATCCCATTACCATGCTAAAGGACAGGATGGTAAACAACAACCTTGCTAGCGTTGAGGAACTAAAGGTATGGCTTTTAGTTGCTGTTTAAGCAAGCTCTTGGGCTTTCCAGAGCTCATTAGTGTGGGAATGCTCATCGTAGGGCAGTGTGCATCACTTGTTCTTTCAAGTTTGTTTTAACATCACTTTTATTGGTGAAGGTGAAGTTTTGTTGCAGACCAGCTAATCAAGTTGCCCGCAACATTCTGCTTTTGGGTGCTGAGTGTAACTCAGCAGGTGCAAGGCTGTGTGTATGTATGACTGTTAGTGTTTCAAGTACAGCTCTTCTCATATACTAAGAAACATGTAGAAATCAAAACTGCCCAGGCTTTCTTGTCTACCTAGGAAGGGGTTAAGTCTCTGAAAGGGAAATGATTGATAGTGAAAAATCCTAGTGCAGGAGTCAGGAGCTCTCTAAGCAAATGTTGTAAATATTTTCATCAACAGTTGTTTAAAAAAACCCAAAACTTTCACAGAATCAGAATCCAAAACGTAGAGGTTCAGTGGCGTTATGTTCCACTGGCAGTGAATTACAAAAGGCAGTAAGGGACAAATGTGTAGTAGGATGTAAGTTTTAACAGGGTGTTTTTTAATGTTTATAGACACAGTGTTAATGCTAATTCTGACCAATACTTAATCACTGCATTTAAATTCAAAACTGTGCTGCTTTTTCTGAGCTGCCTTCTAATAATCATCCATTTTTCGTTTAGGAAATTGATGTGGCAGTAAGGAAGGAGATCGAGGAAGCTGCTCAGTTTGCTACCACTGACCCGGAGCCACCACTGGAAGAACTGGGTCACCACATCTACTACAATGAGCCACCCTTTGAAGTGCGTGGTCCAAACCAGTGGATAAGGTACAAGTCTGTCAACTAAAGGCCTTTTTGTTGGCATAACATTCATAAGAATAAGTGAATGCATTTACAGGAAACACAAGGACTGAGAAACAAACCTTAAGCTTATTTAAAAGTTCTTTCCAAAAAGGAAATGTGTAGGGAAATCTGTCTCAGTATGGAAACATGTTGTTTCAGAAGGAGCTAAATTAAGAGAAAACAGTGGTTTATTTTAAGTGCTATATGTTTGCTGACTTTTCTTTGGGTTGCTGTATGTGTTCTGTACAGTGAAAAAAAATAAATAAATAACAAGATTTATCTAGTGGTCTGTTTGCTTTGTTTCTTGACCCAGTTTCCAAAAACCACCAGTTACTACATGTAAACAGCATACCCGCACCCACAGTAGTTCAGTGAGAGCAGCTTTAATACAAAAAGCTATATACATTCACCTCTGAAGAGGTGACACATGCTCTAGCATAGCCCCCTCCTTGCTCCAACCATTAGCCAGCAGAACTGTAAGGCATCTTAAGTTCACAGTTTTCACAATGCCGAAGCCCATTCAGATGTGTGGTACCTGTTTTGCAGAAAAGGGTTTTTTTCTCAGCTAATGCTTTTTATGACATTGACAGGCAGTTGACTTCTGCAGTAGTATATCATAAGTCATTTAAGTGCATTGACACTGGCTTAAAAGCTGTTACTATTCACTCTGTATTACGCTGATGGTCAAACAAGCTGCATAACTGTGCAAAACCTGCAAGGCCACTATACATAAATATATACATCTAATAATTTATGTGGTAGGAATGTATCTTTTTCATTTGTTTATTCCCATTACATGTTCTCCTTCCAAAGTATTAACCTTCTGCACTGAGGTCATCCCAGATGTTTGCCGGTGGTTTAGTATTGCATTCCAAATTCGGCAGAGGAGACCACCCCTGTATGAAGAACAATAGAGAACAGTTAGGGAGGACTCCCTCTTCTCCATTACTTAAAAGTGAGCAAGAAGTAAGTAAATTCTAGAAATGCCAAGGATATACCAGTTATGACAGGACATGAAAAACAAAACACTACACTTCCTTAAGGCTATGGCTAAAATGACTTCTGGGTTAGCAGAATGACAACGAAAGGCCTTGAACCAAGGGGTAGGAAAAACAAGTTCTTTAGCCTGTTTTCCATGTGATAACATCATCCTGAATGGTGCAGAAATCGCTCCCAGCCTTGATAAATGCCAAAACGTAGATGGCTTGAAGTACCTGAGGTGGAGTAGTTGCGCTGTGTCAGTTAGGATGTGAAAAACTTTAACAGAAAATCAGGGATGAAATTCACAGCAGGTGCCACTGACCTATCACTGACCTATCTGAAAAACTTCTAAAAATGTGTTTTTTCCAAGCTACCTTTAATTAAGCTCTTAAGAATGAATTTAAAAGTCCGTCCTTACCGGAGTTGAAGATACCGCAAATCATCTTTAGTGATATCATTAAGGACAGCACTTAGTGTATAATCTTCCTCAGCAAACTGGAAGGCAAATTTATTCCTAAATTAATATTCCTTCTTTGAAATCAAATTGCTAATTGTGACTACAATGACCTTTTTATTTTTTTCAAATAAAGTGATTTTTTTTTTTATTACCCTCTTGATGGCATCCAAGTCTGCTCCGTGTTGTGTCAGCCAGTTCATGAGCTCAGGGTCTGCATTCTTTTTAGAAGTTGCTGCAGACTGTTGGGAACCTTTAATAGAATACAGACGTATGGGTTAATACACATCAAAACTAGGGCAAAAGTGATTTTCAGACTACTGAAGCTTAAAATAGACCATCCTTTATCCTTTAAACAAGCATATGATGCAATACATTTGTGTACAACTGTCAAAGTATGCAGCATCTCATACCTTCAGGTTTAAGTTTTAAACGAAGCCAGTGTAATTCCTGGGTTTTTTGTTCCAAAGATTGTCGTAAGAGGGTCTGATACTCTTTCTCCTTCTGAATAAGGTTTTCCAAAAGCCTGTTAGCATGAGAGAAATCAAACACAACCCTACTGTGAATAAATCTAGCGGAAAAAAGTATTTATCATTTTTAGTGACTACTAAAGGACAGAAACACTTGAGAGATAGTCTTAAGTAACATATTTTATGGTTTACCCATTTCATTTTGGTTGTCTGAGACCCACGTTAGTGGAGGCATTTCAAGGCTTTCATCTATGCAGAATTTAGTAGGCAGCTTGTAAATTCTGTTCCTATTGTTTCACAGCCTCCCTGGGCAGAGCTGCTGCCTTTATACTGTAATTTACTGCTGAACAGTGTCACGCTGATGTTCTAGCAGGGACTTCCTGAGTACAGATTTACACCAAATCCATAAAGAATGGGAGCTTCAGGTGTTTACACACTGGCAGCAGCCTACAAATGTAACCCATGAGACACGGGATGGGCTCTGCTTACGCTAATTTGTGGGCAGCCTGTCCTGTGAAGGAGGACAGAGCAGCTTCTGGCCTTTCCTTGCAGGAACAGCCTGGAGGACACTGCCACTGGGTCAGGTGGCATCCAAGGAGCTAAGGAAGTAGGAAGGAAATGGGCATAGTTGCACAAGTCTAAGTACTTAACAGAGAAATCCAACATGACATTCTGTAATTAATAATTAATTACACAGAAAAAAAAAATGTGCTGAAGGCTGGTGAGTTGTCAAACCAGCACTACCAGCATATTCTGAATGCACTGGTATTCTTAGAAGGCCTGCTTTATCAGGAGGCAGTAAAACCAGGTGAGCAGTATGTATGTTATGTATGTACATGTCACATTGGAAAGCAACATCTGAGAACTTTTCAAAGACCACCTGAACCTAAATCCACAGTCTCTATAGGAGGGTTACCTTAAGGTCTCTTGTTTAAGTCTGCCCAGCTCCAGGCTAAGCTGCTGCTGAGCCTCGTGTGACACCACCGAACTAAGGGTGCTGTCTCCTGACGTGACGGCGGTGGGATCCTCAGCCCCGTTTTGTTCAGTGGGCTGGTAACTGTCCTCTGCTTCCTCTCCATCCTTGTCCCCACCTTCAGTTTCTGATGCTGGCTCAAAGTGAGCTCGAAGCTCTGGCAAAATTAAAGTGTAAGAATGAAGTCTGCCTTTACGGGTACTAAAGTTTGTTTTTTACTCCTGTGGGTGGGGGATCTTCAGCTGAGGACGTGCCCTGGCTGCACAATGTGCTTTCACAATACTGAGCAGGGGAGTAGCAAAGGATGACGTGAGCTGGACCACATATTCTCTGGCGTCAACTGAAAAATGAGTGGCACTGTAACAGCACAGGCATGGCACACTAGTACAGGTAGGTAGCTGTAGATTACAGCTATAGAGATGAAAAATACATTTATGATTAAAGCATTTTATTAAAGATCTTGTAATTAATTTAATGAGAAAAACTTGAAAGCTTACTTTTTCTAAAAAGAAGTAAAAATTTTTTTAAAAAAGGTTTTTTCCCCCTGAATGCTCTGAACGAAAGGATTTATGAAACCTTTCTCTTTTCCAGGTAGAATTTCTAACCTCTAACTTCTCTCAGAACTTGCTGCAGGTGGCCACCCTTCCCAGCAAAGAATAGCTAGCATTCTTCTACAAACAAAGTCCTAAAAAAATCTTTAAAATTTGGTTGATTTGGCTTGAAAGCTAAAGCGACTTTGGACCGAAGGGGCTCACCATCAATAAGTGCTCTCAGAACATTCTCATACTGGATGGGGTGCTCAGCACCTCAAAGAGTTATACTTATTCCTAGACAGTTGTTTGTCCTTCTTGGTGCTGGTGATTTTTCCTACTACCAATCTGTGGGCCAAAATCATACTCCTCATACTAATGCACTCCCTTCTCTGCATCTGTTCCATGGCTCAGTAATCCTTTTTCAGAACACAAAACCAGTGTTATCCACCTTGAATTTCATTAAAATGTTACACAGTCATTTTCTTTCTTACCAGAAAAGCTCTAGCCCAGACTGAATTTAATCTGCCCTTTTTTTGTCATGGTTGGACCACACCGGTGGTGCAGCATCACTGGTTATCTCCTCATTATCTGCTTTTGTACTGCAAGTGCTGCATTAATCCTCCAGATCAACACTTCTTCCTGTACAACATTCTGACCCTGTGCCTTTGATATAGTGGCACATGGGATGCAGTTAATGGCATGCTGACAGATTAAATGCCTAAACTGTTCCAATCGCTGTAACTCTTTGATATGTGAACAGACATCTTCTTGTAAAAAGCAGACACCTTCTCCAGCTGCTTTGATTTACCTGGAATAAGAATAGTGACTGCTGCTTGGACTGCACGGCGAATTATGTTATCCATTGCAAACATCCAGTGGGGCCTTATTAAATGATTTCTTAATACTTTGTTCACCTGTAAATAAATAAGCAAGTGAAAGAGCAGCAAACAACTATTGCATACACCTTATGAGAGATAATCTTGTTTTTCAACAGCCAGATGAAATTTTATGAAGTAACAACTGCATGAGTCACTAAAACCTTTTAAAGGTCACTAAGACCTTTGAAAGTCTATGCAACCGATTTTAGGCTAGAGCTTTCAAACCGTACCCAGACTGTGACATTCAAGCCCCTCAACAGTACAAGGAGGGACAGCACAGTAAATAAAGGTGAGATCCAGAACAAACACTTGCAGCGAGTACATGGGCAGCCTGTCAAGCACCACTTCCCTTGGCTGCAAGGCCTGTCTGGGAGTGGCCACCTGAAGCTCACTGAGGTGCCAGCACATCAGGGCTCTGTGTCCAGCTCTATCTGCCGCTCTGAAGAGCTCAGCTAATGTCTATGGCCACACCCCAGAGTTCCTCCTAGAGCAGTCCTCCTCCTCCTCCTCCTCCTCTCTCCTCCTAGAGGGAACTTTCAACACTGGTCCACAGGTTGCCAGGCAAAACCTGACCTTCAAACACCTTCAGTCTTTTCTTAGTCTTCCATACCATCAGTCACCAAGGCTTTGTCTGCTCCATACTGCTCACATCCTCCCACCTTCCCCAGCAAGCACAGGTGCTTCTGAGGAACTGGGGAGAACATGGCTGCTCAGCATGAACAGGGTAAAAAAGAAGGGTGAGGAAGAATAGAGGAGCTGCCCAGGAAGAATTCCCCTCTCCCCCTGCTCTAGGCAAGGGACTCACCGCATCCTGAAATCCAAACAGCACCAGATGAATCTGATTGATGGAAGCACTGTCAAAGTCCAAATCCATTTTCAACTTGGAAATGGTAGAAGCCATCACTCTCTGTTCTGGCGAGCGTATGAAGTCCCTTAAAATCCCAATAATTTGCTTGATGTGGGCCACTGAAAGCTGCAGTTCTTCAGAGCTCTGGAGAAAATATAATGAATGTATATCAAGTTAATCCCAGAGTCATTAATCGTCTAACGGTCACACTACTATTTTTAGGGTCACAATTTATAGCTTTGCCTATGTATGTTTTACACTGATGCACAGAAATCACAGAACTTTTGTTTCTGGAAAGCCTTTATTTTCTACCTTTTTCTAACTACAAATTTGTATTAGTAATTCATATTTTCCAAAAAATAAATTAAGTCTGCTGCTATTGTGGCTGTCACAAAGGAAAGGAAGGTGGTCCAGATAACACACGTATCTACAATGTACTGCAGAGGGCAGCTTTCCTCCATTAAAACAGCAGAATCAGTAAGAGAAACAAATTTTTTTAAATGCTATCCTTTCAATATGCTGAATCTGGACTTATATCTAATAATGCAGACATTTTATTTCGTTGGGCAGAAAAATATGTTTAGATATGCATTTATCATAAGTCAGGAAAAGGTCTAAGATTACACAGTGATAGGACTCAAGTGTTCATTCTATGATTTGTAGTCTACAAGCCCCACAGTTAAAGCCATCCAAGTGCCTGTAAGAACAACAACCTGTGTAATTAAAGGGAGAAGTATTACAGAAATTATGGAAAAGAGATGGTTACAGCAGTGCTGCAAAACAGCTGGAGATTGAGGTAGGGCTTGCTGTTACTAAATGATCCTTCTTTATCCTGGAAAATATTTAGAGCCTTGGTTATTTCTGACTAAGATCTCACCTATGACTTTTAGTCCTCTGTGAAGCTATAAGCTATTTTGCAGTTTAAGCTCAGAGCAGAAATTTACCCCAGTCGCCTCCACAGCTGGAGCCTGTGGGTTTGCAAAGCTCAACAGGAGCCCCTGGGGTGTGGGCTGAGCCGACCTGCACCCCCGGGCAGCCTCGCAGGGGCAGCGAGTCCTGGGGAGCAGCAAACTCTGCGCTGTGTGGAGCCGCTGCTCGCGCTGGGCTCGGCTGGAGCTGCCCCGGGAGCAGCAGGACCCAGCAGTGGTGCTGCAAGTGCCTCTGTGCCCCAAGCAAGGGCTGGCTGGGGCATCACAAGAGACAGCAGCCTCCCCTTCGTGTTCATGTGGTTCAGGGGAGAAACCATGGGTTTGGTAAGAACAGATAATGTCAGTGGAACATTGAAAGCAGAGGTCAAGAAGAAGAGGCTAAGCAGTCGTTACTGATGTGAGACATTGTTTGGCTATGGGTTAACCAAATGCACAATTTTTCTCTCAATCCTTCCCTCCACAGAAATCTACCATAGATTTTTCTAAGATTCACGTACTGTGTTCCTGCCCCCTAGTTTACATATGCTTTGAATTTAAAACTGTTAATCAGTTCCCTACCCTTAAAGCAAATAGTATCTCTTACTACCTGGTGTTCCATTTCCATGTCCTTGAAAGCCACAACAAACCACAACATAAAAACCACCGAACCCACCAACCTCAGGCCCCCAACCCCACATCACATGCCCCAAACCTCCCCCCTCAGAAAAAAAACCAAGAGCCCAGCAGCAGGCAAAAGGCGGAGTTAGCTATGCATTCAGAACAGCAAAGGGATCACACACTGGGCTCAGAGATTGAAGATATTCAGAAGGAAGTGAAATTACCTGTGCAATACAGTCCTGCAAATTGGAAGCAACTTTATTCTGTTCTTCCTTAAGGATTTTATAGAGGATCGCTCGGCGTTCACTGTCCTTCCGCAGCAGAAACAGACCAGAATCCTTATCCTCAAGGGAAGAAGAGGCACTCCTGTCCTCCGAGGCCGAGCCCTCATCGGGTACGCTGGGTCAGCAACCAGGTGCACACACAAGAGAGACCTCAGCGTTAGCAACATGGCAGTACTGTCAGAAGCGAGTCGGGATGCTTCAGAGGTTAAAAAGTGAGTTGCACTACAGCAGTGGATTGATCAGACTGTTCAACACTCGTTCTGAGACAGAAGATGGCTCAGATCCTCAGCTGGCAAAAAAAGCCAAAAGCACGAGGCTGATTTCATCCAGCTAAGAAGCTGGCATTAATGTCACCCAGCACTGGTTCACTCGGGGAGGAAAGCTGAAAACTCTGGACTGAGATAACTATACACACATACAGTATACATACATACAGTAACATACTAATTTCAAAGTATTGTTTTGTGATCTCTGAGCAGCAAAACTGTCTTTCTGCTGCCTCTTTCCCACATTTTTTCATGTGTACATGGAAGGATCAAATCTTCTGCTAACTCCTGAATCCATATCCATTCAGTCAATGGGACAACTGGCATTTCTTTGCTGGGAGCGGAAAAGTATCTAAATATATGGAAACCTTAAGGAGAAAGAATCATTGTTCATAATTAATGAAGATAATGTATACAGACAATACTTAAATTAACTAGTAACTTGCCTGTGTAACTCGCTTGCTGCTTAACATACCTGCTTATCTAGTAATTATGTGAAAAAATTGCCCTCATAAAATAAAATGTGAATTAAATCCACGTAATCCCTTGTGGGTGTCAAGCAACAAGCAAATGCTTTACCTTAGTAAATGGGAGATGGGATGCTTTGTCTGAATCTCTGAAATGGATCTCTTTGGCCTTTCGAAAAGCATGTCATGCTGTACATCAGAGTCTGGCGAAACAGAGCCATGCTCGCTGCTGCTACTGCCTGCCTGTTCTCCATGGATTGGCAGTGGGAGGGATATATTACGATTATAATCTATGAACAGACATTATAAAACATGTAACAGAACTAGGCAGGAAACAGTAATGTGCTCTAAACAGCTGTGATCAGTGGTATCAAGGCCTCATTTTGCAAAATGGTTGAGGGAGAAGTAACCTTGTTGATAGAAAGCAGCAATGCAACTGAAAATCATAATATGCATAAGCAATAAAAGGTGTGAATGAGCTAACAGCTGAACCCAAAGACAGCAAAGCAGCTAGATACTCATATGAAATGCCATTTTGGTACCTTTGCTTGGGCGAGCACACACACACACACTCCCCCTTGATGCTGGTCTCACAAAGTGGTACAACTGGATATACAGCTGTTTAAAGAGCCTGAATCAAACCAAGAGGTTGTCAGCAGCTGTGCCACCACAGCCATATCTCTAAGCAGAGAGCAGTCTGCTACCTGCCCTCCTCGCCTCTGCCTGAGTTGACTGATGTACATTTGTTCCCTCTCTGACACTAGAGGCATCTGCCTTGCTCTCATGCCCCCTTGTCCTCAGTAAGGGTGCTCTCTCTCTCAGCACTGGCCTGAAGGAAATCTCTTGTCCCTTTCCAGTTCATCTTGAAAGTAAGAAGAAATAAAAAGTAACAGATACTGAGAGCTTGCTGTCGTCCTCATTGCCAGTTTGGAGCTGTGTGATAGGAAAGATAAGGAAGAAGTTCTGTCAACTCAGAGGGCACATATCCATGGAGCTAAAATATCACAAAAGTTTTTCATGGTTGTCACTACAAATCATGTGCAGGCAGGGGAGGAAGGGACCTAGAAGTTAAAAGTTGTTCAGAAAGCTCTGACATACTGCGTGGTACACGACTGATGTTCCAATGGCTGAGGTTTAAACAGTCACAGAAATGAAACAGTATGTGTCACCTTGTGATAATTGGTTCAAGGTATCTCAGCAGTACAGAAAATGGAAAGTTGCTGTCTCAGGAGTAAGGGCTGAGATTTGCTCTGGGCTGCCTTTATTATTGGAAAGAAAAAAGGGATAGAGACAGGATGGAAAGATGAGGACAAAGCTGAGGAAACTGGCACTGAGGGAAACCGCAGAGGGAGGAAACAGTGAACTGCTGCAGCTGAGACTGTGGCAACTGCTGGGCCGGGACCTGCCTTATGCCCCCAAACTCCCCTTGGTGATGGCTGCGGCAGCCAGCACAGCGTTCCCCAGCTCCAGGGCAGCAAAGTGCACACTTGGCTGCAGCTGTGTTGCCTTTCCCTCCCCTCTCTCAACAGACAGTGCTCATAATACTTGCCCACTCTGCTCACATCTGTGGCCAGCACTGAGAACTGTAGAATCACAGAATATCCTGAGCTGGAATGGACCCACAAGGATCATGGAGTCCAACTCCTGTCCCTGCATGTGACAACCCCACAGTTCACACCATGTGTCTGAGGGTGTTGTCCAGTCTCTTCTTGAACACTGTCAGGCTTGGGGCCGTGACACCTCCCTGGGGAGCCTGTTCCAGTGCTGCACCACCCTCTGGGGGAAGAACCTTTTCCTCATGTCCAACCTAAACCTCCCCTGGCACATCTTCCTGCCATTCCCTCGGGTTCTGCCATTGGTCATCAGTGCCTGCCACTCCTCCCCTTGTAAGGCAGCTATAGCCACCATGAGGTCTCCCCTCAGTCTCCTCTTCTCCTGAGCTTGCTTCTTGCTGCAGCCCAGTGCTTAACTTTGCAGCACCAGATTCTTTTGCTGTCTGAAGGAGCCCCATAACCACATCAATGAGTGGGAGAAGAGAAGAAGGGAGGAAGGCAGAAGACAGCTCCACCTTCCCCGATATTTGACAAAGATCCCATTGCTCCCAAGGCAGCTAACAAAGCAAGGTCCATCCTTTCTAATACCATGCAGTTCCTCCAGGAAAATGTCATCAGCCAAGGGCTGGAAAGGCCACAGGGGCGTGTTCTTGCCATGGGGCAGAAGGCCGCAGGCTGCTAATAGCTCCTGCCCGTCACTGCCCCGGCCGTGCAGTGTGAGCTGTCCCGCTGCCCGGGTGTGACTGCAGACATGGCAGCTCTCAGTGCCCCTCAGGTCAAGTGATGATGCCCATTTCCTTGCTGAAACCAGCTCAGCTAGATGTTATAAATTCTTTGCTATTTTTTTCCCATTACAATTCTGTTCCCTTTCTTTCAAATGTTTCCTCATAGGGGAAAAAAAAAAAAGCTCAAAAAGGGAAGCAATTCAATTTGCATGGGGAGTGTGTGCATGTGTGTGTGTGCAGACAGGTGAAAGAAGCAGCGAAATGAATGGCTTTGCTTGTTTTAAATAGACAGTGCCTTCAAACACTAATTATTTATTTGGTGAGTCTATATTAAGATTTGTAATCTTATCCTTGTGAAAGTGCCTAATATATTGAGGGGGTGGAAGAGCACGCTAGGCAGATAAAACACAACCCGCTAAACAGCTGCTTTGGCACCTACGTGCCAAATTTCCAAGTTACATATGAAGTTTAAAAATGCTGACCCTTGTAGATCCAAACACTTAATAGACCCACATTTTCAGGTGCAGAGCACCTACTCTATAAAACTCAGATCTCTGAAGTGTATGTAATTATGACTCTAAAATCCAAAATTGCTTTGGAAAGTCCCTCTGTAGACAGATGGGAACAGCTTCACATTTATAAGCCCTGGTCCTCACGGGGGACTTTAACCACCCCAGTACCTGTTGGAGGGACAACATGGGAGGGCATAAGCAAACCAGGAGGTTCCTAGAATGCATTGATGATAACTTCCATCTCCAAGGGACAGAGGAGTCAACAAGGAGAGGTGCTATGCTGGACCTTGTTCTCACCAGCAAGGAGGGGCTGGGGTGGAATGTGAATGCTGGAGGGATGGGACACCATCCAGACGGATCTTTACAAACTTGAGAGGTGGGCCTGTGCAAACCTCATTAAGTTCAACAAGGCCAAGTGCAAGGTCCTGCACATGGGTTGGGACAGTCCCAAGCACAAATACAGGCTGGGCAGAGAATGGATTGAGAGCAGTCCTGAGGAGAAAGATTTGGGGATGCTGGTTGATGAGAAGCTCAACATGACCCAGGAATGTGTGCTTGCAGCCCAGAAAGCCAACCATGTACTGTGCTGCATCAAAAGAAGTGTTACCAGCAGGTCAAGAGAGGTGATTCTGCCTCTACTCCACTCTGGTGAGACCCCACCTGGAGTGGTGCATCCAGCCTCCAGTACAGGAAAGACATGGACCTGTTGGAGAGGGTCCAAAGGAGGCCACAAAGATGATCAGAGGGCTGGAACAGCTCTGCTGTGAGGACAGGCTGAGAGAGTTGGGGTTGTTCAGCCTGGAGAAGAGAAGGCTCCAGGGAGACCTTATTGCGACCTTTCAGTACCTAGAGAGGGCCTCTAAGAAAGGTGAAGAAAGACATTTTACAAGGGCGTGTACTAATAGGACAAGCAGTAATCACTTTAAACTGAAAGAGGGGAGATTTGGATTAGATATAAGGGAGCAATTCTTTACTACGTGGGTGGTGAGGCACTGGGACAGGTTACCCAGAGAAGTTGCCTCATCCCTGGAAGTGTTCAAGGCCAAGCTGGATGACGCTTGGGCAACCTGGTCTGGCGGAAGATGTCCCTGTCTAAGGCAGGGGCTTGGAACTAGATGTTCCTTAAGGTCCCTTCCAACCCAAACCATTCTATGATGCACAGGATGTCATTTTTCTAATTTTAATTTACTATAAATGAGGCACTTATTTGAGTGAGAAGAAAAGTAGGGTTGGGAGATTTCAGCAACCAAAACACAAAATAAGCATGTCACCATATTTTGTGGGAATTGTTAAATTAAAATAAACCTAATTACAAACCACAGGCACTTTCAACAGTTGAGTTCCTGCTGCTTTCCTGGCACAAGGAACATCCTTAGTAAAAGAGAGTGCTTAATGATGGTAATCTTTTATATAACACTTAATGATGATGTTAACTTGCATTTGGCTGGTAATTCCTTACCTGAAGGCTTGAATGCAATTCTACTTTTCTTGCCCTTGTTTACTTGTTTCAGGAAGGCATCTCTGAGCAAATCAGATGCTGTAACACGTTTGCTAGAATCAGGTTCAAAACACAGCAAAATAAATGCCCTTGTTTCAGCAGACAGTGATTCTGGAATTTCAGGATGAATCTTAAACATCCCAACCTGCAAGTAAAACACAAATACAAATTAGTTTTACTGAACAACTGCAAGGAGATCATGGGCTAAAGCTTTCTTAGTGTGATCTCTCACACTCTTGCTGACTCTCATGGAAAAGGGGCACTCCAGGTACCCACACAAAGCAGTGAAGTGACAACAAGGCTCTGAATCTATTTTACTTCATCGTAAGCATGGCATGAATGTCCATGTGGTATTAGACAAACGTGAAGTTATCGATGTATCCAACCATCTGCCTTCAGGTAATCTTGGGATCTGGACATTATCCACACCAAGTGCTTCAAATGCTGCATCTCCTACCAGCCACAAATCCCTCCAGCTACTGCATATGCTTCCCATCACCCCTGCCCCATTCTGTGTCTCTCCGTTGCTGACTCCTCTCCAGCACATTTGTGCCCAGAATAGGAATAACTTCCTCCTCCAGCACCAGCTGCCTGGGGCCTGCACCTGTTCTGCTCCCGCCACTGCCAAATTTCTATGTTCAAATGCTCATGATGACCTTGCCAGACCTTGTCACCACCCCTGGCACTCAGGCCGGATGTCTTCCCTCACCTTTCAGTGGTATTTAACTGAAAAATCACATGACGCCTAAAGGTTTAACAAGAGCTTCCACTTTCTTTAAAGCAATGAAAATGTGCTTCTACAGGTTGCTCCCTAGTGATTTTTCCAGCTCCTTCATGGTCATCTTATTCTCTAACGCCAATCTGCCATACATGTTTTGAAGCGAGAGTTGTGTAACACGTGTGCGCTGAATGGCATATATCTGGCAAGATTATGACTGGTAGGTCTCTGTATTTTTGCATATAAAGGGCTCTGGAGAACAAGCAGACAGATAGTGGCCACAAGGGAGATAGTAGCCCAGCAGTTAAACAAGTGCCAGCTGCTCGCTAAAATGAAGAGTTGTTTAAATAATCTCATTATACAGTTGCATTAACACACTGTGGCACCATTAGGCACTCACAATAGCAGTTCAGCTTCAATGCGAGCTGAAGCAAAAAATGCTGAGCAGTCGTACTTCTGTTTGAATGACAGTGTAGAATGTGAAATGCTAATAATGCATTAAGCCCTTCCAAACCATGGTTCTACACACATTCAAAACTCAGTATTTCCCGCATGTTACGTTTTTAATATATGCATTTTGCTAATCTCGGCAATTATATTTATGTATTTAATAGAGTAATTGAATAAATACATAAATAAATTGATGTCATGTCCTGCTGGCAGGTTACAACTTCTATATATTTACCTTGTCTGATGGAGCATCTTTAACTGATTTGTAAATTCCCATGCATATCTTGTACAGTGTTTTATAAATGGGGTATACAATTTCGCCACTTCAAAACATCAGCCTGTCAAGATTTTTGCTTTGGAGCAGGGAGAGAAGACAGCCCCCTGCTTACTGTGCCCTGACAACTGCTCTTGACATGCCCGTCCCCATGGTCAGCCCATTGCTCCTTGTGCATCCTGGGGACAGGATCCCCCAGCCAGTGCCAGCTGGGTCAGTGTGACAGGCTGACAGCCCTGGGATGCCAGGCTGTACCCTTGTGCACTAAACAAAACCCAGGACAGTCCAAACCAGGACCAGGAAATATGAATGCATCTCTTATCTTAATCTCTGTGGCTCAAGGGGAATAAGCTCTGTCAGAGGCATCCAGAAACTCTGTGGAACTGTTAGTTTACTTTCTCTCTCGTTTGTTCCTTTCACACAGAACCAGATGCACACACACTATGCACATAGATGGAATACCACACAATGTATACTCAGACAGGAATTATTTCCATTACTTGGTTTCACTCTAGCCCTTTTTCTCTACTTCGTCCAATTCTTTGGTGATTTGCAATTTCTATAGTGACTGCGCAGCCAGATTCAGACCTTCCTTCTCCTCACCTGCCTTATGTACAACACAGTGTAAATGTGGAGGTGGGGACCTCAAATTTTCCATATCCTAAGTTTTCCAGGCTCTTCTGTTCTTTTTACATGCCTGCTCAGTTGGCCTGCTTCATTCCTGGCTTCAAATCTAGCTTCCAGCTTGCTTACTTCTGTTGTACAGCAAAAAGAAACCACAGTTTGCAATTTTTGGTGCCCAGCAAGAAGCAGTTTCAAGCAGGTCCCAGCAAAGCCAAGAAACAGAGAACAAAAACAAATGCCTGACTGTAGCACATTCTGCAATAACAACACTAAAAAACTCTGACACGTCCTTGAAGAAAGACTTGCAAGAAATGTATTTTAAATATACCAATTCTGAGACTTCAGAACACAGCTCTATGGCCTGGAAGTGCTTTTGGGCAGGATGTGCACAATCCTGCCAGAGCTCACATCATGAGCCTGTGCAGATCCCATTGAGCACCCAGAATTGAAGCAGCACTTCCCGACAGTTCAGTAAACTCCACTGAAAAATAAGACATGTAGCTCACTACACACTTCAACTGTGTGCCAGATCCATAAGATGAAAAGGCATCTGCCAACACAACCGTATCTGACATTTACAGCGATGTGGAAAAAAGTCTCTTTCCACAGGTCCCTCAGGAAAGCTTTAGTGAACCAAACCATGGTCACCCACGCAGCTTCTTTTGACATAGTGTCACAATTCAACAGCACCAAGGTGACACATTATACTGTTGAAATAGCTACATCAAAACCCATAACCTCCTTTTCTTTGCCTTTTAGCTGTGGCACACGGGAAAACTCTCAGGCCTAGTAAGTCACATGGCATTACGTGCCATGCTGAATTGCAGCCCAGCTAACTATACTTATTGATAAATATCTGATTTTGCTACCATGGTTCCAATAATAATTATACTGATGTGTGACATACACAAATAAATTAACAATATTGATAATTTAAGGCAGTTTGCTGGGTTATGGCTGTGGTATTTTCCTCATTATAAGAACAAGGACTCTGAAGCATGAGTGAAAACTTAAGTACTTTACTAAA
The DNA here is from genome assembly GCF_963082525.1 of Nesoenas mayeri. Classification (NCBI taxonomy): domain Eukaryota; kingdom Metazoa; phylum Chordata; class Aves; order Columbiformes; family Columbidae; genus Nesoenas; species Nesoenas mayeri. The sequence continues at coordinate 107,164,420 of NC_137541.1, forward strand.
GGTCTACTGCAAGCCAATGGAAGAATCAAAAATTTTCAGTCTGCATATCTGACACATTAGCACATCATAGCTTTTACACTACTGTTAATTTTAGAGTTAGAACAAGTAATTTTTTCAAATACATTTATTATTAAAACTATCTGAAGAATTCTCTTCTCAAGTATTAATTTGAGCATTTGAAAACAGATACACTAAGAGAAATAAAGAAATAGAGGCAAGAGTTTACCAAGGAGGTAGCTGTGACCCAAAGGATTTAGGATGTAAAATACAGATTATTTTACTCCTTCAATACATATTAAAAATCCTTGAAAGTGAGCCCTCCACTCCCCTTCTACCATAGCTTGCTGCCGTGTTGCAGAGACTGGACCTTTGAAAGACAAGGCAAACAGATACCCTGGGAGGGAGGCTTACAAAAAATAAAGACTTAAAGGAGCAGAAATAACTTAGTTGTCATTTTTGAGACTGGTTGCCAAGAAGGAAATCATAAAACAAGAGCAGAAGATGATACAAGTCTTAGGGTAGAGAATATTGGTTTTCATAAGTCTTCACTCATTTTTCAGGTTGCTGCTCTGAGTCATGACCTATTTCCAGCACAAAAATAAATGATTACATCCTAGAGCAATACAGCTTTGAGCACGGAAGAATCACTCAGTGAGAGCTAAGAACACAGGTCAGACTGCGACTTTGTGCAAAACAACCCATTTAACAAAAGGTTACTGCCAATTAAATTAATATTAGAAAATTAAGTTAGTATTTGCAAATTCATAAACTCTATAGCAAAAAAGCTGTACTTACTTTAAACATCGCGGCTTGAGGTTCCCCTAGTTCATGAAATGGAGGTTTGCCTGTTGCCATTTCAATAATGGTACAGCCCAGCGACCAGATATCAGCTGGAGCACCGTATCCTCGTGGCCCTTTATCGATGATTTCTGGAGCCATGTACTGCAAGGTTCCTAGTCAGGATAAAAGAACAGCCAAGTGTTACAGTCTTCATTCTTCTTAAAGAGAATTAACACACAACTGGGCAAGCTAAAAATTGTCCAATGCAACCTGTATAGCCAAAATATTTTATTTCCCATGCTGAATACTACACAGAAACTCCTGTTTTAACATCTTTTCTATAAACGTTTCCTCCTCATTCTGATACAAGGCTTCAAACTGCCCAAAGTATATTCACCACATAATCCCAAATGCTTCCTTAGAATGTCAAAAATTATCAGACAATTTTTGCAGACACTAAATTGTAAAGATTGTGCATGTAAGAGGTGATGAAAACCTGCAAAGTGACAGATAGTCTTAATGAGAATAATTTTTCATATGTTTACTGCTACAATGAGAACACTAGTGACAGAGAATTTCAAAAAGTTAGTCTGAAAATAAGCTATTTTTATTAAAAATAGATAATAAAGATAAGAATGTTTAAAAAAAATTCAATGTTTACACAAAAACAATCAAGGTTGTAATCAAGGTAAATCAATCATACAATAACTAAAAAATAAGGGAGTCCATTATAAATTGTAATTCCAGGAAGTTTTTTTGGATGTCCTTAGGATTTCTGACATCCAAGGTAACCAAAAAAGAAAACAAAAAACTATTGAAACTTCTAAAGCTATACGTCTTGGCAAAATATAAGATCCTGCCTAAGCCTACAGTTGGCTTTTAACAAATAAATCTGAATGTCTCTAAAGTTTGCCTGTAGATAATTTTATTTCAATATTAGTTATAATGCTGATAAACAAAAAGAACAGTAGAAGTGAAATAAAAGATGGTCAATTTGGAATCACTGATTTTCAATCATATACTAACAGAGCTAGCAAGAGGTCTTTACAGGACGACAGTCCATACCAGTGACAGAAACCTATAGATGTTCTGAGTGTTTTAAACACTATAGTACTTTCTCCACAAGAATTCCTACCAGTGCTGACATCTTTAAATTAAATTATTTTTCTTCTTAAGAATGCAATAAAATTACACCATGGTAAAGCTGTGAACTATAAAGGACATGTGTTGAAGATAAAAGGGATTAGATATTACTATATTCATTAAATATGATTGATGTAGAACAAAAGCTCAAGCCACACAGGCAGAGCGGTTTTCCTCTAATATGTTTCAGACATAATAGTGATCAGCCATAATAGTGACTTGCTGGGACAAAATTAAATTTTGGACTATCACATTAAACAGCCACAAAAGGATCTTCTTCCATCACTTCATCTTTTACCTTACTTTATCTATAAGTTTGTTTGTTTTTCTGCTTTTCCAGACATACTTCAATAAAGTGTGCATGCATGAGTTACTGTTATCAACATTATTAAATGAAAAAGTTGCTGTATTCAAGTATTTGCAGATGTAATTGCAACGAATGAATTGCTACTTAATGAAAAACACTTAGAAGAAAAACTATTATGCCACCACATTGAAGAAGTCTAAAAACCAAAAACAAAACAAAACAAAAAAAAAGGAAGAAAATTATTTAAAAAAAAAAAAAAAAAGGAGATAGCAAGACTGTGTTTATGGTGACCACACTCCCATTCACTCTTCCTTGAAAATAAAGACCTAATCATGTTTTCATCACAAATCCAAAGAGTCCCTTGGCTCTCATTCTAAATCTATCATCAAAACCCTCACAAACTCTGTTAAATTACGCTTACCTGTAAATGTTTCGGTGCATGGATTAATTCCTGCCAGCCTTTTGGAAGTACCAAAATCAGATATCTTTACCACGCCACTGTAGGTGTTCACCAAAACATTATCACCCTGTGGTTTGGATGAGAGAGAGAGGGTACAGGGAGGGGAGATAGATGAGTAGATTCCAAATCCCAATCTCAGTACTCCTTCAAGTTCACAGTTATTTTTTAATATACCTTCCTACAAATGAATTTTCCAGGAGCACTGCGGAGAAGGGGTTGTTTTATTCATTCCTTTTGTCTTAAGCTTCCATGAAATCCTATTAAAATTTCTGCTTCAGGTTAGAGTAAACCTAACTGAAATAAATAAGATCAAAAGCAAATCACTCAAGACACACTAAAAGAAAATTTACCTTTATATCTCTGTGTACAATCTGGTTCTCATGGAGATACTTGAGACCTTCCAGAATCTGCTTGGTGTAAAATTTAATGGTAGGTTCTTTCATTGGGCCCCATTTAGATCTTAGGAGAGCTGAGAGGCTGCCTAAAAGAGTTAAGGAAGTGCATCAAGATAGAAAAATCTACAAATTAACATGAAACCTTTAAATCTAGATTAAGCCTTTGTTCAATATCCTAATACAAGAGAAATGCAGTACCTATAATTAAGCCAAATTCTTCCTAGATCCCTCAAAGCAAATAATTTGATGCTACTTTTGACTGGCTATTCCTTTCTTGCCAGCTCAGCTCTTACCCCCATGACAGGAATAAGTGTTATGACAGGGCTGGATGCAACTCCCCCCACATCAGTCTAACAACTGTTGAGACTAGGACTAGCAACCATTTAGCCTTTCATGATATAAAGACCAGATAATGCTGTATGATGTTATACACTACACTTCATGAACCACATGCATGGGCAAAGAGAAGCTGATCTACTTGAGGCAGGCAAGAAAAAAGCAAAACAGAAAGAGTATTTTCCATGCAGATATGGGATTATCTCCTGCAAATATTCAGAGACAGAGGAAAGAAAGCTCCTGAAAAAAATCACGTAATGGATGTTCAGAGTACAAGATAGGTTATCCACACTTCCCCTACTTGTAATAAATCTATCCTTTTGTAAAAACAAAAACAAAAACCACAAATATTTTCATCATTAATCAAAATAAAGACAGTTTTGCTTTTTCTGCTTGTAATAAACTAACTGTAGTGGGTCTCAATGCCAGACAAATTCAGCTGAAAGGGGCTTTCAGTCAACATCAACAGCTTTCTAAAGTTTAGTTTCCTCAAATAATTTTGCATAACCTGAACAGCCGGTTCCTTTTTAAGACTGGCTGCAGAGTTTAAAATATCTGAATTAGTTCAATAATATCTTGGCATTAACAACTAATCACTGCACACGCTACTCCGTGTACACGATCAGGAAAAGAAAGGTAGGTAAACAAAATCAGTTGACACTTTTAGCAAGTGCAGGAAAACAGGTGGAAGCTTGCATCTGCATGCATCATACATATCAGAGTGTCTCAGCTTTCAGGTGAGAAGGTCACAGGAATTGAAAAAATAAAGAACTTCCCTCTGCTCCAGATGTATTTAATTACACCTTGAATGTTTGTGTCTGGACCTTCCCTAGAAAACCTGAACTTTTTTCCCTGTTTTGCTTATTTCTGTTTTTATTTTGCAAATTATATTCTCGCAATGATTTAACACTCATTCTGGCACATACTTGACACTGAAGAACAAACAGCAGAAGGGAGATGGAAATACAACCTGGAGAAGATGTAGAGGGACTTCACATCTTAAAATGTAGAGAAGGCTAGAGAAGCAAAGCTGGAAATTATGAGCAAGGGAAGCATATAACTTTTATCTCTAATTCACCTAGAAAACAGCAGTGCCTTGTATATAGCAGTCACAAAATAATACTCAATTGCTCAGTCAGTGTTACTGTTCAACAGAAACTTATCCTAGAAGTCCAGTCATCATTCAGATGTCAGGCTAAATGCACTATACAGCTCTAACTCCACTATTTTATAACACATGAGTATTTGACACCAAATACTTCTAATTACTTTTTTCTACAGTTATAACTATTACAGAAAGGGGAGAGGATACTGGGACCTGTACACTTCAGATCTATTCTTTATATCAGAAGCACACCACCTGTAGTTAATGTCTCAACAGAAAAGCCATATACAGTGCACAAGCATATTAAATGCACAATTATTTGCTTTCATTAAGTTTAGAGTCCTGACTGCTCTCAAATCCTTTGAGAGACTAAGCTCAGAATGATACAAACCTCCTGGTACCTGCTCCATAAAAATCTTAATGTATCCATTTTCTGAAACAGATCCAAGATACTGGACAATGTTTCGATGCTTTAAATATTTATGCAGTGCTATTTCTTCATGAAGAGGTTGAGAATACCTATTAGGGAAATAAAAATAAAGAAAGAGGAGTATCTCATCATGCAGGAAAAGGTTCTTCATTATGCTTAAATGCCAGTTTGCAAACAGAATGGATTTTAGGGATACTGATCCAATTCTCAGCAAACATCTTGTCCACGACCTTCAAAATGCAGTGTGACTGGCTGCCTATTCAGAAAAAGTACAGAGGTAGAACTCAGAGAAACCCCAAAGGAGAAACATGGCCTCAAAGAATTTATATGTGCCTTTCTTCTGTATCATTACATAGTACAGTCTTTGCCTCCAAAACTCCTTTTATGCTTTTCCCTCTTCCCAAAAAGAATACAAATGAGATACAGCTGCAGCTTAAAACCCAAAATATGTCCTATCCTAGAATTCATGATATACATATCATTATCCAACTGCATTATTTATGATATATACCATATCTTTTCCAAAAAGAAAAAAAATCCTTATTCTCAAAAGGGTACTGTTGAAAAATGGAGGAAATAATTGAATTTTAGTATACTGGGATTTTCTAAGGTAACCATATAGAAATACATGCTAAGAAGAGAAAAATTTTCAGCAAACAACTGCAGTTTCTTTAGCAATGTATTTATAACAATAAACTAGGTCTTACCTGCTGTCTCTCTCAGGTATTTCTTTGATGGCTATTCGGACCTGATTGCTAATGTCTCTTCCAGCATAAACTATTCCGTAAGTACCTTTCCCTAGAACTACTCTGTCACCGTTCTCATCGTAATCATACTCATACTGCAAGCAGAAAAGATAAACACAGCAGCACAGAAATTGTTATCAGTAACATTGGACATTACAGAGAGCTTTAACAACAGTTATGTACTATACAGAGTGGCTACTGCAGTACAGCTGCCATACAGTAGGTTTCCCACCAGCCTGGTGCACTTTACAGCTTGTAAAATTTCCATGCTACTTGCTTTACAAAACAGCTTCCCATAGCAGCTTCCAAATGCATTCACCCAAAAAAAAGGAACTCAGCATTAAACCAAATTCAATGAAACAGTGCTGTCAGAAGAACACATTCAGGTATTATCTCTAAGAATTGCTGACAGATCCTTCGGAATACATAAATGTATGGAACATAACCTACAATTTTGAAACCAATGGTTTAATAAAGACATAAAAGTGATATTCTCATTACAGTGGGTGGACACTATTTTAAGACCCTAAACTCTCATTCGAGCTTCACCACAGCAAAATTAATTTCTGACATATTCCCCTCATCACGAGCTTTTCCAAAAGTCAGAAAAAAAAAATGCTCATGTTCTCCAAGGATGATGAAATATTTGAAGTGGTGGTTTCCACTGCTGCTGAAATCATGCAGGGTCATATTGCCAGATGCATAATTCACTGCTGGTTCACTGACTTCAGTAAAACTACACTAATTTAAACCACCTCATGGTCTTGTCCCATATGGTGATCTTATCATAGAGCTCTCCTACTATAAAGGTCAGTGAAAAGCCTATTGATGAATGATGCTTAACCAAAGTATGTCCCAGACACCAAATTTCTTATGGAAGTTGGGTTAAGCAGCACACACCTGATTCAAATCAGGAAAGTGATACAGGATATTGGAAAAGCACTTCTGCAAAGAGTTAGAGGAATTGGACAGTTTCATAGCCTCAGATATTATCAGGAGTACACAGACCTCCCCTAGTATCTTCCCAAATCCAATAGGATGTCTCATATGGGAAAACTGCAGGGTAGTCTTTGTGGCTTCATATGAATTCTATATTAAAAAACAAACGAACGCACCGATAACAGCAAACAAAACCAAACCAACAAACCCCACCAAACAACACCACCTTTTTACAATGGCCATAACTATTGACATTTCTGTCAATCACCACTTTTTCTGCTTCATCCAATAAGACAGACGCTCTCATACAGAATGCAGCCTTGAGATGTATTTCTTTGCGGTGTCTTCCCAGCTCATATTGCAGCTCTGGTATTGCAATGTCCATGTGTCACTGACACTCCCCATCATTCATCTCAGCAAAGATGGCAAGTTTCATGCTGCTGTATGGAGGGTGCTAAAGAAAAAGCATCTGTCATTTATCCTAACAGCATATTCTGCTCAGTGGAACTAAACTTCAGTTAGTGCAGCTTTACTACAGTTTCATTTTCCATGTTTCAGCACTTCATGGTTCATAACATAATCTTGTTGTATGATAGGCATAACTGACCTAAAACGCCATATGTAAAACTTGTCAGGTTCTTTGGCAGGAGGATATCCAGCTTTCATAGTTATCATATGACACAAAACTGTGCAAAAAACCAGACAGCAGTCACATTGCAGAATTTAAGATTGACAGCAACTCTATCTGCAACAGACTGATCCTTAGCCAACTCTATAATTACTGTGGAGAAACCTATATTCTCTAGTCTGAGTCCCATGATACATGAAAATCGTTGAGATTTATAGTTCAGTGCTAGTTAGTAGACAGTTTAATAGACTTGTATATACTCGATGCCAGCTCACATTTGCCCCATCTCCTTCCAACAGCTACAAAGATTGAATAAATCACTGTTGGTCGCCAAAGGTCTGAATATGTGATCCACTGGACGTGCAATTCAACCGTTAGGTATGAATAAACAAGTGTTCATAGCTGACCTTCTGTATGAATGTGGTGGGGCAGAGTCTGATCTCTAGGGCATTCTATCCGGGGTACAGCAGGTACTCTTAAAGTGAAAGGAACTTCTTCAACATCAATATCCAGAAGTAAATACCCTAAGTTTGAAAGGAATGCCAAGCTCACTCTCCTTCCAAATCACAGTCAGCTGTAAAACTAAACTGCACTTGCTAAACTATATTGCAATCAAAACTGTACAACCCCTTGGGGCAACATTCTCATAAGAATTCTGACTGAAATATTTTCTTCCCACAAAATGTGCTCAAGGTTATTTCTTTCTCTTCCTCACATATAACCAGTTGTTTTATTATAATAACAGTAAGAATTTTGGCTTTCTCTGTGCTTGTCAAGCCCATCAAGACCATACAAAGCTGCATTTTCCATGTTGTTTCTTCTTAAATGTAAGATCTCAGGCTGCAGAAAGACATGAATCGTCTTAGCTCATTTATAAGCTAAACCAATTAATCCTCCCCTCCTGTACCTTGATTTCTTTCATTAATGTCCTGACACAAGACAGTAAGTACAAAGTGATAATTGTGAAGACTTTAAGATATGTAGAATGATACAGCTTAAAGATTTAAAATTTTAATTTCTGTAGTAATTTCTCCATTGATGCATGCAGGATTGTTTCTTCCTGTGCAATCTCAAGTGACTATTTCAGCACGGTTTTTTAAAAGGTTCAAGCCACGGTGAGCTCACTTCCTCTGAGAGACTGTCATACCGCTGAACAGACTGCGTTGTTTGGAGATTGTCCCGCTATTAGCTAATTACAGAAGCATGCAATGTCAAATCAGCAGCTATAGATAATACTCTGCCAAGGCAGAACCCTGATCCTAGGCCAAGACCACAGATGTATGTGTTAAGCAGGGTTTAATAGGTGTGCATATCTTGGCCTTTCCACTCGAGAATTCTGTGGCCACTATGCATAAACTTCTGTGCAAAACCTCATCTTTCCCACCACACACAATTACATTCAACAGTGCAGTAGAGGGTCTTCTACTTTCTTAACCCTCTGCCGAAGCCCCAGGTACCATAAAAGGTTCACTGTCATAAAGAGATGCTTTGAATCATAAGCCTAAGAGAACTGCTGGAATGAGACAGTCAGAAAGATACCCAGCTCAAACAAACCACAATAGGGCTCTTATACACATTAAACAGATTGACTGAATTTGCTCAACCACAAATAAAAGTTACAACCTGCTTTTTATGATGGCTTTTCAAAACAAATGAACAGAAGCACAGGATATGTACTTAGTGCCATGAATCTGGACATTTGCCATGAGACAGTGTGTCTTATGAACACATGGATTCACCTGCCCTAACCTGAGCTCACATAAAATGTAAATAACCCTGTACAATTGAGGGGTTTTTCATGTGTTTTTGTTTGGTTTCTGGTGGTGTTTTGTGTTTGGTGGGGTTTTTTTTTGTTTGTTTTGTTTTGTTTGTTTTTCTGCTGTTGTTGTGGTTTTTGTGTTGGTTTTTTGTTTGGTTGATTTTTGTTGGGGGCGGGGGGGGTGTTGTTTTTGTTTGTTGTGTTTATTTTTCTCCTGACCCTTCTGTATACTTATTATAAATACAGCCTACAGCCACTAGGTTCCTAACAAGGATGTTTCAGTGATAAGCCAAAAGAGCAATGAATTAATCTGATCACAAACATCTGCAAAACCCTGTGAAAGAAGAAGCCTGTCAAGTGAAATTACTTGGAGAAGTAATAGCACCAGATACCAACTAGAAAAAACAAAGTACTTTTGCTAAATGGCTTTTTCCTAGAATTTATTTAATATCTTATATTTTTTATCTACTTAAGCCAACTGATATCAGATGATTCTCATTTGTAGATTGTTTGCAACATAAATACAAGATCAGTAACACCCTTCTTTAGGGATTTATGCAGTTTATAGTAGTGACAGGCTCACTTCATTAAAAATGTGGAGTTTTAAATGAATGAAACTCTTGTGTACAAATCGTTACATAAGAGTTGAAATTTCATATACAATTAAGAAGTTTAAATGTTGTTTATCTTTCTAGTATACTGACATGAAAGTGCAGGAAGGACGGAGGACAAATTTCAGTTTGGGATCTTTTATCCTTGACATACCTCCAACGTGTCTCCGTCTATTTCTCCTTCTAATTCCAAAGTACTGCCAACAGCATCAGACAAAATTCCTTTCACCAACCCACAGAATCTAAAAAAGCAATAAATAGCACAAGATCAAAGAAAAACATCCTTTAGGAAGGAGATTAAACAGATTCTTCACAAGGTGGGCTCTGCTTTCAAGCTAATAAACTGACTAGCAATGTTCATGTTTTTTTTCATTACTTACTTTCTCCATATTTACCCAGTCTTAAATGATGAAGAACATCAAACGCACACTGAAAAGCCTAATTATTTATAAAATTATTTTATTTGCTGTAGCAGGACCAAACGCTTGTTATTGGAATTGCAAAGTAAAATCTTGGTAGATCAAACTCAAATATTTTTGTTGTACTATTTGATTGAAAGTGCTTAGTATGGCCTTGACTTTACAAATATAAAAATAAGTTGAGATATTAAAAAAATCAAGCATTGATTTTCAGTGGTTCAAGTAAGTAGTGCTAAATTTGTGACACCACATTGGGTGGTTCTCCTTCTGTCTAGCAATGAGAACTTCATTAATATTACCTTCAGTTTAATTTAAATGTTCCTATGGAGTTTGGTTACAATTGTGACTACTCAGTATTTCTGAAAACCAGATATTGTGGTTTCTAGTCAGGCATCCAAAAGCCAAGAATATAAGAAGTAGTAATATTTTGAAGAACAGAGCTTTGACTCTTTTCATCTATTTCTCTGGGATGGAAATCCTTAAGTACAAGACCATCTTCTCATGTAGACTCCTGCCTGAGCCACTTGCTTTTTCCAATTCCATAACAAATGGTTGACAATTATTAAAAGCTATTGTAAAATATTTACATCTCTTTCAACGAATAATAGAGACACATCTTTGTAATGGACTCCTGTTCTACACTGAACAAGGCATGAAAAATGTGACAATGTTTCATAACACTAACTGCAATGCCAAATTAAGGCTGAGCAGGTAATATTAATTTTGGTGTTTTCTATCATCTACACGCTGCACTCTACCAAGCTAGTAATTTTCTTCAATCTGACTTTATTCCATGTAACACATAAATATTAATTATTGCAAGAAAAATAAATGTACCATCCAATCCCCAACATTAAGTGTATTAACAAACTACTCCTACTTAATTCAGAAGGTTTATATGCCAAATATCACTCCCCAAGAAGAATTAGCTCTGTAAAGATTTAGGCATGAAATTCAGTTAGCATGCTTACTGTTTAGAGGCAACATATCATCAGGAAATAATGGAATACAGGCTCAGAGAGTAACAGATATCTGTAACAAAATATAAGCTAGAAATTTCTATTACATCCAGTTGCTCCTACTTAAATCAAACTGAATAAGTACATAAGGGAATCTAAACCAGAGTACCTTAATAATAGCTATACGTTAGAACAAGCTACTTAAGCCTTTTCTCAGACCTAATGACTTGTTGGTAAACTGATCAGAACCAGCCAACAACGGTAATGGGACATTGCTCTCATCACCTTCAATATCACTGAGTTTAGGTCACTGCTTCTTCCTCGAGCAAAGAGAAGTGAAGAAATAATTAACTAATTAATTTCTCAAACAAAAAGATCAGCTTTCAATCTTTACTAAATAAATTATATTTGGGACATAGATCTCGCATGAAATACCCACACAAACTGAACTCACCTACTGCACTGATTTTCTGTAGAAAAGTAGATTTGAAAGTCATCAGAGTTGTCATGGACATAAAGAAAACAACACCGTTCATCAAATTTGGAAATGCTGTAAAATTCGCATCAAGAAAAGATTATTTTGGATTTAAGTATTAGAAGAAATAGAATAAGAAGTACGTTGTTTTGGGTTTTTTTTTGAATTACGAACACTTAGCAAACATCTTTTTCACAGTTAATTAACTCAGAGAGGCAGAATGCAATTATATTTCTCTTCCTTACAACTAGAAGCTTTGAGTTTGTTTATATATTCTATAATCCTATCTCCAGTTTGATAAATGTTGTTTATTATCATGTTTATAAATGTTTGATAAATAATACTGCTACACTTAGAGACTCTTACAAAACTCATAAACTTACTCCACTGATAAAGTCTTACAAAACTATTTGTACACATTTATCACAGTACATACTTTTTATAACTGATAAGTCTCAGGACAACCAATATTTACTCCAAACTACAGCAATAATTCTGACAAAGTGATTATTTATTGCATATTATGTCTTGCCAGTGTCATATATATTCCATCTAAAGGCACTGAAGCAAAAAGTGAAGAGGCCATAAAACACATCAATATGAAAGTAAACCTAGGAATCAATCTCTTATCATTCCAAACACTTGTACTTCAGTATTATTCTACATAAATGCCAAGTTGTTATGCTTGTGAAGGTATTGCCATTATTTTTGTGCATTAAATTATAATGATAAAATTTATTAGATTCTTGCCTGATCTGTTTACTCAAACTCTCAGATTTTGCTTAGCCTCTGTTGAGCCAGTTAGTTAAAATAAATTACAATGGACTACAGTAAAGTTGCAGAATGTTAGAAGACCAACTTGCTGTAGCATCATTAAGGGCTACATGGACAAACGTTCCAAAAACTCAGAATTTTGTCAGAAGATTTTTTCAGAAATATAGGAAAATACACTACATCAATCTGTAGCTTGGTTCTGGTATGGCGATTTCTAGTGTAGCAAAGGTGGATTAACCTTGACACAAGAACTGAGCAACAAAACAAGATAATTCCTCCAGAAGCAAATACAGGATGGAGAAGACAGTATCAAAATAACAATACTGTATTGTAAACAGTGTAACACATGTGGTATGTAAGATGAACTGGTTAGCATAAATGCAGTTTAAGGGTTTTGACAGAGTATAAGTTAACTGAGACCACTGTTTTGTTATGGGGTGTTTGGGGTTTTGTTTTTGTTATTTTTGTTGGTTTGGTTTGGGTTGGGTTGGGTTTTTGTTTGTTCGTTTCTCCACTAAAACTAATGCAAAAGTGCAGCAATTGACACATACAGTTTTGGTGTTGATTTTGGGTTTTTTTGTTTTGTTTTGTTTTTCACTAAAACTAATGCAATTTCAAAAGTACAGCAGTTGTCACATACATAGCAAACATCTAATGCTACTAAGTTTAAAAAGATTGCCTCTTTGAGCTTTGTAATTCCCAGAAGTTATTAAGAATCAAAGCAAATTAATTGCTTGCTTATATTTAATTAAAAGTTACCTTTCTCAAAGATTAATTTCTGTGCAATAGATTGACTGATGGTAATCCATATGTTTCAGAAACATTATGCTGAGTTCTGCTCAGTCAGCTCCACTGCCCAGAAACTATCTGCTTTGAGAATTACAGAAGTCATTAGGTATCTGAATTTATGCTTGTACTTGAATCAGAAAGTTTTTCAAGCACTTAAGTTTAAGCACTCACTCAAGTGGCCCCAGCCATCTGTGTCCCTAGAAAGGCAGGATCCACCAACGTGGTGTCTCACGAGCTCAGAGAGAAGGCAGAACACACATTCCCTGTGCTCACAGCTCCTCTGGTTCTCAGCTCCAGCCTGCATAATGCAGAGAGCAGGAACACCACAGACACACTGCCGGGCTGTACAGACAGATTTCATTTTGTTTTCTCTCCTGGTGCCTTGTCTCTCACCTTTCTGGCAGGAAAGTAGCCCAACTTGAGATATATAAGGTAGATTCTAGATGTAGTCATGCATTTTGCAGTTGTTAATACGTAATGTGATTCTTTTCCATCCTTTCAGCTCTCAGAACAAACCAGTTCTTTCTCTATATTATTCTGATCTTCTTTCGTGCTATTTAATATTTGGACCCATTTACTTGTCACTGGTGTTTCCATTAATCTAAGTATCACAAAACAGAACTACTTTACCTATTTAAAGGCTAGTCCTTGGGAAACTCCACCAGCACTCTCCTTCCAGCTGAAGAAATCTTTCCTTAGCATAAACTATGTCCTTGCCTCATTTAATATTTCTCTAACAAACCAAGGTTTTACCTAGTAGATTTTTAGATAGAGCCATATCAGAAGCATTTCTGAATTCCAAACAGAAAATAGATACCATGGTTTCTTTTTCTTAAAGGAAAACAGACAAATGGTTCTTTTGCTTATGGAAACAAGAAGAGCTAAGGGCTCTTCTTTACTTCTGCCCTCCATATTTTTAAATTCAGAAACGGCAATAACTTCACTGAAAAATTCAGAAAAACATATAAAAAGCAAGTACACAATTGGAAGTCAGAGAATACACACATCCACACACCCCCGTTAGATGAGTATTCCTATGAGAAATGTACAGCTCTGCCCATATGTGCAAAGGCAAAGTCTTCTGTGTTGACATTTCAAGGCAGGTTGGGCAGAACAAGCTTTTATTATAGGCAATGCAGAGCAGAGATTTAAGGCAGAATCCAGATTTCCCACTTAAGGGAGCTATAAAGTATAAACAAAAATTCACTTAACTGTTTTCTGATATACTAACCTTATTCCTCTAATGGAAGCAGCTGTAAAATTCCATTCATGAATCTGTTTCTGAAAGAACAAAGACCTGTAATCAACCACCATTTAACCTTGTCTTACTATTGAAAACAAAGTCACAGCATGGTAAGCAAAATAAAGTTTTTCAAAAATATGTCTTCCTTCCTTCCTTCCCTCCTTCCTTCCTTCCTTCGTCTTTCTCTATTTCTTTCTCTGTCTGTTTTCTTCTCTCTTTCTTCTGCGTGCCCCCCACCAATTTCAAATAAGATTGCTATATATGTAAAGAAAGCCCATACATTGCCATTTTACTCCTTTGAGGAAAAAGGAATATAAATGGCACAGGGTGGAAGTAAAGGCCACATTTCCTCATGTAAAATTAGATTTGAAGAATAAATCTTAAAGCACAACTTAACAAATATTATGTTTTGAATCAATACATCAATATTTCATATTAATCATGGAGCAGACTATGCCATACTGTTATTTGGACTCAAAGGGTGTTGTGGTTTAATCCCAGCTGGCAACTAAGCCCCACACAGCTGCTCACTCATTGTCCCCAGTGGGATGGGGGCCAGAATCAGAAGGGTAAAAGTGTAAAAACTCGTGGGCTGAGATAAGAACCGTTTAATAATAGAAATATAATAATAGTAATAGTAATAATAACAACAATAATAAAATTGTAATGAAAAGGAAAATAACAAAGAGAGAGAAATAAAACCCAAGAAAGACAAGGGATGTAAATGAAAACAACTGCTCACCACCAACCAACTGATGCCCAGCCAGTCCCTGAGCATTTTAGTTTTATTGCTGAGCATGATGTCACATGGTATTGAATATCCCTTTGCTCAGTTGGAGTCAGCTGTCCCTGCTGCGTCTCCTCCCAATGTTTTGTGCACCCACAGCCTACTCGCTGGTGGGGTGATGTGAGAAGCAGAAAAGGCCTTGACCCTGCGCATGCACTGCTCAGCAATAACGAAACATCCCTGTGTTATCTACACCGTTTCCAGCATAAATCCAAAACACAGCCCCATACTAGCTACTATGAAGAAAATTAACTCTAACTCTGTCTCAGCCCAAACCAGCACAAAGGGAAAGGAAACTTCATACATCTTCCTAAGAGGTACTGAGCCAACAGCTTTGGCCCAGGGAACACACTGGAGGCAAAACAGAGGTAGGACAGCCTGTGCCTAGGACTGTAGACCTCCATAAACCTCTAGCTAATATCTGGATCTTATTTAGCACTGCCAGATATGCAACAAGAAGTTACTCCATAAAGCAAAGCTGTGTCAGACACATTCACCTGAAGCAGTGAACGTTGTCCTGGAAAATGCTTCTTTTCCAGACTCGGCCTCCCTACATTTTGAGTCTGTTCTCCACCTGTATTGTTCTGATATTTAAAAGGGGTGATAAAATACATTCCAGAGTTCAACTCTTTCAATGTGAAACTGAAATTAACTCTCACTTTTAAGAGAGTCCATAACTGTGCCTACTCTGAAATTAACTCTCACTTTTAAGAGAGTCCATAACTGTGCCTACTCCTTTCCTAATCTCCTGTGCCTCATCCAATAATACAAGACACCAAATATTTAATTACTTGACACTTATTTGTCACAGGCTGCCTTTTTTTTTCCCCAGTTTCTAATCTTATAATTGTAAAACTTCAAAATTTCTAAAACATTAAACACAATACTGAGCTTTATCTTCAGCTTTTATCTATCTTTGAGCTGCATCTTAGTAAAAATCACACAATTATAATGAGAACTATTATGGGCAGATGAAATAACTCAAGCACTTCTAAGAGACACGGTCAGGATAAGTGAAATGTCAACAAGAGGTCAAAACCACTTGAGTTCTAATCATAGTTGCTCTTTTTACTTTCTCTGTAAAAAGTCAACTTTCATAAATGCACGACACAGATATTGAGGCTTGTGCTTCACAGAAATGTTGCTAACTTTAAATTATCTTAAAGTGCTCCAAAATCTCCATGTAAAAAGGTAACTTTAAGCACAACAAATTAGAATACATGAAATACATTTGCTGACAGTTTTACCATTTCAGTGGGAGAGACATGCCACAAAGAGAGAGACCTCTCATCTGCTTCATTGTTGATTGAAACATATGCAGGCTGATAGACTTTAGTTGGTTCTATCACCAAAACCTGAAGAGAGAGAACATTTTTCCATAATAAACCAGCAGCTAATACACAATAGTATCTTCAGATGCTCTGATACAGACAATCAAGGCCTAAATAATTTCCAGGGGGAGAGAGCAAGGCAAGACAAGGCAGGAAGAAGCTGTTTTCCTACATACAACAAAATAGTGTTATCATAATTTGTTGTAGGAGATTTTAAAGTATTTCTTATAATGCTTTTAGGGTGGTGGGTTACATGTTCTTTAGAGCAAAGATTAGCAAAATACAGGAGCTTGATGCATGCAATGAAATAACAAGCAGGTAAGTATGTAAGTATTGTGCTTAGTCTTCCGATTCTTGTTATATCCTATCCAGAAACATAAGACATACAAAACTTGTTTGAATATAACATCTTACTGGAAATCTCAGTCCATTAGTTCTTTCTTTCGTTGCCTCAAAAATTATATCTAGCCAGAAGGTCAATCTTTCTTGTCTAGGAGAATGTTCTATGGTGAGTTTCTTGAAACGCTGAATTAACATCAGATTCTGAACTAATGATTTCAAGTACCTAGAATGTATTGAATTAGTGAGTTAACAGAGAGAAAACAAAATCTGACCAGATTCTAAAAGCACTTAACTGACTTATACATCAAAAAAACTCACTGCAAAATTAAATGTATTTTTAATTGTAAAATTTCCATAATGGAAATAATTCTGTTGATCTTTAGAGATTTCTGAAAAGAACAGCAAGTTTAGTTAAAACCTTAAATCACAAGTTACATGGATGTTCATGAACAATGTCTTTTTTGCAAATGGGTATAGTTACATGGTAGTTACATGGTGGTTAGACAGGATATTATGAGCTAGTAGATAGTGGAAGAGGGAAGCAGCAGCTATCTAAACCCAGAAAATAATGTTTTCACAATCTTTTCACAATTGTTTCACAAGGAATCATCACTAATTTCCAAATTCTTTCCTAGAAAACATGTGTTTCAATGGAATTTACACCCAATAAAAATGGGTAACTTAATTTCTTACCTTCTCCCTCCCTTCCCAAAATAAAATAACAGACTGTAAACTCAGAGTTACAAATAATCTAAAATGGAAAAATCCAGTTAAGTTATCCAAGTGTCTACAAGATTTTCTCCAGTTATGTATTTCGCCATTGTTGGGTATCTGAGCTACAGTCTTCTATCACATACCATACTGGAGGTTTCAGCTTAAAAAGTTTCTCTGCTGCTTGTACTGCTTTACCAATATCATTAGCCAGCATGCTCACACTGAAGAACTGTCCCACATCCCAGTAATTGTTCATTTTTTCTAGGCTTCCTTTTCTTCCCAATAAACTGTTTAACCGTACACCTGTAAAATTTCAATTAAAAATCACAATTTTCTATCAGTAAAGCACTAGTAAGTGGTTTTTCATGGGTAAGTTTAGCAGTAGAAGACTAAAAAGACTTGATTAAGCATAACTGATAAAAGTAAAGGGAGCAATTTTTCCACAGAAAAAATATTGCCCAGCACAATGGCTGGGTCTGCAAATAACATCCCCAATACAGTTCAGACAGTCAGAACTATCACACACAGTATTGAAAAAAACTCTTGTGCTATCTGTCTGGGCTATCTGCATCCTGATGCTCAGCATAAATTGCACACGTCTGTGTCCTCAAGATCTGCATCTACTGGAAGAGATCAATGGCTAGAGCTTACATAAGTCTACCTCAGAGTGAGGTCAGTGGAATGATTTAGAGACACCTTTGCATTCCTCCCCGTTAAGGTTCAAATATGTGTTTCAGACAGGATCTGAGTCCAAATATAATTTTCAACTATTATCTTTCTAGGAAGAACTGTACATCTGCTTCTATCATACTATTTCTTTATAGATGTATAGTGGCAGGGTTTAGTTAGCATCTACATCGAAGATGTGAATCTAGGTAGACAACCAGTTATTGTCCTGCTAGATCCTTCCAGGCAATACTTCCTGTGGATCTCTCAGTTCAGGCACAACAGAAACCCTGTGGATCCCTCCCTGGCATCCCTGAGGAGAGCTGGGCCACCATGTCACTTCTGCCTTTGTCCCCTGTTGGTGATGCAACGGGATAATCTCTGTGGTGCAGTAAAGGCAGTTTACAGATTATGCTGGTCAGTCCTTCCTTGTTCCTCTCCCATCTCTGGGATCCTTTAGTTGGGCCGTTACTAGAAAGCTCCTCTGAGGCAACAAGGAGAGAAATGGGCCTTCAAGATCCCTATGTTTTAGACCGCCATCCAGGACCTGTCAGCTGAAAACCCTGAACCACCTTTCTGTCTATGCAACCCAACACTATAAGAATTTTGATTTCTTCATAGAGAGACAGACAAAAAAACTTGCCTGTCGCACTGTGTGTGTGGATATTTACCTATTTTTCGCAGTTCCATTGAGCTTTCAAACTGTTGTCCTGCAACAAGTAGCAAAACCGCAAGGTTAATTCCAGAATACAGAGTTGACTGTAGTTCAAATCCTTTCCGATACCTGTAGAGAAGAGTCAAGAGTTCACATTTTGCTGTATAAAAGAACTGAAATACTGAAAGGTTTTGGTAGGTGTTTAAGCTATTAATTTACACTAAAGACTACTATAGCTAGTTGGTACCAATGGCACTCTTTGCAAAGAGCACTTGAAAGAAAGTAGATTTTTATCTTACAAAGATAAACAACTGCAAAACCTTAAGGTAGTTTTGTGAAAACACAACTCAAACTGGATACCGCAAAACTCTTAAATGCAATAGAACATAATTTTAATGTATTATTTACATGAGAGAAGCAATGAAAATATTGGCCTTTAGTGCAAGTTTTACAGATAGGATCCAATCCAAGCCCTTTGTTTTAAAGCTTCACATTCATTAAAGGTAACTGAGACACAGCTGACAAAGGCTGCATGCGTGCCACTAGCTGGAGCAGGATAAAGAAACCTGTAAGCTCCCTGCTACTCATGTTGCACTGATCATGTTGAGATGATTTGGGGGGGAAAAATCAGAAAGATGAGAGAGATAGAGAGAGGTATTTTAACAGTTACAATACAAGCCACACATTACCGCACTTGTTTGTATAATTATACAAAAATACATGTGTGAACAGTATGTCAGCGAGAGCCTGTGTGCATGTGCATGCCTTACTGTCTTAAGAAGATTCATAATGCAATTTATCAATATTTTTTCTTATATACAGCAGATCATTGCATTTCCCAGGAATCAAAAGGGGAAACTATCCTTGCACAGAGCACCAATGTAACTCCTGTGACCTGACTTACACTTCATTTTGGCCTTGAAGGAGATAAACTGTTTATTTTCTCTACAAAGAGGTGGGTGTCTCCCCCAATAAACTATGTATATCATTCCATATTTATGATAGCCTATAAAGCAAGGAAACACATATCCAAAGACCTTCTGCTCAGTAAACCAATTACACAAACAGGACCCTGAAAAAAAGAATAAGTAGAACATTTGATTTCCTAGTTCTCACAGCCCCGATTTTCATAACCAGAGTGAAAGTCTGAAAAAGTTTTTAAACAGAGATTTTTGTTGCTGTTTTCTATTACCATTCAATGGCATGATCTCGACTATTGGTGTCTTTACAGTCAGAATCAAGAAACATATCCTTGTAGATCCTCCCACATAAGCAAAACATATCTGGAGCAGGGTGATCGCATGTCTGCAGGACTTGAAGCATAACTTGTAGTGCCTTCTCCCTGTCACCTGCATTATTTCTTCTGAAATCAAATACAGAGAATAAAATAAATGAGTTCAGATCTGAAACAGTAACTGCAAAATGGTGGAATAACATTATCCCCCACCTATCCCACAACCCATCCATCATAACTAAAACCAGAATTCATTTTATTTACACTGGCATCTGATTGTTGGTTGATTGATAAAAAACAAATATATTCTCCTGTCATGGGACTTGGCCTCTGGGCTCACATAAGGGCTGATTTAAGCCTCACAGCTCCTCTATGAAAAAAACCTGTCATCTCACTTGCTTCCTCCCCGTATAAGCAGACAGACTCCTGCAATGAGAAAGTGCTTGTTTGGTGTTCATTCCTGACAATACTTATACCAAACTGGCCATTTTCAGCATTCAGGCTGACAGCTCATTCAGCTACAACCAAGATTTGTAATCTGGAACCCAGAGGATCCAGAGCCAATACCAGGCAGTACTGACTAAGTACTGGAGAAGCCAGATCAATCTTATTTTGACCAAAGAGGGATGGAGTTCAATATATGAGACCTTTGAACTACAACAAGAACAAAAGGGCAAAACCAAACTGTACTTATTTCTTAGTTAAAATTCTTCATATTAGAGAAAAATTTGAACGAACAATTGTCATAAAGATTCTTTTGCCAAATATTTAATGACCGTATCAGTAAAAACAAAACAAAACAAAAACAAACAAAAAAAAAACCAAACAAGCAAAAAAACCCCTGTAATTAACATTTCAGTTCCTTATTATTAAACACATCTGAAGTTTTGCCACCTTTTACCTTGTTGTTTTTGTAAGTTTAGAATTGCCTACTTACTGTGAAAAGTCACTTTGAACAAACAAAAATGTTTATTTGCAAGAGTAATGCAAACACAGCTTAGGAGTTTAATAGCTTCTTCAAGACAATTTTTAATCATTGGAGAGATTTAAAATATTTACCAACCCCTTTTCAGATCTGTTTACCCTTTTTTGATCCCTACCTAGGTATCCAGGAACCGGCTTACACATACTGTGATTACTTTGTCAGCAGTACCAGTAGCAGACAACGGTTTCTGGTACATTTATTATTTGCATGCTCTGAAAGGATTAATATTTACTGCAAAGCGGTTTAGTTCCTTAGGTAACCAGCTGATGCAATAAGACCAATTACAACACATCTGTAGTAAAATTCAGGCTTCTGTG
Organism: Nesoenas mayeri; assembly: GCF_963082525.1. Taxonomy (NCBI): domain Eukaryota; kingdom Metazoa; phylum Chordata; class Aves; order Columbiformes; family Columbidae; genus Nesoenas; species Nesoenas mayeri. Next base: position 107,185,749 of record NC_137541.1, read on the forward strand.
CATGTTAGGTGACAGAGAACACCTAATAAGATTAAAGAGATTTGTAGCTAGTTGTGCAGGCTTTATCCTGCCTTTGATGTCACTGGCAGAGTGTAAACTTTTGCAGCAAGTACTTGCATATTTTAAAAAGCATTTTTTCTTCAGATTGACTGTTATTCTGAAGTTAATACTGGTTTTCTCTTTTTCAGTTTTACAAGAAATAAATAGAAGTTTAAAAGTGTGAGGGTAAGTTCATTGCACAAGTCAGCATGCTCTAACCAAACCTGTTCTGAGCTAACCAGGTTATCTCAGTAATAGTACCCAAGTTTCTCTGTTGTCAATATGAACACAGAGAAAGTTCAGTCAGAGCTTAGAACAAAATTAGACCCTAAATATAAGTCAAACAGCTCCCAGGTCACATGTAACGAGGTCAAAGAAGTCGTAATGTGTTCAAGCTTCTGCTGAAAACACAAGAAATGCACGACTAATACATAACTTACAGCACTTTGGCATGGAAAAAGAAAATGTAAAAAAATTGCTGCTTCCCAGACAAGCCAAACTTTGACTCAACTCTGCCTTGTTTGAAAACAGGTTAAACATTAATGATAATATAAAGAAGTGCTATGTACTGATTGCAAAAGCATAAAGCAAAGCTGCTTAAAATAGGACACTGTGCAGATTAACGCTCTGGACATCAAAGGATGAACCTGTACACATCAAATAGAATACCAGGAGCATTTCAAAGCACCAAACCCTAAACAAACAGTGTACTAGAGGACTCAAAGTACAGGTTTCTATCTCTTCTAAGGAGGGGGAAAAAAAAAAAACTATTAAAATAAACAAAATTTAGCACTTGGCAACTATACAATAATCTAACAGGATATTATTAAACAAAAATGGAGTTATACAGCTTAATATTAAACTCTGTTTCTCACAGTGGCAGAATGTGATTCCCACTGGGCAATACAAACCCAACATACCAGTCATAACAATCTACAAATTTGGGAACAGTTATCGCCTTCTAAAGCAACCCCCAAACAAGAAGGAGAAAAACAAAACAAAACACCCAAGCAAACAGAAGAATCCCAACAAAGAAACGAAAAACAAACCCAAACAAACAAACAAACAAACCCAACAAACAAGCAAAAACCACACACTACCAAACAGAAGAATCACATAATTTAGGCTACAAGCAGCTTCGCTTAATCAATATGAAAATATACTCTTGGATAATATGCAGAACCTGTTATACTAGACCAAGACAGATTTCATCTCCTTTTTCATACCCCACATTTTGCCAGATCTGCATGTCTGACAGCTTATAATTTGTTTCAAGGTGTCTTGAAACAGGTCTGTAGTGTTAACCAATACAACAAAAGGGTTTACCTTAATCACTCAAAGCTGTAGCACTGGCTTCTATTTTTCTTACCCAATATCAAATATATTGGCTTCCACACCCTCCCCAGGCCCCATTTAAAGCCACACTAGAGCAAATCACAAAGATGCAGGTTGGAAGGGACTTCTGAATGTTGTGTAATAGAATCTCCTCAGAGCAGGCCCATCTCCCAACACCAGACCATGGCAGTCTTGGCTTTGCCTGAAAAGCTGAATCTGTTAAACCTCTGAAGATAGAGATGCCACAGCCTATTGGAACAGGGAAAGCTAAAGTACTGTATGTTATGGTGTACAATCATGAGGAAGAAGGCAGAAATGTTCTCTTCAGGAAGTAAATTGGTACACTAGGTGAGACTGATTCTGCAAAGCAAATCCCCTGAATTTGAAGTTTTATCAGCCAGAGCAGAATCCTAACAGGCTACTGCAGAAAGGACCCTACCAGTTCATTTTAGTGCTCCTTGGTAGAGGCCAGCTTGCACTGAAATACAGATGTTCCTCATGGTATCACATAAAGTCACTTTGCGAATGAAATACAATTTTGAAATAGGTATTTTTCATTGGCACTCTTCAACATACAATCCATCAGCTTTTTCACATCTAGAATAAGATGCATCCTACCTCACACAAGCCTGCACATGCATGAAGGTAAAATTAGTTATTCTTCCTTGTTAGTCTGGGTTTGAAGGGAGCAGTTTTGAAAATCACTAATCATGATATGAAAATTCTTTCAATTCTTTTACCTTTACAAAATATATTTTAATGGTAAACAAGCTAGAAAAAAGAATACTACTCCAATTCATTTAGAAACTACATTAAAACAAAGCATATGCCTTGGTAGAGCTGTTAATAATACTATTTTTTCCCCACTGGTTTCTTTGTTAGCACATTTTAGTTCTCTCCCTACAAACCTTGCCTTGCAAAATTTTGCACAGAAACCAAACAGAGAAAATCAGTCTAAATTATGTGAACACAATAACTGCAAGAGCTACAGCCAGTGAGGAAAGAGATCTTCAAGTTACTTCTAAATACTAGGGCAATTATGAAAATATCCTAGTGCTCAGTAAAACACTGCCAAGATCCTAACACAAGCAAAATTCTAGGAATTAAAAGGAAATGGACAGAGAGTGAAAATTTAAAACACCAGGATGCATTTTTACAAATACTCAGCACACTAATCTTCAGTACTCTGTACAGTTTTAGGCTGTATTTGAAAAAAAGAAACTAAACTATTAGGATTAGGAAAAAAAAATCAAAGGGAATGAAGAACAATCAATAGTGTAGAATGATTTCTGCATGAAGAAAGCTTGAATAAACTAATGCTTTTCAGGCAGAAATGACTGTATAGAGATTTTTTTTTTTCTAAAAAAAAAGTTGTCCTGTAGGACTTTATAGTCTCTAATCACTTCCTCTAAATTAGTCTTAATGTTCTGTTGCCAGTTTAGTTTTGCATCCTCCAGAAACTGCTCAATGTTTTGTTTGCCAGTTTGCTAATTTGCTCCTTGCAGCGTTGCCACAGTCTATCATGTTTCTTTAATCACAGAAGCTTCTCACTGCCCTGTCTACACAAGCCTCTTATCTATCTCCCTGTCCTGCTCAACTACCTGCTCCTCCTTTACCCCTCCGAATCACTCTGTAGGGCTACAAACCTGATGGAAACAGCTTAGCACATAAGAAAAATATTTTTTTAAGCACCTGCATATAAACATGTGTTCTGAACTAAAAGAACTAAGATATGATCAAGTTACAGTGCAACATCAGTTTTGTATCATGTTCTAATTTGTTGCTCTCCACTCCATCCTGCTTTCATATTTTCTCTTAACCTAGGGTTGGAATTGGACATTCTTATTCATAAAGATGCTCAACTCAAACACTTTCTCCTGAAGCCAAGGCACATGTTGCAAAATTAAGCAATATTGCTTCTTCTAAAAAGCATGACACGTTTAAAAAATTTCTGCTACTAAGCTATGATAGGATTTTTTCTGTCCCTCCACACCCCATCCCCACTTCTCCACACTCTCCTCTCCCTCTCAGAAAGAAGCTGCTGTTCCATAACTTGGCAACTTCAGCCACCAGAATTGTGGATGTGATTTAGAAGCCCAGAGGTGCTTGATGCAGCTGAGACATGTTTGCTTGTTTTAGTGGGGGAACAACTACACCACCAAGCAGTAAGCCCTAAAGGACACGCTCATGCTCTCTCCTTGTGGTGTACTCACAGCATCCTCTTCAGCTATTAATATTTCAGGGACCTGAGATATTCTCAGACTAAAATAAGCAAACTGCTAATGGCAGCAGAAACACCCCCTCCACAAATCAGTCCTGTCCCCATCCACCACCCCCTACAGTTCTCTAGGCCTCTCCTGCTCTAAAGTGCAAGAATAATTTGTTGAGGTTTGCTTCAGTTTGTTCAAGTTTTCTCTGAGTTTGCAGTAATGGAGATGTTACAAAACCAGCAATCAATCATTATTTGCAGAAAGCAGAATCTCTTTACAAATCTACCGTCCTTTTCCCTTTCCAAATTTACTTGACAAACAAAAATTACCACCACTACCTCAGCAAGTCCCTGAGCCACAAGTTGGTGGAAGCAGTGGGAATATTTACGGACATGTATCACTATGCGTTTTCCTATCTTCATTCTCTTCTCCAGGAATATGCTACTGACCACTCCCAGATATGGGAAATCTAGGCTAGAAGGAATGATGCCCTGAGCCGGTATGGCCATCCTTATGCTATTTCTCTCCCCTACCTCTCGAGCATCATCCAGATATCATTTTCTACCACAGCCTCTCACCTGGAATAACACTACCATACAGAAAAAACAACAACAATAACTGCCAAACAAACAAACATTCCCCCCCAAAAAAACCCAAACACCACCAACAAAAAACAACCACAAATTCTCCTTTTTTTCTCTCTCTTTTTGAGTCCATGGTTGCTACCTTCCTCCTCAAATCCATTCTCTTCTCTGAATCCTTTTCTCCACTGCAGTCATTATAAAGAGTCCTACTTTTAAATATCCCTAAAACTAAAATTCTTCCTCCTTCACAGGCTGGTTTTATTAGCTTTAAAGCACTGGTGTGGTTAAGGAGCCAGAAATACACTCTAGTGAATGAAGCCTTAACAAAGTTAACAGGAACAGTATGGATTTCACTGGGACAAGAATGAGCTCGCTCTGTAAGTAACAGCTGATATAATCCTTGTCTTTCAGCTTTTTGTTCACATCTTCCCCTGTATGGATTATTTCCATTTATCTAGCTACAGAAACCCATATGCCAGTGAAAAGTAAGTCACTCAAGGGAATCTACCTTTAGCTTCCTTTATATTTCATATTGACTTATTGAGTTGATCTTCTCTTGTTATTTTAAGGCCTCTATAAAGAAACAGATTTCTTAAAGAGCAATACACAGGGGAATTAATCAAACCATTTCAAAGAATTCTGAAAACATTCCCCAGAGAAAAGTACGTTCAAAAAGAGTAACTTATTTTTTCCATTCTATTCCTGTGTAAATCTTGTTTCTCTTCTGATTTCAGCCTTGAAGTACCTATAAATAGTTTACTGCACATATTGTGATTTATAAAAACATCTGATCTCACTGTCACATTGCAGAAGAAATGTCAGTGAGACAACTTAATCAGTTAGTATAAATGCAACCATTCATAAAATAACTGTTCTTCAGTTACAATACTGTGCTCATTTATTATGATGTACAATATCTTTGCTTACAGTAACATGTAATTAATAAAAAATATGTATTTTGAATTTTTTGAATAAAAATAGGACACAGTTAAGTAAGCCTTAATGACTCCGTTGCAGATGATCTGAACTGCCACTAACTATTCAGAAATCTACAGAAAAAACAAAACAAAACCCAACAAAAATTAAAACCAAAACACAACTTAATCACTGAGGAATACAATAACTAATTTGAATCAGAGTTATTACACTTGCACTCTTGCTTAAAACAATAAATTAATTTGTGAATTAAAACACACTTCACTGAGGATGCAATTTAGTTGTAGAACCTTCAATATTTGAAACAGTGAATGAGGAAAACAAGACCCTAAATTGGGCTGGACCTAAATTTGTGAGTCTCCAGTTTGATATGACAATGAAAAAAACAGCTTTTTTCCCCCTCATATACACTTCAGGTGCTTCATGGAAGCCACTCATATAAAATGAAGAACCCCGTGATGTGTTTTTCACTAAATCTGAGTAATCACAGAATAGAACATTTTAAACAACCCAATGTTTTTTAATGGGAATAATTTCTTATGGCTACTATTATTCACAATTACTAGTGATTTTCTACTTGCACCCTGTTATGCCCTTCACTTGCTAATTGCCCTTTTTTAATACTGTATTGGAATATGCTGCTTGTTAAAACACAGCATGCTGAGTTAAGTAATAGCACCTGCAGCTGCCCTCATCTTTAATGTAAGTGAAGATAGAACTGCCTTGGAAAGAGACTGAAGTTTACACAGCTCTGGCTTCATGCCAGGGCTGGGTTTGATTTTAAAGTCTACCCTGCTTTGCACAGAATTTGGCATACCTTTTGGCCTCTTCTGGATCTTGGTATCTCCAGTCCTGGTAAATAAGGCCAAATGGAAATACACAAACATAAGTGTGTTGTGAATCATCAAAAACTTTTCTATGAAGACCTAGATTAGTGAAGTAGATCCTAAGAAAGCAGACAGCTGACAAGAACACTTAGCACTTGAATTAACCATAAATATCTGTACTTTATCAATGTACTATATATACTATGGCAACAGAAAATAAAACCATAAGGAACAAACTAGTATCCTCTCTTAATCTGATTACAAGCAAGTAAAATTCACAGAAACAGATTGCAAATCTTTCCTGTCCCATTGGCTTTGATCATGATTTGTATTGCTCATGTGACTTGCTCAATACATTTAGACAATTTGATGCAATATAAAACACAGAATAGGAAATGGTTAATTTTATTCCAAAATTATTAAATAACAGAAAATATTCTATGGACTTTTAAAATGCAATATTACAATTATTCCTTTCTACAAAAGACTTGGTAGAATAAAAGAGTACTTTTAAAAAAAATCTTAAATATCTTCTTTTACTGTTTGTTTTGTTGGGTTTTTTGTGTGCGTGTTTTGGTGGTGGTAGTGGTGGTATTTTGTCTGTTTTGGTCTGTTTTTTTTTCCCCCAGATAGATCAAAAGTTTAACTGTTGCTTATAATTAATCCACATTATACATTAAAGCATTGAAATATTGTGATGCCAAACACAAAAGGCACAAATATATACATAATACATTAATAAAGCATATGAAATCACTTCATATATCAATCTCCTTTGAGAAGAATCTTGATGTTTTTCATTTAAAAAAAGGGAAGAAAGAGAGCTGTAATACTAAAGAACCAGTTTTGACACTACGTCATACATGCATGTAGTATTTCTACCTTCTCTTCATTAATAAAGACCACCATTGCACTAGACAGTAAGAAAAATTACTTATTGGAGAGGGAGCTGGATGTGTTCACACATCCAGATTCTGTAAGACATCAAATCCCAGGGTGAAAGCTTACACACATACACAAAAAATATTGACCAGCTTCTCTGTGTGTGAATCTAGAAATTAATCAATAAAAGCACTTGGCAGACCTCAGCTATAGGAGTAGTACGTGAAAGAGCTCATGTGGCGAAATCCAGGTCCTAAGGCCAGTAGTATTAACCTGAGCCAATGCCATGAACTATAGCTGTAACTCACACAGGAAAGCAGAATGGAGGAAAGTGACAAACATAGTGACATGCAAACCACAGCACAATACACGTGAGCCCTCTTTAAAACTGCAAAACCCTCAGAGTTTCAGGAAAAAAAACAGAAATTCAGGTCATCGTTAAAATGTAAATGCAGGCTCCATACTTGATAAAATTAAAGTGTGTGATACAAGCCAGGGGCGGGGGGGCGGGGAACGGGACATGGGTTTCGTTTTCTTTGTTTGGGGGTTTTTTGTTATTTAAAGGAAACATGACCACTGGTAATCTCATATGAGAGCTGGTTTTACTGTGAGGTTCTGCCATGGCCTTGCATTCACTAGCAGTTTTGAGGCCCCTGCCTCGGGAGCTGGGATGCAGGTAGAGGCTGGGAGATCCAAGAGAAAGGCCAACTGTGCACCTGAGGCAGGTGGAGGCCATCCTGCATGACTCTCTGCCAGCTTCACACAGGTCCCTTCGCCTAAAGGCTCACCAAAGAAATATGCAGTCCTTATTTTGTAGGAGTGTTAGCTTGAGAGCCTGAAGGCTAATTAATAAAGGTGCATTTGCATTTACTGCAGAAGACAACAGCATTTTTAAATATGATTCATCATGCTTTATACTTCAAAAGACATCTCAAGCTAAGAGCCTCTAATTACTGGACTTTGTGTATCTGTGTGTTAGTTCCACATCTGCAAATGTAAGTAAACAGCATTCTTCTGTTTCTCCGTGATGTGGCTTTAAACTACCCAGGTATTACAACAAACATGGAAGGACCCGTAAGGAACTAATGATACTTCATGTGTGGGGTGGAGATCTGTGCCATATAATAAATGTGTATTAGTTTATCATACGGAACTCTTGCATCTTTAACAAACAGATCAACACAAAATACAAGACACCGACCAGCTGACCTTCAGCTGCTCCAGTGCACCACCCCAGGCAAAGCTCTCAAGGCAATAAATCAGGCAGCCTTCAATTAGATACACATTTAAAACGGAGGAAATGAAATGGCAACCTTCATTCAGAAACTTCTAGGCTTTCAACAACCTGGAAGTATGAGAACATTCTTTAACACAGCAGCTTCCATAACTCATCTTCTTACACAGTGGTTGCCTCCCAGGCTAGGTATACCCATGGACTGAAGCAAATAGCCATCTACACCTGAGACACCCAGCCCTGAATCAGACAGTATCTTACTTCATACCGAAGCTGTGAATACAAATACTGAAAACATTCATGTTGCACATTTGGGCTGAACTTATGCCTAAAGATACCTTCTATTCTGTGCCTAAATTAAGATACAAGCAGACCTAAATCTCAACTGGGAAGCAACAAGGAACAATGTCTTAAATCAATCCATGTCTGTATAAAAGAGAGCCCTCTCTGCTCTGCTTGTGTGTGAAGTCAAAACTAATTCACTTAAGACACAGATAGAGAAATGGTCTTTTGCTCCCTAGGACTTCTAAACAAACAGCCAGGAGGGTGAACTATGCAGACAGCCCACAAGCATGCCATTGCATACATCCATTATTAGCCTCTGCTATCAGACATAAGATGTGACAAATCTAGGAAGCTCTTAATGGTCTGCTCTGAAATCGGAACCAAGGAGGAAGATTGATTCAGAAGGGGGGCTGTGATTCAAAACCTGCTATGTGAATCAAGGTACCAGGTATCAGCATGAAAATGTCTGTCTCCCCTACATATGATAACAGTAAGTTCTTTAGCACATTTCTGCACAGCACCCTGCAGGCAGGCCCAGGCTTGTGTTGCTCCTGATCCAAGCCAGGTCAGACCCAGAAAACACACAGCTAGGCTGGAACGGTACTGAGTCTAAAGTAAAATATCCCTGTCCCTTCCCTTAGCACAACTTGCACCCAGAACTGCATACAACTGTGGTTCGGGTTGGGCTTGTGTCCACATGACGTACCAGCAAAGACCTGAGGTCCCCAGAAACAATCCTTGACCACTTGCATGCTACATCATCAGCTCTGTGCAGCACTCAAATAACACTGACTTGAAAATACTACGGGAAAATAATTGCCAACAGAATTCAGTTACAGAGGCCAAGAGCAAATCAATGAATTACTTTGTTGATTGTGATCACCATTCTGGTACGCACTCATAACAAAACTAAGCAAACTAACTTCTGTAGGGTCAGATATTCTCACAGCTGCTGATTCTGTGTTGCTTACGATGTATTTTGTTCCTAGTAGGCTCCGTCAGTTGTACTGAGCAACATTAATACTGTTCTATATGCTGAAATTAACAGAAAGTGAAAACATTGCTCTGTATTTTTATAAACAGGTTCTGACAGAATTAATTAAAAAAAAAATAAAGCAGAAAAAGTAAATGATTAAAAAACCCCACAGAAATAAGATGCTAAGAGCAACACCTTAGGGGTCATTTGGAATTACACAGACTTGTTCTGAAAAAGTTCAAGTCTTAACCTCTGAATTTTGTCCATCGTTTTGTTTTAAGAAGGCAAAAATATCTGTAGAAGTTACATTTGCATTCCTACTGATAGAAAACTGGTCATTTATTTCTGAAAAAAACTTTTCCATATAAATGTTAAAATTGTTCCCAGAAGAACACAAGGAGTCAGACTGGTTCAGATTGATTCAATGAAACTTGTTGATGGGGAAAGCAAGTTCATGAGCAATTCATTTTGTCTTGTCTCACAACAGCACTACCGGCATTGCCAAACCAGAAGATTTAACAGCATGAGGTTCAGATGCTGCTCAAAATACAACAAATTTGAAGACAGAGAGAATAAAGCAGCTCACCAATTTTATTGTGCACATCTGAATGAAAAAGTTTTAAAAACTCATCAAATCAGGATATTTTCCTAAGGACAAGGCACTGCCCTAGCATTATTCTAACTGGCAAATTTAAACGTTTTGAGTCCAATTCCTGAAATAACTAAAAAATGGACAAACTTCTGAAAAAATAGGGCTAAATCCTTTTTACTGAAACAATTTCTCAAGACATCAGTGTGCTATCTTAAGGGGAATTGAATTTCAGAAGCTTTAAAGGATCAAGCCTGCAATTTTTAGGGGTTGGGGGAAAAAAGCTAGAAAACCATACAATCCAAGAATAACAATAATAACTACAGCCAGGAACATGGTTTATACTCTACATAATCACAAGAGAAGTCAAAGCACTGGCTTCTACTTCAAAATACTGCCTTGTATTGTACATGAAAAATTTTATACCAAAAGTGTATTTTTTTTCTTGTCTTTTTAAGCAGCCTAATGAGAAAATTATGTTTCATTAGGTGTGATAAATACTGCAAGTTATATAAAAGCATTCTCTCTGTCTTTATATATTCAGATCAAAATTTTCTGAAAGATACACCTCAGCAAAAGAAGTTAACAAACTCAGTAGATGTTTAATTAGTTAAGATTTAATGGTCTATGATATCAGGAGTGGAGAATCAAGATACTCAGTGTTCACTTCCAGTCTTAAAAAAATAACCCAAACACAACACTACATAAGGTGAATTATATGTTGGAACTATATTCACATATTTGGTATCAAGAAGTATGTATTAATAATTTTTCCTTCACCTTATCTTCTTCTGTGAGATATTTGGGCATTGCCTCGCACCTGATATGTTTTTTTCTTAAAGACATCATTCTCATTGTAATCAATTTATGTCTCAAAACTTATTGTTTCTCTCTCTTTAAAAAAAAAAAAAAAACAATTAAAAAGGCATTTTAAATAGGTTTAATTCCACCTGTCAAAACCACCTCTATAGCTAGCTGTCATAAAAACATAGGCATTAGAATTACACGCAGTATCAGTCACACCTATATCCTGTATATATTCTGTATTATTCACTCCTACGTTATTTCAAAGATCACTTCAAGCTGCTTGCCACTGCGTGATTCAGATGATCACTCAACCTGTTAACAAACCACCAGATCCTTTTCAATAATCCTGTTTTCTATTAGCTTTCCTGTTGGCATGTACTTTATTCTTTGTTACTATGTGTATGACCTTGTACATGGTTGCATAAGAATGATTTTTTTTTTTTTTTTTTTTAAGAGAACAGTCTATAAAATGCTGCCAAAAGACTGTTCTTTGACACAGAACTGACGTAGTGATATCCAGTATTTTTCTGAGCAATGATTTTGCATTTACTCGTAAGTCTGACGGAACTGTCAAATGGCACCAGACTTATTACACTTTCCATAAAATGCCACAGGAACTGCTTTTCTAGATCTATTATTAGGTTCTTATCCCTTTGACATATGCCATCCTGACACTGCCTAGTGCTACTTTTTAGGTAGATCGCAGGTCACAATTTTTAATAGCACGTGGATTGCATGTAACCAGTTACTTTTATTATTACATGTGATTTCATTTGTGTAAGTTCTATTTTCTGCAGTATAATCTTAATATAAATTCTCCAGAAATCTGTAACTAACTAGAAGAATTCAATAATATTTCTGTGCTTCCTAGTCTAGCAACATGCCTGTAGGTCCAGATCACCTTTCAGCCTTTCAAGGAAGAGGTTGCCTGAATGTGTATTCATGGATCAAGCAGTGCTTGTTACCTATTACTTTAACAACTCACCCGTAACTCTATTATGCTAAACTTAAGAAGTTCAGAAAAATCAGTGACTCAGAATAAACAATCTCAGCCTGCCTAAGAACCCAATGGTATCACTGGAGTATTTCACAACTACCCAGGTGGCCTTTGGAACAGATCTGCTCTTGTCAGCTTGTTGACAAAATGATGGTTGTTGGAAAATTATGATTTCAAAAGATAAAAGCTCTCCTGCTGTCCAGGAAGTATGGGACTAAGATAAGATGACTGTGAAGAATATTAGTGTATGCAGAAAGGGAAAATGATTTGATATTATCTGCACTATAAATTTATATATCAACCCATATAGAACAGCAATAAAATGAAACGACTTCGACTGATCATCCTTACCGATTCAATGCAAAAGCATAATGAAATTTAATGTTGTGTTGATCAGCCAGATCACAAGTAGGAAGCATTTCTAGTGTTTCCACCAGCTTCACCATGGCGTCATAGTCCTGGTATGAATTAAGAAAAAAGGAAAAAAGAAAGAAAATAAAAGAACTTGAAAGCAGAGGAAAGCATCACTAAACTAAACTATATCATGACTGCTAGATAGTATCTCAACTGACGGGTCCTAGAAGAATCAGTGAAACAGACACAAACTCTGTGTAAGGAATTAAACAGGGATTTTTTTTTCTATCCATGTCAGTACATGGCTCTTCCTCACCTCTGTGCTACTGCTCAAATTACTGAATCCCTCTAGCCAATTTGATCAATAACGCTCCCAGCACCAGGAAGGAGCAGTGATGAGTCTGGCTCTTTCAGGCCTTGTTAAGGACTTCTGATGAATGACAGTTCATCAGGTCACCGCAGACTCGAGCACAGCTCATTCTGCAGGATGCCAGCTGGCTGTGCATTCATTTTGATTTCTCAGGGGTGACCCACATATACATTGCTGGAGAGGACAGTTTACTGACATCACAAGTGGCCTCACATCACTTAATTTGTTTGTTCAAAACAGGTTTCCAGATGATTACATTTCTCAAGGAAGATCACCTTTCAAAAGCATGCAAATGATCAGCAGAGGCAACAAAAATGCAGGATGACGTTGTCACCTACTGCTCTCACAAGCCATTTGTACTTATGAAATAATGAACTTAGCTTCTGATGGAAAAAAATTTTCCATGGCTGGAAGTGTATTTTAAAAGGGATGTCAAACACACAGACAGGCAGTTTGGAAATAGAGTATGCAGGCAGTGTTTTAGCAAAAGCAAAACTTATTTAAAAAACAAAATCAAGAAAAAAAGGTGCAGTTGTATTTTAAAAACAAATAAAGGTTTATTTGAATTCTAGTTCTCAACTTGGGCACCTCTGGCCAATAAAATGGTCACAACAATTGCTTTTTCTTCACTTCTAAATATATTTGACTTTGGGGGCAGGGGAGAAAAGCGAAGGAAGGGAAAAGTAAACATCTTGCTCAATAGGGGATTTTTTTCTTTTAATTTTCTTTAATGGAGTTAAAATGACTAAAAAAAGGAGGAGACCTTAGGAAGGCACCTGATCTGTCTCTTTTTCATAGGAAAAACAAAGAAGAGTCTAAAGCCTCTTAAGCTGGCCACAAGACAAATCAAACTGTTAAACAATGTAAGAATTTACCGTCAGCTTTGAATCACTGTTTAACAAACAACGAAGTGTAGGGAACAAGCAAGAGCCAAAATCCCATGATAAAATAATCTTTCTTAGTCTTTTGGAACATACCTGAATATCTCTATAAGAAAGAAGCAGGTTTATGACAATGTCAGAAGTCAGCACTTCAGTATTATCCATACGAAGCTTAATCCTGGCCAGTTCCTTAGCCAGTTCATCTCCTTGATATTTCTCTCTAGCTTTTCTAATATCATTTAGCAGTGTTTCTTTATAATAGGCACTGAAGAAATAAAAGATAGACATGCGGGAAGAAGACTGTTAGTTATTTCTTCTGAAATATGATTATATTTCTTATGAAACATGATTATATTTCTAATAAAAACATAATTTATCCTAAAAAGTACCACTTCCTCAGAGTGAGATGCACATCAAGTGCTTCCACATTTTTTTCATTAACTCATTATACATATTCCACCTTGCCTCACCTCAGACTGTGGGGCTATGTATCAATATGTTTACAACCAGGATTGTGATAATTTTATCAACACAGTAAAACTGGGGCATTTCTTTGCTACAGTACCGCCTGTGATGAATGTGGTAATTTGCATCCTTAAGAAGGCAGCAAATGGGATGATAAAGTGACACAGAGAAGAAAGATCGGTGTGAGGTAAAGAAGAGATATATCACGAAAGCAGTGAAAAGGCTTTCAAATAAAGAAACTGAAAAAAGAACAAGCCACCAAAAGTTGATTTAGTTGCAATCTGTTTGATGAACATAATACATAATGTGGGCAGTGCATTTTCTTTACACTAACATCAGTGCACAGTGCAACACCAGAGGTTTTGTAGAATATAAAAATCATATATATTCATTATGACAGTTATAAATGACCTGGATGGGCTACTTAGAGGTAACTTTATCTGAAGCAGCTTAAGGAGTCTACAGTTTGGAAGTTAGCAGATGTCACCTGACAGGTACTCCACTGCACAGAATGCCCTTTGTGTTTACAAATGAGTATTGCAAAGTATTCAACATTGCTTAGCATAAGTCCTACTACATATAGGAAAGAAGACTAATTTTTCTGTCTAATACACATTACATCTTACGTAGGCCATCTAACATATGTTTGTAATGTAAAGCAGGAAGGTCACCATAAGCACTATTGGAAAAGTACTCAGTCTCCCCCAGTGTTTTTCAGAAATACAAACAAAACCAAACAAGCTGCAGAGTACAGGGTGAGCAATTGAGAAGGAGTGGCTTCCATCTCCAGCCCAAATTCTCAAAACCCCAACAGTCCCTCACAGAAGTGGCTGAACAGTATCACGTTTATTAGGTGGTATCAGATGGCTAATATTATCAAACAAAAACCAACCACAGAAGTTACATTTGATTGCCCATTATTACCTTACACATATACACTTATTTGGTGACAGAAAATGACAGTCTTTGGGTTTGAGCTCTATGAAGAGGCTGTGGTTTTATTTCCTATTCCAACTTCATGCACTGTAATTTATACTTAAGCACTGTAATTTATACTTAAGCACTTTACCATGGATACATGGACTGCTTTTGCTTACTGTTATTTTGGAAAGTAAACATAAATAATTTTCTAGCGTAACACAGCATTAACCACAACAGCTGCAGGACATCAATACACAAAGCAGTAAAGTTACCAGCTTCTTTTAACACTATATTAAGTGCAATGAAAAACAGACAAACAAACAAACAAAAAAAATCAATGCTACTAGAGATTTTTGCATCTTTTTCATAACCTTAAAAAGAGACTATCAAAGGTTCTGGAGGTATATGTGCTGTAAAATTACCATGATGTAACATGAACATCCTTGAGAAGGCTGATAAACTTGTCCACCAGTGGGACACAAAGTGGCCCCAGGATATTGTCCCAGCTGGGTTGCATATACTCAGAAGCTCTTCGTTGGGCATCACTTTCACAGCAAAAGTAGTCAGCAGCAGGAGTGACAATGTATGGAATAAAATAATAATTGCCACTGGAAGCCTAAGGGAAAAACAGACATAGTTTAGAAAACAAATGAAAGTAGAAATACACTTGTTTATGCACAGAATCTTTTACTGTCAGAAAATAACAGCTAGAATAAAGCTGGTGCACCCTGGAGCCTTAATGCACTGTTTAACACAAGATTTGCAAGCATTAAATTGGAGGAATTTTCTATAGAAGAATTACAAATATTAACAATTATCCAGATCTGTTAAGCGACAATACAAAAAAACTGTTCATTTTTTTTGGTGATGCATGGACCCTAATAGGGTCTGACAGTCACAAGCTAACCTTCTGCTCCCAGATTTTTGGGGTCAGAGGTGTACTTGCATCCTCCAGGCTCACCCTGTGCTATGAAGGATAAGAGGCAGAGCTCCCCACAAAGAGAGCATGAAATACAGAACCACAGGCATTGGGAGATGTTTAATCCACAGAAGCCTACAAAACATCTGCTGCATGCTGCCAAATACCAAACCAACCAACCAAACTTTGGACCTTTAACATCAAATTCTAGAAGTAAAAACCAAAAAATCCTCAATATGCCACATAAAAAGTGCAAACATGATTGAGGCACTGAAAGGGGAGAGGAAATGCCCTTCAGAGCCCAAACTCAGTAAGTTCAGAGTCTTCAGCTCCTGAGCAAGACCCCAAAAATCAGAAAACTGTGAAGTTTTCCACAGCTATGAGAAGCACCGGTATCCCATTTTGAGCTGCAACAATTCTCTGCTGTTTAAAAGAAAAGCAGACTTCACATTTCGGTTTAACTATATAGAAGCACTGAAGCATGGTCAGTATCTAACACAATCAACTACCAATAAATACCCTTTAACTGCCACCTTGGGGATATCAAGGCATCAAATACATACAGCAAAATCATACCTTTCATTTTTTTCATATCATCTAAGCCTGCAGTAAAGCTGTAGCCATTTAAAGTCACCTTGAACAATGGGAGAATGCTGAGATGATGGAAAGAATGGATATGAAGATGGCACATTTTTATATGCATTAATAAACTAGACAATAGAAATAAACTGTTCACAGGAAGTAACAATGTAGGGCATGCAGTTACTAAAAATACAGATGGAAAAAAACTGTATCAGTACATCCTACTGCTGATCTGAGTCTGTAAGGATTAAGAATTGCAAATTATTTCCAACAGATGAAGATCAAACCACATTCCTTCCTCATAAACCCTACAGTACAGTATCTCTGTTGTAACAACATAATTATCTGTTGCAATGCCATCTTTACTTCCTACTAAAAAAGTCAGAAAAATTGCAACACAAAGCACCAGGATGTTAAAACTATTTAATCTCAAGTTTAAACAATTTAGTCACAAGTTTATTCAAATAAACACTGAGTTCAGTGGAACACAAAAGCTGCTTGTGCATAAATTCTATGCTTAAAACTGTAACAGTGAATTAGCTCTTCCCATAATGGGAAAAAAAATATCAAAACAAAACAACAACAAAAACCCGCAACAATTTGAAAGTATGATGTATTTTGTGACGCAAAGAATGTTGCAGTTATCTACTGAAAAATCAAAGTAATTTTCAGAAAAAAAAAGTTAAATGACACCTGTGAAACACTCTGTTACTCGTTTGGCCAAAATCTCATCTATTTGACTTAGAGTTCCTGTCTCTTTTTGTATAGTGAGATCTATGCAATTAAAAACACATTTTCATCCCCCAAAGACATATTTTTGTATGCAGAAATCAGGAACCCTGCACATATGTGAGCACAAATTTGAGTCTGTTGCCTTTCTAAGAGAGTCTTTCTTATCTTCATTACATAAAAGAAACAGTTTGGTCCATCTACTTTTCTTATGCTATCAAGCGTGAGAGATGGCTGAAAATATAATCCTTGCTTCTTCTGAACATCTACTCAAGATGCTGGTATCTGACACAAAAAGCTAATTATTGTGAAAATTACTGTCATGTCATACACCAACTATTGCTTTTTAAGACAATAAATAAACGGCACAGGTATGTATGAAGTAACACATTTAGCAATTCTAGCAGCAAATATATGTAATCTATAAATTATGGCATGTAATTGTACTATAATTATAACTTTATACCTTATAAATACTGTATGCTGAGTTGGTTTATTTAAGGATTAGTAGTTAAGCTTTTTTATTGTCTTATTTTGAGAAATTTTAAAGTTAAAAATAAAAAAAAAGCAGACAAGAAAAAAAGCTCTCAATAGCCCATCTTCCAGCAAAAAATGTATAACCAGTATGCTAGCAATGAAACTTTTGTACTCAATCACAACACTTTAAAATCTACCAGAAAAGTTTAGGAACATAAAAAACACTGGAAGTAAATCCAAGTAAATTGAGAGAGGGATCTGTTCTTTAGGGGAACATAGTTAAAGGAATTACGCATAGAGCCACACCTTTGCTGAAGGGCTGAAAGAGTTAGGCCTGCATAGGCCATTTTTAGGCTCTAGGCAAGACAGGCCAAAGGTAGAGTGATTTTTGTCTTGAAATGCTCCTCTAAACATTTTGCTAATGCTGCTAAAAGTAAACTTTTCACCTTAATAACATAAACAGGGTTTTTTTAGTTGTGCTGCTACAGTTATTCTGGTGCAATGGTAATTTTGTGACAGATGCTACACTAGAATTAAAAGGGATATTTTTTCAAATAAATAATGTTGAGTAAAATCCCTGTATTTTTAGAGAGGTAATTACGCCTGCACAATTAATAGCACAATTATTTTACTTGAGCCATGCAGCCACTTACTCAAGCATCAAAAGTATAGGAGCACTTACCCTGCCTTACAAAGTAGTTAGAAGTAAAGCACAAAGGATAACAGAAAATGAACTGCGTTCACTCGAAGTCGTCCAAGCTTTTGAATGTTCAGGGAGTTTAATTGACTGTTGTCTTAAGAATTAAGATTTTTCACAGTAATTGTCTGTGACATCACATTCCTGTCCATCTTGCCATACAGGTGACTCGTGTATTATAAACTTTAAAAAATACTTCCTCTTCTAAAGCTGAATATATGCAGTGTTGTTACGTAAAGACTGTGAAGAGAGATTATCACAAGCCAAACATTCTAAATGCTTTGGATCTAGTTTGCAAGGCACAAATGCTCCAAGATTACAGTTACTATGAAGGAAAGAACGTGCAAAGGACTATTCTTAAAGTGTCCTTAGACATTTTTAAATGCCTAGAAACACAGTAAAAAGACGGTATATCTATTCGACAGAAAGCAGATTTAAAGTGATACATACTTTGCCTATCAGATTACCACTGCAGTATTCAGGAGGTACTTGAACCTGAAGAAAAGTTTTGTGGTTGGCAACCTACTCCAAATCGAAATACAAGAACAAAGAGGAAAACACCACCACAAAACAGCAAAACAATCAAAAAGACAGACATGACACATGAATAGAGAAATTATTAAAGAAAGCAACAACAGAAAATGAATGTAGATATTTATAGCAAGTCCATATTTACAAGACCAAGAACAGCCCAGTACTTTGCCACCCAGACTGTAAGATTTATCTGTCTACATTATTTATTTGTCTATGCATCTCCTTTTGTCATCGTTAACATGCTTTCAAGCCTTACTTTTATGAACCTATCAGATTCATTGCCTGATTAGTTAACTGTAATCCATCCACGACAATTATGCATCCCTTGAGATAGTAGTATTTCCATAAAAACTCATTTTCATAAATAAATTTTTAAAGTCTTAGTTTTCACTGTATCAGTAGCAACAGTGGCATATTTCATAATTAAAAGCATTAAAAGTAATATTTACTGGGTTGTTCATTGCCTTTGTACTATTCTCCCCTCAAAAGGAAAAATGATTTTTTGTATTTAAGATGCTCCTACTCCTCTTGCGTTCTGTGCCTTTGTGCAAACTCTTTTAATACTTCTGCTGCCTCAGGCTTTTTTAGAAATATCTCATTAAATGACCATTTCACACAAACTTTTATATATTGTAAAAAATAATCAAAATAAAAAATAGAAAGCTACTCTGCAATACTACTTCTTCAGATTATTAAATTTATATAATGTAATCATACTTTAGAATCTTGGCTCTCATTTCAATCCATTTGGGATACTAAATTGGAGAATAAGAGTCTAAGTGCCAAAATCTTTATATTTACTTTTCTTAAGTGTTCATTGCCTTGAAACAGTCTAAATTATATAGCTACTGAAACTCTGAAGAGACTTTCTTCCAATTACAATAAAAAGTGATTTTTCAACATAAACATTCCTTGTGGCAAGAATAAATTGCAATCCTGTTCCCTTTAGATCAAGAACTTTTGCTAATGACTTCTCCATGGCCCAGACATTATTCTTTGCTTACTATAAGACTTGCTACAGAATTTAAAATTTAAATCTCAAAAAATACTTCATCAGGCCCACAGGCCTAAGTACACTATAATAAACCTTTTGGTTTAATAGTCAACGTACTTTCCTTTAAATACCTTCTCCAAAAGCAATTAACAGGGTTATTCAAATTTCTTCAGGCATACCACGAACTAAAGAAAAATTAACTATTAATTCTTTCTCCTTATTTTCTCTACTTGCCATAGTATCTATTTGCCAGAGTGAAAAGTTCTAGTTTATATTTTCAATGCCACATTCAAGTAAACTGAATGGGTTGAGTATGTTTTTCAAACTATGTGCAAGAAATGCTAGAACTACTGCCAGAAGGACTGTACATTTAGCTTCCTGGCTACAGTAGTTTTTAAAAAGCACCTTGTGCACTATTTTCTTCACTCAATCTTGGACTTTTTAAATTCCTTAAAATTCTGTAGAGTAAGAGGAAACGTCCCTATTGAAAACAAACAAACAAGGATAGCAACAAAATGTTGCATGAAAACAGAACAACTTTCCTGTGAATTTTGTCTATTACATTGGTTTGGAGCAAGATTATTTTTTAAGCATTTTTTGCTTTCAAAAATCCTTGAAATTTCATTTCTTCAGTAAAATAAGGTTCATCTGACATCTAAAGAAACTCTAAAGCACAAACCCATTTTCCCTGGATTTATTTTCCTGCACTCTATGGTTCAGTAGCATGCACTGTGCTCTCAAACCTTGATTTTTCCACAATGACACAGGAAATAAACTGTTCTGAAAGACTGCATATTTGTAATTTATTTTCTCAATTATAATTTTGACAGAAACTAGGAAGCTGTGCACATACCCTCAGTAAAATTAGCAGAAAACAGTCCTCAAAGAGAAGCTTACAGAAGGAAACCTAACTGATGGGACACAGAATCTTGACCTTGAATTTCATTCCAGGGCAATTCTTTCTTGGGAACTGAACTCCCACAGCCAATAATTCCTTCCTTTTGTATCCAAGTATGCAATAAATTATCAATATAGAATTTTAATTGCTTGTCTGGGGGAGTCAAGTAGAACCAAATCACATTCCTCATCTTAACCCTGAAAATGTCATTCCTGGATGGTGGAGGGAAGGAAGTTTTCCTACTCTTACGCTCTTATTTCAGAGACTAAGCTATTAAATCTCTCAGAGTAACACCACCACAGCATGCTGCTGTATGACTTTCACTGTTAGGTCAGCTGTACTCAGGCCAAATCTCAAATGAATTGCTGACCTTTTTTCTATTGTTTTCAGCTTTTTCCTCACTCTTGCCTCCTCCTTGATGCTGAATTAGAATAATGTTTTCTTTATAATGAAAAAAATTTTAAAAAAATCCATTTTCTTCATCTGTGAGAGAAAGAATCTGCCAAAATAAAAGTTTCCAGGCTGCTAATCTGATCTTACGAGGCTGAACTTCCTACCATCTTCTTTGCCTTTACTCCATCTCTGGAATTATCACCAAATAGCTCAGTCACAATTCTCCCGCTTGCTCTGGAGGGGAAGACACATGCTTATGACATTTTGATCATACACCAGTTGATGGACAGTAACAGCTGCAAGCAAATCTGCCTTGTTCTGAGGCCCCCTTCCACAGAGCTACAGACCAGTAAATGCAGTTCACACCCCACAGGTGAAACTAGTTCAAAGATCACCAAGATAGACAGGAAAATGACCGGGATTTACTCATGTGCTCAACCTGATCTGTCTTTAGCCTACATGCGAACTGCTGTGACTAATATAGTATCTCTTCTAGTTCTGTTTTAAATTATTAGCAAACTCTAAGAACATTTTATTATTTTAGTCCTACTCTGTATTCTCCAGAAGAAAACAGAAGTATATGTTGAATGTCGGGAAATGGAAAGGAATAAATGGAAGTTTAAGATTTTTGCACATTCAGTAGTCCTCAAAATAATAGTGTAGAGTGTTTAAGGAAAATAACCACTGGCATGATGTGAAATATAACAAAATATTGTGGCATATTGCAATAAACCTAAAATAACCACTCAATTTTACCTTGGTTCAGGCTTCCTTACTTGTTTCGTTTTCCTTCAATTAGGGTAAGAATATTTCTAATTTGGGAAATAAGATTTTGCATTTCTAAGTAAAATACGTGGACTTGTGAGGAAGAGGATGGGTATACAGCATCCAAAGCTCTTTGAGATACAAGAGTAAGCCCTATTAAGGCATCATCAAACACATACATTTGCACAAGTGGGTGAATGTGGTAGAAGGAGAAAAAGACTGAATATCTGAATATACTTTTTGGTCTATCAGCCTACATATATAACATATATCTACTAGCACTCTTCTAGAACTTAAAAAGGAATTTGTAAAGAAAAGTAATTTTTTACTTTGGAAAGGAAGTCAACAAGATTTCCACTGCTTGGAATTGTGTATAGGTTAAACAGATTTCCTTCAATCATATAGAGCATATATATGCTTGACAGTTTTGTTATTAGAGTTGCCTCACTTTGTGTTTTCAAACAAATGCGGATTTAATACTTACTGTGTTTTTCTGAGATACCATGTCCTGAGGAAAAAAACAAAACAAAATAAATATATTAAAAATGCTCATTCATTTTTACTGTGAATTATTATTTCCAATAAAAATAACTGGTATACATATAAATATATGAACACATACAGATGCACTCTTCACAGCAAAATCCATATTTCCTGCCATGGCAAATTCCAAGTAAAGGGACAGAACAACATTAAGAAAAGTCTTAGTAGTTCAGGATTGGAAAAAAATTAATGATTCAAATAAGAAACCTATTTAAAGAAGTGCTCAGAAGATGAAGAAAGTTGTACTTGACAGTAATTGGAGTTTCTCAGGCTGAACACTCCACATACACAGTCACACATCGAGCATTTGTGAGACAAAATCATTCAAAGCTGGAGATTTTTTGTCTCTGAAAGAGTACCCTTAAGATACTTAGGCCCCCTTCCTGCCTGGATGGGCACAGGCCAACACATTCCTCCTATGCTCTAATTCTTCTCACCTTAAAGTCTAAAGAGAGATATTGAAACCACGAGGCAGATGATGAACTAATAGGCATGTAAATCAGACCACAAAGATTTTCAGTTGCTGGTAAGTAACCTCATCCTCCTTCTATGATGACCTACGTGTCCAATGAACACTGCCTGATGAAACTAGAGATCTCCAGGTAAGTTACACTACAAATGTTATATATAGACTTGTTTCTAAGCACAATTATGCATACAATTTAATTGTATGTGCTCCGACAACCTAAGATGATTCTGCTTAAGCAAAAAAGCCTGAAATTCACTTGGACAACCACTGTATAAGAATGATCATGCCTGTTTCCTCAACAGCCAACATATCAGGGACCATCTAAAAGGTTTAGTTCCGCAACTATGACACTCTTGAAATCTGGATTATACAGTCTTTTATATGCTTGGAACTAGGTTGTTTTGGAAAGAACGTTGGTGAAACGGAAGACACAGCTCTTGGAACAATTTCAGGATAGGTCCTAAGAAATAAGGCATACTAAGTCAGGGTGCCTGAACTTCACAAATCTTCCCCGTATAAGTAACAACAGTCATGAGCATGATCTTTATAACACTTAGGCTAGCCACTCTTAAGAGGCATGCACAGCAAACTGGATCCAAGTAATAAATTCCTGAAGGGAAGGAAAAACTCCTGACCAATTTAGTCATAAACCTGAGAATAAAGAAACACCAGCAAATAGTCAAAAATACATATTAAGGTACCAAAACCTAAACAGAATTACTGATTCACTTAAACTCCTTAAGCCTAATAAAATACCTCTGAACAAAACGAATGGAAGGCTTAGGCATCTGAAATATCATATATCTGAAAATTGATTTGTCTGGCTGGCTGAGCAAGTATCTCCAGTAGAGCTTTATCTACTGCAGATAAAGATCTTTCTCAGCAGGGAGAAATGAACTTTTCTGAGAACTATGCAGCACCTAAGCCATGAAATGCATCATGAACTGTTCTTCACTGAAAGACCCCAAGAACAATTCCTATCTAACTTCTGAAGCATTCCTAAGAAAGGTATATTAGCATATTTGAATGGTATCCAACACTTAAGTGGAGCTCAATTGCAGAAAGGGTATCAGGGACATCAGGGTAGGACTGAACCATGTCCCAGTGCCCTGCTTAAACTACTGTAGCACTTGGCCCTGAAGATCTCCTCTACTTGGTTCCAGTAACTTAAGTAAAGCCTTCTGATCCCATAGTAAGATATGCTGGGGCCTATATAGGCCAAGGAGGTTATGCAAACAACTGGGAGATGAGGAAGAGGTCAGTGATGCTGACAGAGTTCCTAAAATACAAGAGATAAAAGCAGGTAATAGCTTTTCTAGCTATACACGACCCAGTCATGCTCCAGTGTTCCCAGGTCCACAGACTTGTTCTTGAGCTTTACATTCCCGGAAAAAAAGCCCCAGAACTGGCACTGCAAAGACTTGCAATTTCTGGCACCAAGCTATCTGAAGATCCAACCCATGGATTGCCCAGAACATCTGACTGACAGCATAAAAGAAAGGTGAAAATGTGTTAATGAAAAATGAAAGATCTCTTTGCAATCAGGTATATTAACAATGCAGGATGACAAGCTGCATGTCTGCCCACTCAGATTAGCTAGAAGAATGAAGGGCATGCAAGTAAGCCTTAGCACGTATCTGCATGGATAACCTCTTTGAGCAAGATCATAAGCTACTCGAACACTGCATTCTTGTGACTCCAGGTCACACAGAATGTGTATGTGGACCACCAGCTGAAAAAAGGACATATGGGTCAGTAGGCACATCAGAGTAAAATCAATGATATTGAGTGGAGAAAAGAGGAAAAAGCAGCTGTGGCATAACAGAGCTTTTCCGGGAAAAGAGGAGGAAACATAGCAAATTAAGATTAAACTTAATATTATGATAGGATCAAGAGGCTGGAGAACTCCAAAAAGGATTTTTGGTCATTGGTGGTGTGAAAAACAAAGTAGTTAGGGGCAATAACTTAAAATAAGGAAAAAAAAAAAAAAAAACAAACACAAAGCACGAACAACACTGCTCTCAGTGAAGGCAGCAAGAAAACGTATGTTATTAAAAGCAGCAGTAGGTGATGACACAGATGATAAAAGTAGAATGTAAGCTAAACTAAATAGAACCTCCACTGATAAAGACAGAAACATCTGCAATATATGACTAGCACCCAGAACAGCAATTTCAAGACTTAAGTGTATAGCATGTATTATCCTACTAAAAAATGAACAGCAGGCCTATAAAAAAAAAATGGTGAGGATTTTTTTTTTTCCAAACAGTAATAAAAAAGGAAATTCCTGTAGTCTTAGCTACTCAGCACCTAGGAGATACAAGCTTTGTTTGACAGAAGTGTTTCAATAGGAGGAGAAAGTTGCAACACAGCCCTTGTTCAAGTCTTGTTGTTACACAGCTCATAATTTTTTTTACATGTACTCTAATTAAAAGTGGGAAAGTAAGGAAAAAAAAATAAATCAGATCTGCATTCTCACTTCCAAGTCTAACCATCTGAAGTAAAATCAGTACCACACTATGGTTCTTCTCTTATAAACAAGATTTTGTACTATTCTAATCATTACTGGTTTTGCTAGAAGCTGTTTTTTCCTTAGCATGATTTTATTATGTAGCCATGAGGAAATCACATTCAACTGAAGTTTCAGAAAAACATAAACATTTGCAGAATCAAGTGTGTAAAGATATTTCAGAAGCAGATTTTGAGAACCTTACTTTGAGAGACTGAGCAGTGTCAGCATCAGTGTCATGGTAGAGTATAACATTGTTAGCCATGTCAAAGCTTTCACGCACGCCAAGGTGGTAGAACAGTGATGGCTGCTTGGAAATATCACTCATGTCCACAACTGCAACATCTGAAATGAGAAAGGGAGGGGGAAAAGTGCTAAAAAAATAATGATCTTGAAACCAATTTTATTCTAACACAAGACTTAAAATAAATCCTGAAATTACACACACATTTGGACAGATGAAGTCAATATATTCAAACAAGGATCATTTTGCTATGGTAGAAGTAAACTTTACCAGTCATAAGAAGAACCTCCTCAGGAAATTATCACAGTGTTACACTAATTGGGAGACAGAGTTTAAGAATTCTGCTTGCTATTTTGAAATCATTGCATCGGGAATATCTAAGGTAAAGAAGCAGTTCTATATTTGTTCTCTGAGCCATGTCTGACAGCCTGATCGCCCTATACAATGGAAGGCTCCAAACCTTCAGGTGGAACTTCCAAGAACAATAATGTACCAGAAAATTAGGGAAAACTACAAGATCAAGTTTATCTTAAGAGGCTGGAGTTTGAGGAACAGGAAATTGCTAAACAGGAGAAAAAGAAATTACTGCGAAAGCTGATTCTCAAAAGCGACAAACAAGATGTGGGGTGCAGAAATGAGGGGATTCAACCACAAGTAGCCAGAGCAAGACTTCCGCTGCTTTTAGGTAGCATTCCAGTCAGAAACGGAAGTAAAAAAGTATGTCAGTGGAAGATGACCTATACAGAATGCTAAGGAGAAAAATCCCATATTATGCAGAACAGCTGAGATACAGGTCAAAGATTCTGAGTTCATAATTCGGTTTTCATATGCACCTGAAGGCCAGTACAGAGACAAGAGGGAACTGGAAGACATTTAACTGAGGTTTTTCCTTGTTTCTTATATCCTCTCTGCTACGTAAGAAAATTTTGGTTTAAAGCTTTTTAAAGGTCTGTATCTATATGTCTGTCTGCTTTCGCCACTATGGGACAGACGGATGAATTTAAACCCAAAGTATTCATAAGACTAGAGCATTGGCATTGAAACTACAGGGGAATCTGAGGTGAAAACAGATTCCAGAAAACCAGTGCAGCTGTGCAGTAAATCCTATGTCTCTGAAGGGGTCTGTACCCACAGGGAATGACAGACAAGGGTGAGCTACTAGTAAACAAGAAATCTAAAAGCAGATCTGATGTGTAAGATCCAAACACAGCAGCCAGTTTACCTGAGCTTCACTGAGGTTACACATCACAAGAATCAACACCTCATACTTAGTATGCAAGTTCTTGGAAAAGCCTGCAATGAATATACTCTCCTGTATAATTCCATCAGGCTATGCTCACATACCACACTGGGGTCAGCCAGTCCCTCTGGTTACTAGCAGACTCCCTGCTAAAGCACAAGAAACATTTTAAGTCCAAAGACAATGACCTGCCTTAAGACCAAAACATCACCATTCAATAAGAGGAAGAAAAAACAAACAACAAACAACAAAACACAAAAACAAAACCCCACAAAAATCTAAACATGATCCTCCCCGCATCAAAAGAAAAAAAAAAAAAAACCAACCCTCCACCAATCATAAAATCATGGCAACATGAGAAAATCCCCATATTCCTGTGGAACCTCAAATCCCACACCATCCACTGATGATCTTGCCAGTTCAGCCAGCTCTCTGCAGCATGGACAAAACTCTTATTATACTGCACGCTGCAGGATCACATAAACTGAGTGGGCTTGAAGCAGTAAATCTGAGCTCTGTACACACATCCAAATCTAGATGGCCTCAATATTACAAAATCATTTTGGAAAACATAAATAATCTATAAAACAAAAGTTACAACAAACTAACAAGCAGACATAGAATCAAATACCATCTAGGAAAAAAAAAAAGTCTAAGAGCTTGGACTGCTTTTAGCACTTGTATAAACTGCTTTTGTGAGATCAAAATCACCATCCTGGTAAAAGAATTTAGACAATGTATTCACATAGCACATAGATATTGCATTTTATAATACAATGTGAGCAATGATCCATAACAGAGTTTATTGAAACAAGGCTATACACAGTTCATTACCACATGTAGTAGTCTACAACTGAAATTTGTCTTCTATTGACTGCTGCCAGGTAACAATGTAAGCAGCATCAGAAACACATTAAATGGACATAAGAACAGAAGTAAGCATCTGCATTAAAAAGGGTGATTATTCATCACTTGGATATTCATTCACACTGATAAAAGGAGACTTAGGAGAGCCAGTTTTTCTTGTTTATTCACACCTCATGAACACATACATGAATAGATAATAAAAATAAATAATAAAAATTTAAAAAATTGAAAGCTAGCAGAGGAGATGAAGATGGTATCATAAAAATATTCATGCAAATGAAAAAAAGCCCAAGGAAGATAACTGAATGGATCCAATCAGATCTCGGGAATCAAGGGATGACACAGAAGCAAACGATGGCAGACAGAAGTAGAGCATCAGAAGTGCTGGTGGCTGTGGACTAGAGCAGCAATGAGAAGCTGTGTTCCCAGGAAGCTCTCCAAGACCCTCCAGCAGGAAGAGCAGCAGGCTCGGGCCAGGGAGGAAAGAGTTCTACTTACAAACCAGCTTTACTAACATGCTACTGAAATGTAGCTTGAGTCCAGTGAGTTCAAGAAATTAATACAAATTCGGGTGGAGAACAGATGACCAACAACAAGTACTTATTAAAGAAGCAGAACCCTGAGACTTATCCCATGGACAGGGTGCTGAGAGGAAAGTGTTCAGTGGCCCTGACCACTGAGTCTAAGCACGCCCCCCACTATAATACTACTGCTTTCGGGGTTACATCTCTTCTTCTCGGTGTAGGCAGTTCTGTGAATCTCTCTAATTAATAATGCTAATATGTGACACCACAAATATTTCTGTTTCAGTTTTCCTGTATTTTCTTATGATTTATACTCAAATATTTCATCTACGGGTCTTTAAACATAGGGCCCTGTACTTCAACCACACACTTAATATGGCTGATAAGAAAGAGATAAGAATTCCCTTGAACTGCCTGAGACAGATAAAAGAAATACTACAACACTAGTATCTGCTTTGCAAAGCTTGATTTATTAAGAGAAACATACGTCAATCCTCAACTTCCATCCTCCATATCAGGAGAGCCTGTTCAGTCAAACATAACTTCTGGGCTCACCCTTCCAAATTTAGGTTCAACAGACAAGTGTGAAGCAAGAGCTAATGCCAGCTTTGATCAAATCTTTTAATGTATGAGAAATTTTATGCAATAATGAAACATGTCACATAGGTCTAAAAGACCAACGGATACGGTTTCCTCTGTTCAGAAAGGAAGAGAGCAAGGGAAGGTAGAGCCCCTCCCTAAAGACAAGTTTCCAAGTGAAGTACAAAGATCTTTACAACATTGGGATGTGCTTAATGTCACACATGACCAATTCTGGATGTTTCTGGAACAGAACATTTAAACTTATCGTTTCATTTCTGCAGCACTCAAAAGAACATACTCATAAAAATGGGTCCTTCCTCATTTCTTCTTAAACACAAGAGGTCTTTTCAACTTTTTGTTCTCTCATAGTTGTGCATGAATCTATTTTCATCCTGAAAATACTTCTGTTACAAACCCTAAAACAGATCTCACTTTATTAAGTATCTGATTGCAGTTCATTTGTCTAGGCTTTTCTTCCTGTTGCAAAACAGTTATGCTCCGTGAATATTTTTTAGTGCATTAAGGTAATTTATCAATGTTATTGTTATAGCACAATCTTGATTAGGTGTCTGCATTGTTACAGCAGATAACACATAATTAATTTCTTATACTATAGTTTACATATTTTGACACTAGCTTGCCTTTAAAGACCAGACAGTATAGAGAGAAATAGCTATGACAATTGAAAAGAAGATCAGAGATCATTACCTGTGGTTAAACAGGAGACTATGAAACTAATCACTAATTCAAAAGGAACAACATTATTACATAGGTTAAAACCAGATGACTTATTTCTCAATCTGGAATGAACCTGAAGGCATCATATAATTTAATGATCTAAGCAAATCACAAGTCTTCGTGTGACTGTTGTATGATTTATGGCATAGCTAGCAAAAGTAAATTTTGGCACAAGATTTTGGGATTTTTAAGTTAAAAGCAGTAAACAAGAGAAAATTAAGAAATAGCCTGAAATATGCTGAAAGTTAAATGGAATCTAGAAGGCCTAACAGATGAAAGAGCCACAAAAAGTCTGTACTGCTTTCAACTCCTAATCTAAGACTCACCTCCATCCAGCCTTATCTGTGTGGAAAGCAAGAATCTTAGTCCATTATTACGGATTCATTGTTTTTCAGCATTTGGAATCTGTCTATACATAACAGATTAAAAAAAAAAAACAACTTAACATGACAATGGAAACCTTACTGGAGGAAAATGCAGAACCCTGCCCATTGTTATTCACAAGCATCCTGCTAAATTATGAACCTTTAGGTCACTGTTGTTTCAGATTACTGGATTTGCATCAGTGTCCTCCATAGTTAGTAAATAAACAAACGTGTTATCCACAAAATCCACTGTCCAAGGAGGAAACTGTCCAAGTTATTCTTCAGAAGACAAAATCCTCATAACTATCTTCAAGAAGCTATAATTTAAGGATACACATTATTGTGGTGTTGTTTTTTGTTGTTGTTGTTGTTGTTTGGTGTTTTTGTTTTTTGTTTTTTTCTGCATGAATGCATGGTCCTTTATAGGAAATAACACCAAAGTTTCCATAAGGAAACATTAATGGTAAAATTTGAAGTGTATGTGAAAACTAGGAAGCCTTTGAAGCTTTCCCTTAGGCTAAAACAAAATGCACAATACTCTCGGCTTTAACATACACTGTACTCCCAGAAACTGGGAGAGGGAACAGCTCAAGGCAATAAAGTATAGTAGTAACTACAAACAGAATTGTTAAGGTAGTTTTCCAGCACAGTTTGTTATACCAGCAAACTCTGAGTGCCTTCCATTAGATCCTAAACCCAAGCCCGTTTTAGTGTAAAACCACCCACTGTCGACATCCATGGCTCTCACAATGCATCGAGTTTTATTAAAATCTCACTGCTATAAAATCATGCTATTCTGTAATAATCTGCTTAGTTTTATTTTTAAAAAAAATCTTCCAATCACAATCACATAGAAAAATACAAAAAAATAAACAGAAGTTACCTTAGAATAGAAAAGTCTCATGAGACAAGCATGCAACTTTTCTCTCAATTGAATTCTTTCTGGTTGAAACCAAGAGTATTTCAATTTGACCTCATCAAGTTTGTAATATTATAGCATGAACTTTGCTAATTTCAGTGGTTTGTTATAGGGCCAGAATTGGTCACAAAAATTTAAAAAAAAAAAAAAACAAAAAAACAAAACTAGGCAGCAATGATTTATCCTGCAATACAGATTTGTAGATATAATCACATTAAATACCATTAAAAAAAAAAAACCACCACATTTTGTGTATTTCAGACTAGGTTTAACTTCTTGTAGATTAACAGCAAGTGCTGCACTTTTATGTAAATACTAAAACTAAAATTCACTGTAATGGTTTAGAAATTGCTCATAAAGTAACTATAAGAAGGAAGATTTTTCTTATAAGCTGCAATCAACTTGTGCACAAGAATTCAGTGGCAGCTGCAGCCTGACAAAAAGTTTCAGTCAACTTCCTACTTCAGAAAAGGAAACACAAACATGCACTGTGGAGGTCTGACACTTTTTGACACAGCAAGGGCACTTCCTTTGGAAAGAGCATTTAGCTCACAGGCCAAAGGAACTGAGAACTCAAAGGACAGGAAATGTAAGATTTAAGTTAGATATGAATACTCATATTAATTTGGGAAAAAAGAAGATTTATTTCTGTTCACATATAGTAAGCACTGAAGAAAAGAGTGAGATTTGGGAGTTTTATTAATGACATCAACCACAAATTGGGGAAAGAAGACAGCTTTAATATTGGGCAAATAATTTTTAATTCACTTTTTAAAAAAACTATAATTATATTGGGAAGACAACAGAGAAAATTAGATTCAGATTCTGGTGTATTATCTATCCACAGCCACTCTGATTAAAAAATGAAGTAAAATCTAAACAGATACAGCTCACTTTTTACAGCTCTAATAGATTTCTTAAGTGTTTTAGGAATTTTGAAAACCCAGGCATCAAATGGCAAAGGTTCTGAAATGTGCTCATCCACCATTTGTCTGTCTGCTCAGGAAAACAAAAAGACGGTTGTAAAGTGGCAATTTCAGGCACACGTTGTTTTATCAAAACCAGTGCAACACCTCTAATTTATGTTCTCATACTGAGCTTGTTATTTGCCTTTTACTCAGTTGTGGCTTTAATCTTACCTTCATCTGCCACAGGCTTTAAGCTGCAAAATGATCTACTGCTGAGAAAGTTGCATCACACACCAAAATGCATCAGTTCTGCTTCTCTCACCTAGCAAAATGGAATGGCCCTTAGACTAGCCAGCATTATCAGAACAGCAAACACAATGGGGAAAGTCAGACCTTTCTTTTGCATTTCTTCCTTCCTCTGTGTCAAATCTTGCTCCGGAAAGCAGTTTTCACATCCTTCCCCATGAAGTTGTTCTGCTCTGTGAATGTGAATACTGTGAGTGTTGAAGAAGTAATTTTAACTATGTATTAGCTGAGCAGAAGCAGCATTCTTGGCTAAGGAAATTCAGCTTTTAAATAACTTCCTGAAAGGACCAGGCAAATCCAGAGCCTTGCTGTTGCTAGGAAACTCCAAAACTTTACTTTTCAGATGAGCCTTTCCACTATATGTCAGCATTACTAAGTGCAACAATTAGGACAATTGCTTTGCTCCACTTCACACACAAACACACCAAAACTGGCAGCACCCCACCTCCAGAGACACATCTGGGAACAACTGTGTTAAGCAAAGTCATCCAACTGGCACTTCACAGGCTGGATTCAGCTGACCCACTGCCTTTGCTTGGAAAGCAGGCACATCCACATAGAAGGAGAAGGGGGAGGAAGAAAAGCAGGCATCCAAGTTTGTTTCTAACCACAGCATTCGGGTGCATGCTGGAGAGTCCTTTCATGTAGTCTTGCAAGGCATCTCCTCCTTCCTACACATCTAAAATATTTGGGGCACTCAAACTCAAGCTGGATTACACTCTGAAAGTGGATATAAGGAAGCTGACACACTATTTTTTCACTTATAGATCACAGAAGTGCCTCATAAGTCTTATATTCAAACCACTGAGAGAACCCCCAGCAGCCTGCAATGGTACAGGAGCAAGCGCTTTTTGGATAGCTGTCCTGCAGGAGGTGACATGTGAAGTCCAAAGGAGCCAACAGACTAATCCAGTGTGAAAAACACAGAGGCACCAGCAGCTGAAGTCAGTAATGAATGCAACCAGCACAGCAACATGTGCCCAGAGCCTGAAAGCATTTTAATGTAAGGAATACAAACACTGTATTTAGTTTAGTCATAACCAGAAAGAAATTTCTTGTTCATGAGATCTGTTCTCACCTGTAATCTTTTGTTCCTTCAATTTCAAACACTTGCTTTTGGCAACAACATTAGAAAATTTTAGTCTTAGGCTATTTTCCCAACATATGACATCACAATATTAATTGGCCATTCCCATCCAGCAAAATCAACCTTCAGGATACTGCAAAAATCAGACTAACATCCAAAACAACAGCACAGACAAGACTGAGGGGCCAATGTTGATCTCTGGCTTTCATAATTCTGTATGAGTACCCATTTCGTGTCACAGACTCCACAACAGGGTTACATTCAGATCCAAACACCACAGCCACTAATCATGTTAGCACTGTGGTGTTACTTTCCACTTGTACTCAGATACTGCATCTGTCATCTGTCCTCTGGTACACAGAATACACATTAAAAATAGAACTAGAACATATTTTTCATGCTCCAGTAGCATTTATTGCAATTCAAGAGAACCTAGTATCTAAAACTATTCCTTTTTCTAAACTATGACAAAGTATTTGTGCCATATTTATAATCGATGTATACTCCTTAATATCAAAATAACCATTTGTTCCAAAAATTAAATCACTCAAAGAATTGCACTTTAGTTGAAAGGAACAGAACAAATTACAGCAGATGAGCAACACTGCCAATTCTAAGGGTTGATTTGTATCCCGAGTTCTCGTTTATTTTTATGTTTGGGGGTTTCCTTATTCATTAGAGACATCACATGAAGCCTTCAATTGTTTCCTCTGCGATTGCATATTAGGAAGTTTTTTGTTAAATGGAAGCAAGGATCCTTACAAAAGCCTTGGATACCAAAAACAAAAGCTTTAAGAAACATTCAGGTATTTCTTAAATAAATTCACAGTAAAACTAAGTTTCAATCAAGGCAAAGCATTGCATTAAAACAAGAATGCAGTTCTACTGATCCAGAAAAGCAAAAACTGTGTCGAGAGCATGCATGTGCTAATTATTTCCTTAATTGATCTTCTTCAAGGAAGTCTCTTGGACTCTGCCAAAACAGAATGCAACCAGCACTCACAAGAAGTGCTGTGGGAAGAAAAGTAATGCAGTTAAAGCACCTACACTTAGAATGCATTTTAATGGTTTTGCACTAGTATGAATGAGAAAAATATTGTAGGATTGAAATAGTGAAATACCTGAAAATAACTTGTCATTCAGAAGACAGCAGAAAACTTTGTTTGTTTGGTTGATTTTTACAGTTGGCAGTTTGGGGAAAGAAGGAAACACAGAACTAATCCTCAAAGAACTTTTCTTGCACCATTGAATTGCAGAAGTTAGGAAATATATAATTCACTGTAAAAAGCATATGGCTAAGCTTAGAAATTAAGAAGCCTTAATGCTTCCAAGCACCAAAAAAATAAATTTGTCAGATGAGGCAGGCTGGCAGGAAGTATTATTGTTAGTCTCATGAAATGATGCTCATACCAAAGCTAAGATTTCAGCAGTGAGTTGGTCAAACTCACAGGGGAGATGTTTGGTCTCAGATGAGCCAGTCCTCACTCACTTCATTGCCAAAGCAGAGAGAGGAAAATCACTTTTAAAGCACCATTCATCTGATCTGTCAGAAGTCCACTTTAGGATTAAATGAATTGCAGCCCAGAGGTGCCCATTCTCTCCACTAACTACCAAGGGACTCAAATCTAAATGCAGATACCAACACTGAAGGTGTTCAGTGGTATGAACCTCCTCCACAGAGCCTCACAGCTCTGCTTTGAAGAATTTTATTAACCATTAGGGCATTTCAGTCAAGGATGAGATCATCTCAGCAGATACTTCCCTGCAGATGTTCCCACCAGCTGACCAACAAATTGGTGGCCAACAGAAGAGGACTACAGCTCTTTCTCATCACCAATATACCCACAGTTTCTCTGCCTCTGTGAAGGCAAAGGAAGGACTGTCACAATGAAAACCCTCAGATAAGATTTCCAAAGGAGCCTCCGAAACACCCAACTGTTTCTTGAGTTTTTCATAAATTGAGACCTCATTTGTGAATCCCAGCTTACGACATTGTTTGTTTTGGCACTCAAGAAATATGATTGTACAACAGTGTGGATGACTATTCTTTAAGAGGTGGTTTTGTATGTACTATCTCAGCCTAGAGTCTTTTCTGCTACTCATATAATCTAATTGTTTAGTTACATTGAAACATTGACTACAACCTCCTGGCCAGTAGATTAAGTTTATACTCAAATTATCAGTAAAACTACCTTTAAGCCAAATGTAAGCATTACATTTCTCTGTAAGGCAATGACATTCATTGTAAAGCTAGTAACAGACTTCACCTTTTTGTTTGTTTGTTTGTTTCCATACCATAGCTTGTGAGCTCCTGACAACAACATAGACTCAAGTCTGAGGGAGCTAACTCACAGTGGTATGAGGGATCACAGTAAAAAAACAAAACAAAACAAAACAAACCCAATGTCCGCACACGCTGTCACTGGAAACTCACCCAGTTCACACCCCTTTGCACATCCACCCTTCCTTGAGGAAGGGTTGTAAAAATTCACTCACACTGGACCACAATCATAGTCACTGATCTTTAGTTACCAACCACAATCACATCAGATGAGTCTTGCCAAGGTCTGCACACAGCTAATATATGAATTCCAAAAGTTGTGATATGCACAAGAGATCAATATTTATACCATTTCTTTGTAAAATTACAGCCTTCAAGCTCCTGGATTAGAAATTGAGACAGGGGCAGATGAATGCTTATGCCTGCCTGCAACTCCTGCTGCTTTCCCATGACCCACAGCCTCTGCTTCTCTCTTCCCATTCTACCCTCCTCTTATCCTTCAATCAATATTTAACTTGATAATTTCTGCCTTAGTGCTAGCAAGCAGCAGCTAGAAGCTCCATCATTGCAGTTTATCAGTCCTGTGAGTGGTATTGGCTACCGGGCTTCCCGCTAGCCTCCTGGAAAAGCACTTTAAGAAACTTTACAACAACGGAAAGAAATTAAGATTAAAAACTTCATTTCAAGAAAACACACCTTTTACATATCATATAATAAAACACAGTTGCATTAGATTCTGTAAGTAGCAGAAAATACTCTGGGCTGAGATAAAACACACACAAACACCTCTTAAATAATAGTCATCCACACTGTTGTATAATCATATTTCTTGAGTGCCAAAACAAGTACTTAAATTTACACTGGCTGTTATTTAAACCGTGTAAGCATGCACCAAATACAAGTTGGGTTTTTTTTGTTTTGTTTTGTTTTTTAAAGGCAA
The DNA here is from genome assembly GCF_963082525.1 of Nesoenas mayeri. NCBI lineage: Eukaryota > Metazoa > Chordata > Aves > Columbiformes > Columbidae > Nesoenas > Nesoenas mayeri. The sequence goes on from NC_137541.1 coordinate 107,221,951, forward strand.
ATTAAAGAAATTTGCTATTGCAGTTGGCATCCATCAGTTGACTACGTATCATGAAAAAAACAACAACCATTAATCACTGCAAGTTCCAGGAAAAATAATCCTTCCTTTTAAAAGCCAACACATAGTGTGCAATACTCTATATTCACTACCTAATTATTGTTGAAATACGCTGAAGAATCTCAACATTCTGAGAAATTTTTTTAAACACCACAGCTCATAGCAGACAAGTGACTAGCGGGGGTGTGGTGAACAACGCAGATCCCAATGGTCTCAGTGGCTGCAGAAGATGAGCAGACACATGGTGACAGAGACTGGCAAGATTGCAGGGCAGTATCATGGCTTCGGCAGCTGAATGCCTGCAAAACTGAATTCCATTCCTGATTTTTTCTGCCCCATAGCTGCTGCATGATGCTACCCTCGTCACATAAACTGAGATTTCAGAGATGGACTTGGTGACCATACAGTTATTAGGATTCTGATTTTCGCAGGGGGGGTCGGGGGAAGAAATAATCAAAACACCCCACTGGAACCCAAAAAGTAGCTTTGAAAAACAGAGTCCTCATTTTAAAGGTAGTTTGTAACAAACCAAATGCCTTTAGATGGAAGAAAATTCCTAATATTTTACCTAAGCTAGTTCATTTCATCATCCAGTTGTACCTCAGCATGAGTTACAGCTCATATAGTTTCTGATTTAGCACCTGCGGTCTTTCATTGGTGAAACAGATAAGCATCTACAGAGCAATTAATATGCCTGAATCCTACCTCAAAAAAGACAGATATTTGCACTTCCCATGTGTTCATTCAATCTCCATACTTAAATGAATACTAACAAAGCACCATTCAAGGCTTCTCAAAGAGTATTTAAATAATCTACATTTGTTTCCCTTTTTGTTATTCACATACACTAGGCAAATGAAGATTTCAGAAGTCAGTTCCTTCTCACTTTCTACCAAATTCATTATCACCCATTGAAAAAGGCTTCCAAATCTACATATCCAAGACACTATGAAAATACTTACTCATCACAGATAATCTGAGGAAGATACCTGTTCAGTTATTTTCCCTGTTTGTGTATTGTTAGTATACTGAAAAATCTGACATAGATGCTAGACAGTTATAATGAGTAGATGTCTCACATCATACATACTTTTCACTATGCCAGGTCATTAAGAATAACATTACTTCCTAAAATTTCTCTGCAAGCCAAAAAGCCTACTAATTCTACAGAATCTGGATTTTCTCTGCCTTATTTAAAAGCAGAGAAGCAAAGAAACAGTGGAGTAAATTAAAGCCAGGTGCTTCACACTTGTCCGCAGTACGATATGTGTGCCAAGCGTCACATGAGAGTATTTTCACTGCGATGTTTACTAGAGCTGAGCGAGCCAGCTGAGCGAGCATACAGAAAAAACACCCTAACCGTGAATCTAATTTGAATCTGGCCTGTAGTTTGGGGAGAAAAATGAGAAAGGTGAACTTTATTTATCTTTTCCTGCACCCCTGCACTGCCTTCACTGGGTCATAAAAGGCAGTAAAAGGGAATGAAGTATCAAAAAAAAGATTGTTTATGGGATAATCTGGCCTAAGTGACATTAAGAATTCTTGAGCATGAAATTCAACAAAAAAGGCTGTTTCCTCCTCTCTGACTGCAGGCAAATCAACTTCTAGGCCAAGGAGATTTAGATAAGCTCCAAAGCTTCAGATATTTATCCAAACTAAGCCACTTGAGAGTCACCCATCATTTAATGTTAAATATCTTGGCTGGAAAGAACAAAATACCTGCCAAATCTGCACATCTCCAACAGGTCAAACACTGGCCAACATCCTATACCAAAAACTATCTTCTGTCCAAAGTGATGTAAGAGATAAGAAAACTAATCAAAATAAAAGACACTAAAATTGAAAGAAAAAATATTTCAGTACACTAAAGTTCCTAAGTCTGGGTTAAGCTAAAACCGTTATTCTTTTCTTTAAGAATTAAAAATATAGCATATGCAGATAAATGAGAATTTCCTACTCTGAATCTTTTTTTCCTAAATATTTCTTTCAAAACAAACATCAAGAGCACTGGGAACTTGCATGTACCAAACTGAGGTATCCCATCTCATAACCAGATTACAGATTTCCCATTTATACTGCTAGACTCCCAGACTTTCATTTAGGACTCACATAAAAGCACAATAAATTACGCACAGGGAAAATGCTAACTGAGAAAAGGCAGTAATATTGAAGTGCAAATCAAAATAAAGTTCACATAAAGCCACAGCATCCTCCATGAGCCAAGAGACTTGGCACTCACATATAGATAAAGAGTTCTCAATTTAATATTCTGGATGCTGGGCAGATATGGATTCAGTCTGCTATATTTAGCTTTCCTGCAAGCAGTACAAGCTTTATGTGCCAGCCTAAGAGACTGCATGCACTAATGAAAAAATCCCTAGTCACTACCGTACAGTGTGATTTCAAAAACAGGCAACATCCTTTAAAAAAAAAAAGAGGAAAATCTATTTCAAGGCATTAAGTAGTGATCAATAAAATCTAGAATTTCAGCAGAAGCTGTCCTTTCCAAAGCAAGTCACAACCACTATCTTCCTTACATTTACCTATCACATAAATACAGTACACTGCTTGTAGGCAAGGAACATTAAACATGAACACAGCTGATTTGTTATCACAGCACATCCATTCTAGATGTCCCTACTTTAACTAAAATTATAACTAAAAGTAAGATACACAAAGCTAATCATCATAGGATCTCTCTAGAGTCAGAGGAACACTAGTACTTTTAAAGTACTAGGAGGTTGTGGAGTCTCCTTCCCTGGAGACATTCAAAACCCGCCTGGACATGTTCCTATGAGACCTCACCTAGGCGTTCCTGCTCCAGCAGGGGGATTGGACTAGATGATCTTTTGAGGTCCCTTCCAATCCCTAACATACTGTGATACTGTGTGAAATTGTGATTCATCAGATACAATGAATCACACAAAATTGTGATTTTATAAGCAGCCTCCAAACATGGTTTCCAGCATTTATTAAATATAGTCTAGCATGGTTTGCCCCAAAATATACATATACATAAAGTTGTGTCAAGATGAATCCCAGCATGGATGCTGACAATCTAAGCTTAAGTACTTAATGGCATGTTTTTTTCTCTTTTTAATAAATCCCAGAATAGACTGTTTGGTTTGGGTTTTTTTCCTTGTAAATTTAAGTATTGTTTTGAGGTTGATTTCTTGCAACATTGTATTTATCACACAGCTGAAGTTTTTACACTGTTGTTCAAATCAGCAATCTATGAGTACTTGCATTGTCCAAAGTCCCAAACAGACTTCATGAAATCTCTGGCACTTCTTGCTGGAGCATCATTTTCTTCTTCTTTTGGGTAAAGACTATAGTCAGATTTGGGGATGATCACCAAAGAAAACTAAAAACAAAACTAAAAAACCCAAGGCTGCAGAAGAAGTGAGCATCTTTATTAATGTGCAAGTCTTTTTATTAAGTAAATTTTTGCTTTTGAAGATTTCTGAATTCTGTGTACCACACCTTGTGTAGAGAGGATGGGTGCCAAGCCATAAAACTAAGATTGCCCTATCCCAGATTTGTGCATATTCACCCTAGGTCTACTTCTCTGCATTGCCCCAGTGATCACAGCGTAGTGTATAGTTCACAGACTGAACTTCAGCAGTGAAAAAAAACCAAAAAACCCCTAATGCTTGTTGCATTCACCAATCTGAAAATTAGTTTACAACATTAAACTGGCAATAAAAGGCAATTGCACATGACTGGAAGAACTTACAGGCCTGTGCCTGTACCTAACGTTCGAGCCTGGAAAAAGGTTTGAACCATGGAGCAGGGAGAACACTGAATTTTATACCACTAGAGTATGCATGCTTGTTTTACTGGCAGTTTCAGATGCAATAAGGAAAAAATAAACACTGACTAGTGCAGTGAGGTTTTCAGATGGCAAGCAGTTTCTAAAAAAATGTTTTGGAAATTTGTGTTATCAGGTCATCCAAACACTGTGCAGGCATTTTTAATGCACATGGATACTGTACTTTCAGCATATGGCAGTGGAATCTTCCTACTACTTCTGATACTGCCTGATTTTACTTGACTAAAGTAGCTTTAATTCAAAGATGAAGTTACCATAATCAGAGCAACAATATTAACTGTGATAGACTATATGTAAGAAATAAGCATCACCAGGATGTTATTGCTGAATCCACACCATGATTATCTCATTACCAGCCTGAAAGATACAAGAGAAGACAGAATGTAGTTCCCTGTGTCACGCTGTCTCCAAAGAAAGGACATTACCAGTCACATTCACAGAATGTTGCCAAAGCATATGGAGTCGGTGCTCTAACAGACTGTCACATAGTTATGGACCAAAACAAAAAACCAGATCTGTGCATAGTTCTTACCTGTGTCCAGGCCAGACACGAGGCTGCCTATGCACCTTTAGAATCACCTTTTTTACTGTGTTCTGCACTGCAGTTTGACTATTGGATGATGCCAAATGCTGTTGAAAGTGGGCATTTATGGCTTTTTCCTTTGGAATTAGAGTCTGGCTGCTGTTCACTAGCTGGAATTAAGTATTAAATTTTCAAGACAAGGCTAAATCAGCATGTATTTCAAAGGATTTGTTAAAAGTGTTCACAGAGTATCACAACAGTGAATATTTTCATAAAGAGCAGCATATGCTCCAAAAGGAGGAAGGGATCTATTTGACACATTGCATTTTTCATTAATCCTTAAAGCTTTATCAGATAAAACACAGTCAAAGTCGGGTTGAGCAACTACCACGGTCAGATCCGAGGCCCCACAGATTCATTAAACAGACAGGACAGAATAGCAACCACCACCTCTTTCAGGTGGAAATGCAAGGTGGAAACTCAAATTTGAAGTCATATTGAATGAAAAGGATCAGCAGCACACTGCTGATCTGTGCCTTGTGAATGTGTCATGGTGAGAATATGCAAGAAAGTTTAGATTTAAGATTCTAAATCCTGAATGTTCAACTTTAAAATTGTCCAAAATACCAAACATTAAGAAAGTTAACTTGTTATTCTTCTCAGTTGTACTATAACTTCTCAGAGGCAATCATTACTGCAAAAAAAGGAATCTGCAGAGGTATTAAACGGTAAAAATTAATAAATAATTGAGCATTGTCTTCTGCCTTGATTTCAAGACAAAGTCAAAGCAGTTTCTGGTTTTCCACAAACAATATGAAGACTTACCTAGTTTTGTTCTGTAGCTATTACAATAAGCAAAAAGATAAGTTTACCAAGTCCAAAACTTAATTATCATGAAAACAAACAAACAAAAAAATCCATCTCAACCATTTTCAGACTTTCTTTCATTCTGATTTGGACACTTTCTCCACCTGACAACAACCCATAATTTGTCAGTTGTCTTAAGGACCATGAATAACACTAGCAGGAACAGGCTTTGAGATTTGGTAATCATGTCCTTTTCTCAAACTCTGTTTAAAGAGACTGAAGTATGTCAAGCATCAATTTACAAAGAAAATATCTAAAACAACTCAGTTCCACAAAAGACAGATGCTTATACTCTGTTAAACAGGACTGCAAACACAGAAGCCCTGCTAAGGAAGTTGAGTGTCAAGTAGTTACAACATTGCAAACATCTGCTTTTCTCCTGCAAATTTTTATTATCAACTCAGATCAGAGCAGCAGAGATGACTGGTCTAGCAGCATTGGAAAGTAACACACAGAATACAGGCTTGGGACTGTTTTAATTTACCAGTTCCCAGCTCCAGTTTCGTCTTGTCACTCTCAGAGCAAACACAAAACTAACAAGAAATCTCTCCCCTCAACACATACACAAATCAGTAGAGTTTTTAAAACAATAATCATCTTTTTTTCTTTCTCCAGCTGCTGTGAGTGAAAGACAGTAACAGGAGGGTTAGTGCAGCTAGTTGCACCTGAGTGAAATTATAACAGAAATAGATTTTTCTGCATTAGACAAAACCTACAGCCTTTCTGTGACTGGCAAGGCAAAGATGCTCGATTCAATACAATTTATCCTGGTTGAGCTAGCTACTAAATATTTGTAACAAATTTAAAGGCGGGGGAAGGAGAGAGGACAGCAATCAAGTGGCAAATAAACAATTCTCCCAAGCGTAAACCAAGTAACTCCCCTGTTATTTTCACCACCGTTTCATGAATCCACAACTCTCTTTTTGACAGGCTTGTAGGCAATGGAATACCACAACTCATGGAAAGCACTTCTGATACCACTAGGAAACTGAAGAATTTTAGGGAAATCTCATTATCATGCTGACTTACATGGGAGTTTGTTTGTTTGCTTTCCAGAACTAATTTCGTTTGCACTTAGATTTCAAAAGCTTTAGATACTATGTGAACAACATTTCTCAAATTGTTGAGAAGCCAATGACCAGTGGTTGAGTTACAATTCTCTGCATGAAGGTGTATTTTCCTTAATGGGAGAAGAAGAAACAAACAGCAGACTCCAGACACTTTCTTCTGTAACTTGATACAAAATGAAACAGAAAAGATTGCACTGAGCAAAACGGGGTTAAAAAGCACTTCAAGATAATTCTATTTAAAACTACCTTTTGTTTCTTAAAGAGATAATGAAGAATTTTTAAACATAATTTAAGCAAAAAAGTAGTATATGCTACAGTAGAGATGACTATATGTGTACAAGTTCAGCTATGACAAACTAGAGTACTTCCCTTAATACTGGATTTAGCTGTGCCATCCCAGATCAACAGAAAGCTAGGTATGTAATCCTAACAGTGTCATTACTGGTTTGGATTTCTGCCTATCACCAGAGCCCACTTCAGTTAATGAAAGATCATGCTTACCAAGGCGGGATCACACACTTGCAGTGCAATAAAAGCTGAGGTACATTTTTTAAAGCTGTGAATCCCATTTGGCTTTAAGCTCCCAGGCATAACTGTTGTTGAACTACTGACTTAGACCAAAGTTTAAGTGCTCAGAAGCTTTACCAGAGAATATCTAAGAAGTTTCAGTTCCACCATCTTAAACACCACAGCAGAATCTTTTACCTTGCCAGGCTAAATATTACAAAGGAATAAAAAGAGCAAGCACAGTTTATCATGACACAGGGATCCAATACTTTTAAGCATCAGACTTCACATCCCAGCTTTGGTTCCCTCCTTGCAGGCTACAGTGATGCAGCTTTTGCTCCTGGTGTGCCTCTACCCCAATTTCCCAGGAAAAGGTGAAGGTAGTAGCAGCACCTCTGAGAGAAAGAAGGTGCAGTCATATTGTGGGACATGTTTGGGCCATCAGCTGCCAGCTGGATCGCACTGACCTCTGCAGATACTGAAGTTATGCTGTTTATAGCAAGGCTGTGCCAGGGAGCAGCGCAAAGCAACAGCTGCACTCTCTCTCTTGGCTCGTCTCAGGCACCCACATCACTGCTCAAAGGTAGCCTGAGGCTAAAGCAATTCACATCCTGCTGAAGAGCAAGGCAGAGACTACCAAGCTCATCAATTTCATCTGCAAGCAGCAAACTACGTTGAAGTTCTCCTAAAACAGACCCTACATCTATCTTGACTGCCTAACTTTCAGATTTAGGTCAAGAGGAAGCGGCCTCAAGTTGCTCCAGGGGATGTTCAGATTGGATATGAGGACAAATTTGTTCACAGAAAGGGTTGTCAGGCATTGGAACAGGCTGCCCAGGGAAGTGGTGGCATCACCATCCCTGGAGGTGTTTAAAAGACACGTATCACAGTATGTTTGGGTTTGGAAGGGACCTCAAAAGATCATCTAGTCCAATCACCCTGCTGGAGCAGGAACACGTAGATGTAGTGCTTAGGGACATGGTTTAGTGGTAGACTTGGCAGTGTTAGGTTAACTGTTGGACTTGGTGATCTTACAATAATTTTGGTTGGAAAAGACCTCTATGATTCTATGTAACATCACTGCAGTGTGAAAAGAGGCAGCAGCTGGACCAAGCAACCACCACTGGGGCTGCTCCTCCATGTGCATGAAAGCAGCGGTTTGTCTGGATTGTTAGTTGAACACAGGTCTGCAGCCAGATAGTCTGAAATTGGGACCATCTTATAAGCAGAATATAGAGGAAGAGAAAACATCTGGAGTTCTTGTCCAAGTTCTGCACAAATTCCTTACACATCAGAAGAGCTTTACCTCAAGCTCCTGTTCCTACAAGCAAGGAACATTAGTTACTTTTTAACTAGAGAATACATCAACTTCTGTTAACATGCAATTTAATCATTAAAAAAGCCATGTATGATTACACTGATAAAAGCAGGACATGACTGCAGAACATAAAATAAACTACTGCATATCATAACTCATCTGTTTTATGGAAAGATAGAAATTAAAGCAATGTAATTAACTCACACATAAGTAAATATTTATATCTTTTTTTAAAAAAAAAAAAAAAGATTTTGTGATCTCAGGCCTCACGGAAAAGATTCTTAAACCTATGAAGAATATGCTACACACAGCACAGCAAGACTGAAAAAGCATGTAATCACTGCAAAGAAGATGAGTGGCCAGGAGCCAGCAGGAACCTACAAAAGCAGCCTCGTGCCCACCCTGGTTGACTCAAGCCTGTCAGCCTCATGTAGAGTTTCTTTTCAGGACCTCTCTGGTATCACTCAAAGTCAACTTGAAATGTAGCAAGGGACTTGCTTGCAAGAGATCTGCTTGCAAACATCTCATGGTCAAACGGCACGGCAGATTCCTCCACAATAACTTAGGAAATATATTTTAAAATGTTTGTATACGACTTTTAAACAAAATAAAATAAAGGTAACCTTTAGAATTCACTGACTGGTAGGCAGAGTCAACACTTTGTTTTTCTCCTGTCAGTAAGCAGAACAACATTTACTTACATGAAGAATTCCAGAAGTGTTTCATTAGAAAACAAAAAACAAAACCCCACAAACAAAAAAACCCCAACAAACAAAAACCATTTAAGTAAACAAAACAAAAGCCACCCTAATTGCTGTGTTTTTCAGGGCTGTGTGAGAATGGGTCTTCAGATCAATTGCGCTCAAGATAGATGCAGTAATTCAGAATAACCTGAAATGTTCAGATTTTCTACATCATTCATAATGGTTGTAATGGGCATAAAAGCTTCTGTCTAAGTCTATTTAGTGAGAATCAATAAGACTTTTAATAATAGGGTGAAAATTCTTACTTGCAGAGTAAATTAAAACAGGAACACACAATTTGTATTATATTCAGGGAGAAGATTCCTTCCCAGCTGATTCAACACCTAGAAACACCTGTAGTGCTCCCAGCTACAAAATCCAGTGACAGAGGGTTCACAGTCAGCCTCGGGAAGAGGTCTCAGATTTAATATTTAAGCTCAGGAGGAGAGGAAGGCAAGCAGAGAAAACTGAAAGTTGTAGGTTGGGTTATTTTTTGGTTTTGTTGTTGTTTTTTTCAGGCAAGTGAATTTGAAGCAGAGGAAAGGGGGGGTAGGGGCGGGAAGTGCATGCCTAACTTCTTTTCGGTTATCAAAAGGTCATGGCACAGAAATGAGTCACTTCAGAGAGACAGTGCATGCATGTGTACATACTCTCACCTTGGAACAACTAAAAAAGTCCAAATTTGGTACGGTTAGCACCAGATTTTTAGATGTCCAAAAAACTTCATTCAAAGCTTCATTAAAAAGTAGGACTCATACTGGGTTTTGGATTGTCAGTATTTCTTTCCGTGTTACTCACTACAAATAAAAGAGATGTTGGTCCAAAAGCAGAAGTAATAAACCAGAATCTCTCTCCATTAGAGAATCAAGTATATTTCTTCTTTTTAACATCTCCATCATTTTCCAAACACAGTTCTGATCGTGCATTTGGCCCATGGCAGTATACCAAAGAAGAGTTAATGAATTCCACATAAGCTATTTATGATTATTTATTTGCATAACCAATATATGGTGATTTACTTACACGTTTCTAAGCTTGTTCAATTGACATTAAATGAGCTATTTCGTAGAACACACACAAGTTGAACTAAAGTGAAGCCTTTAAGGTTACACACAGAAAAAGCAACAGAGTTGATACAAAGACTTTTCCACAGGTGACAGATAGAAAATAACATTCTCCACAGTTGAGCTAAAGCATGCAAATCTCTGAGTGCAAATAAGCATTTCTGCAAGAAGACTTCATGTTAGAAACTGACCTCAACTAGTACCATTAAAGGAAGATACACCTCTTGAATGTACCATGTGTTACAGCACCTGAGATGTATCGTAACATAGTAACATACAGACTTGATGGATTGCATCAGGCTTCTTACTTTTATTTAAAAGTCACCTCGCACATTTGGATATAAAAGGATTACATTACTGGCATATTACAAGGTCTTGTTATCAGCAAAATCTGGTTCAATGGCACAATGCAAAGCTTTTCTGGCAACACCTGTTGTCACTCTAGGTGTGCAGCACCATGCAGAGATAAAAGATCAGGTCCCAATAGCTCTGCTCTGTATTAAAGCAGCACAATATCCAGCCTAGTTAGTCCCAGCCTCTCAGTCACCACCTTCTCATTCTGAAGATGGCTGGTTTGCTTCTGTTCATGTTTCTGTATTCTAGTGTATATACATCTCCTGAGATTTAAAGCAAATACATGACTAGACATTGAGCTACTTGCAGGGAAAAAGAATGGAAAGAACAAACATTAAGTATTCCTCAGAAAAACAGTAAACTCTGCCTGCTGAGGTAGGCACTGTTCACTGTCACACCCAGGGACAAAGATAAATTGCAGCAGGAAGATGTGTCTAAGTTTATCTAAGAAGTTATTGCCCTCAGCTGTCATTCTTACCTTCCTGTTAGAGATTACAACCCCTGTGGCAGAGTCAGCAAGACAAGCCTATGCCTCCAGATCAGCTACACTACTTAGCATGCCATATATTAGCTTAAACTAGTGACAAATGTTTACTGTACGCTGACATACTAGCCTTTGGGCTGAAAAAGTTGAAGCATCCCTATCAATTCTGAAGTGGGGATACTGGGCTGTAAAGGGCTTCAGGGCTGGCAGCTGGGTACAGGCAGCAATAATAACTTCAGTGGCTGCCAGAGCCTGAAAATAAGGATCCAGAACATGTATTTTCTCCTTCTCATGGGGTAACATGAAGACTTTCATGGACAAGAAATCAGGGTTAAGGGTGGCTAAACTACGGTACAGAAGTAAGAAGGACCCCTGTTTCAGGCTCTGTCTGGGCCCTTTCCCAAGTCTAACACTGGCTCTGAGTGAAGATGTGGCTGCAGAGACAGGTATCAAACAACGCATTTTGGGGCTGTCTTATCATTGGTCAGGGAAGTTCATACTTAGCAAAATAACAGAAGCAAACTTCAAAATATTCCACTGTTCTCACAAACGATCTGACAATAATTTCCTGGATTTTCAGAGAAACACTCATTTTTCTTGGGCAAACTTCTAGCCCAACTTTTATTCCTCAGGACTCGAGACTCTCTCGCTTGTCTTCCTTTCAGTCAACTCATCCTGCTGACTTCAGTGATGGCAGCCATCTCTAAATGCTGTGGTCAAGTGGCCAAAGAAATATTCCAAGCCTCAGAACAGATTGCTGCACATCCCTCATGAGGTAAAAGGATTATTAACTACAGAAATAGGATTTCACAGAACCAAAATGGAAACATCTAAAACTCATACAACTGTAGAGGCCACTCCTTTACTCAGCACTGTAGCCAAATACTGTGGCACTTGAGGCAATAAGCCTTGATAGAGTTTCAGGTAGACAAGTAAAAGCCACTTCCCATTCTACCTAGCATCATCCTTCCACTGGTACAGATTAGACATGTAACTCTGACATCATATTTGCTTTCATAGTAAACGCAGAACAGAAAGATCCTTTGCAGCTATAGTAAGAGCACACAGAGGCTGAGTGACTGTAACATCACCAAGCCACACTCACCTTTTTACTATGTCTCTTAAGCTATTTATGAATGCACTATAGTGCCTGTAGTTTGATTTTTTGCATGGAATAATCGTGAAGAATTTTTTAAATCTTCAGTTAGCTCCTAGAGTCACTGTTTCTGTGTAAAATTGCTTTGATGTTGTGCAAAAAAGCTTCACACCGATGCCCAGGATCTGTGGCTTTCAATATAAAAAGATTTTGTCTCTTTCTTCCTAGAGATACAGTCAATGTATGCAAGCATCCTTATTACACAGAATCACACAGAATGGTTTGGGTTAGAAGGGACCTCTGGATATCATCTAGTCTAACCCACCTGCTAAAGCATGTTCACCTAGAGTAGATCTCTATTTCCATCACCCACTTCTGCATAACATGAATTAGTTTGTTGACAGCTTGTTTCTAGTACAGACTGAGCAAAGAGACCTCGTCTTTCTGTTATCAAAAGCCCTTATTTTACAGTTTGGTTTAGTCTTGCAAGTGCTGTAGGTCCCCTTTAGCAAAACATCTTAGAAAGTTTAGTGATTTCTTACGGTCAGGGTCATCCTGCATTGCCTACCATCTGCAATAACTATTAATAAGTTATGCCTTAAGTCACACTTCCATTCATTATAAGATTTCAAATGATGGGAAGTCAGTAATGAGTATACTCAAGGAGAAAAGAGACATCATACTTTTATTATGGAATACAGGTGCAGCATTCTTCTCAGTGGTTTACTGAAAAATCACCTACTAGAAAATCTGCTTGCAGACAGATTTGATCTGTTGATCTTTTTCATTAATCTGTCCTTTTAAAGTTTTGATGTCAAAACCAGCAAGGTACCAGTTCCAAGAATCATTACATTATAGATTTATACCAAATAAGACAGATAAGCTTGCTGGGGAGGAAGCGTGTCTTATGACTCTAAGTAAACGGCTACAATTTCCAGCAGAGTGGGGAAAAGGGGACAACAACTAGCACTTTTGACAAAGACCCTGTCACTGCTATTCACAATGAGATGGATCTTACTGCTCAGTGTTTAATCATTAGTAGATATTTACTGGTTAAGGTTCCAACTATCAAACCAAGAGATGGCAGTGGGCAAGTATCTTTTAGAACTCCCACTCTCATCACAGAGCAAGAGGAACTACTTATCAAGGTTCTGCCCATGGTGTACAGAATGTAAATATACATTTTAATAGATATCTTCAGTACAGGAAACATCTGTTCGATGTCTTACACAAGCATTAATAAAGCTTCTTTAGGTTGTTACTTGTTGTTTTCTGGTTTTTAAGTAAACATAGAGTAATTTCCTAACACAGAAAGTTAATTATGAGACATAAGATTGCTCATATTAAAACTCATTCTTAATGTTGTTCTTCATTAAGAACTGAATTGCCAACAATCCCAATCCAACACATATTCTGGAAAGAGAATACAGCAACAATGGACTGTATCTATAAAATACAAAAACTTAAAAGGGCTGATTTTTCAAAGACTAAAGAAATTGCAGGGCAGCAGATTAAGACTGTTGTATGTAAATGAACAATTTTAAGATTCAGCATTTTTGGATAACAGCTTGATATGTATTCAAAAACATGAGCTGGGGAGAACTCACCAATAAACAACACAGAGCAAGAAAACAAGAAGGACATAACAAAAGTTCTCAAGAAACAATGACAGATCTTTGTACATAAATTGAGAACTGTAGATGCAACACTTTAAAATCTATGGTAATGAAAAAGCCAATAAGGAGTTTAGGCCCACTGCTAGCTGATACCAAAAAGAAAAAAAAAGGGAGGGGAGGAAAAAAAAAAAAAGGAAAGCAAAACAAAAAATGAAAAGTGTAACAGACACTTTTTGGCCCTTTTGCAGAATGAAGCAACTACTCCATATGACACTCTAAGAAGAACAAAAAATTTCCCCATCCGCAACACGTAGGAGGAGGAAATGAAACAGCAAGTACTAAGACATTTCAATGTGCCAGCATAATTTTATAAGTTTAAATATTAGAAGTGTAAAGGTTCTCACTGAGGATTTCTCTAAACACTGATTTTAGACATAGCAAAGGAACTGTGAAAACTCCAATGGATGGGGCAAATGTCAGTACAGCACAACTATTGGAAAAAAAAATGACTAAAGAGAAGTACGGATATGTCACATATGTTCAGACAGTAACTGCAGCAATGCAAGAACAGAAAACTTATTAAGAATGTTAATGTCACAAGAACTACTTATAAAAATATTAAGATAACAGAAGAGCAAAAGAAATACTCCATCAAAATGATGGTTTATATGCAACAGTATTATTTTAAATTAAAGATGGTAGCAGTTAATTTGGGGCCCTTGACAATAAAGTAATGCTAAAATACAACTAACACATTCAGAGTCGTTTTCAAAAAGAGTATATACAGACATAAATCTCTGTTTCTTCACAGCTTGCAGGTCTGGTTGATAGAAGTGACTCATGTCAATACACTTGAGTTTCTTTTAATACAGGTAACTTGACTTTAAAGGATGCTTTGACAAAATGCTTACAAAATAAAGGTATACATTGCACAGATTAAAAAGTTGTCCCTCTGGCTCATCTCAAAATTTTAGTACTGGAAAGAAACTCACACAAAGACTATTTTGAACAGTCTCCTTTGGAACAACTCCTAGTTCAGCACTATTCAATGAGTTTTTAATGGACATTTAAAACAATATGAAGTATCTGCTGAATAAACCTGGACATCAGTGTGTTACCGTAGTATCCAGTAACAAGGTGCTTTACTATGACAAAGTAATGTTAATCACCAATAAAATTATCTTGGTCCTACAAGATTACCTGAATGCAAAAGTCTGCAAAGGTAGGCCACACTCTCAGACTAGAGACACCCACTTCAGAATGCAGCAACTTAAGAAAACATTTTAAATAACTGCCTCAAGCTCTCAGTACAATGCAGAGTAGATGAGTGCATAACATATTAACAGGACTATTAGTAGGAATAGAGAAATCATTTTGCATTGATGAGACTATAATGACACTGTTACACTTACCTTCAAAAGTGCTACAAAAATACCGGAGAAACACAAAGAAATTGCTAGTTCATGGCTGTGTACTAGGACACACAAAGAATATATTTCTTATACACTTTTCAACCTTGCAAGTAGAGATATAACAGAATCCTCTGACTGGGAAGTTAAAAAGCAACAGCAGATGGGACATTCCTCAATATCTGGGTGACTTATAAGGGTATGAAATGAACTCATCATCATATGAGAATTTAAAATTAGATTGAAGTTTTAAGAAGTATTCTTTAACACATCTCATGAGCAAAACAAAGGTCTCCTTCTGAAATAGTCATCAACATGGACTCAACAGTACTGCCTGCTCATACAGATATAAGAAAAAGTATATCTGCGTCATGTCCGGCTACTCACCTTGACTAGTTTTAATCATACCTATTGACTCAGGGGCCTCCTCTGCTGGATCACAAAGCTCATGATTCTCTTCCACGCTGCCCAACCAGACAGGTGTTTTGAGTGGAGAAGGGACTGCAGCTTACTTTTGAACCATCAGAGACCAGACACCAACTGGAGCCCAGACAGGATGGGCAACACTCACAAGTCTTTTTCCTTGGGGTAAGTTTCTACACTCTCTTGTTCAGAGCAATCCTGGATCGCTCTGTGCCTGGCTATGTGCAAGCCAGTTTGACTGTCCAGGTCTGCAGTTCGAGAACATGAACCATCTGCTCATGCCTCCTCAGAGGCTTCTGCCTGGCCCATCTTCATACTCTGTCTTGCTCTGAGCTCCCAGCCAGGCTGGCAGCTGGAAGAGGGTTCTTAGCAAATCACACTAGCAAGAAGTTTGCTACTCCTTAAGGCTTGGTTGGTACCATAGGATACACAGCCCTGCTGGGGCAACACACGGTGGTGACTGGAAGAGCTGGTGTAAGGGCCTGAATTTTTTCTCATACCTCCTCCATATGCATGATGCTCCTGAAAAGCAGGCTTTTGTTCCCTTTAGATGAGGTTCCCCTTGCACCCTTTTTCCTGTCTCCAAACTTCTTCTCAAGACCTCCCTCACAGCCTCACATTTGTCCCCTTTTCCCTCTTCTCTGGTCTACGCAGCACCACCTTTATTGAGCCTTTCCCAGCTCGGACGGCCGTGACCCCAAACAACTCGGCCAGGTGGCACCGGGCAGGGGCAAGCCTGAGACCCCGCCCCGCGGCCCCGCCTCAGCCCAGCCAGCTCACCCGCGTCGTAGAAGGCGTCCAGCACCGTCGTCTCCCCGAAGTCCAGCTCCCCGAAGTTGACCGTGCCGAGTTGGGCCCCCTCGGCCTCGCAGGCCCGCAGCAGGCACTGCCGCGCTCCGGCCTCGGGGCTCCGCGCCCCGGCGCCCGCCTTGGGCGGGTCGTTCAGCACGTACACGGCCCGCAGGCAGCGCGGTCGCGGGGCTGCCGCGCCGGCCTCCGCCGCCTCCCCACCGCTCGCCGCCGCCTCCGCCGGGCCGGCGGCCGGCAGCTCCGGCTCCGCGCAGGGGTGCGCCGGCTCCGCCGCCCCGCTGCCGCCCGCGAGGTTCTCCATAGCGGCGTCGAGGGCTGTGGGGAGCCGGTGCCTGCCGGCAGGTGCTCAGGCAGGACTGCGCCCCATCGCAAGGAGTTGGGCAAACTCCGGGGGCGCAGAGTGAGGCGGCTCCCGCCCGCGCTGCTCCCCTCGCCTCCGCGGCTGGGCGGCACCGCGCCCCGGCGGGCGGGCACGGAGGCGAGGTGGGGCAAGGTGAAGGCAGCCGGCGCGAAGCGGAGCTCGGCACCGCCCTCCCGGGACGGGACAGAACAACCTGGGGCAGCTGCCCCTTCAGCAGGCAGCGGCACGGCCTCGCCGTGCCTTCCCAGGGCACACACCCCGCTTCCCTCCGCGGTACTGAGAGGGAGGAAACACCGGCGGGGCGACCGCGCCTCGTTTATTACTCCCCTTCCCCGCCCCTCGCTGTGCGGGCAGCGGCTCCGCGCACCGCCCGCCGCTCGGCTGTTAGAGCCGGGGCTGTTGTTACTTCACACGGCGGCACCGTGCGCCCCACTCGGGTTCCTCCGAAGGTGACAAGGGCTCGGTCAAGGTCAGCGGGCTGCAGCGCCCGAGCCGCGCCTCGGGCTGTTACCCCTTGCCCCGGGCTGCCGCGAGGAGCCTTTCCCCGCGAGCGTGGCCGTTGGGAACCGTTGAGCCGCTGCCAGCCCTGAGGAGCCGGCGGAGTCCCGGCGGGGCTGCCCGTCCTCCCCAGGGCGCTGCTGCCCGGGCCGCGGGAGCAAGGGCAGCCCTCGGGAGCCGGGGGTCTGGCCGCTGCTGGCACCCCGGAGCCGCCCCGTTTCGTTAGAAGCTAAGGCACCTGCTACTGCTTTTTTCTTCTCTCGACTCGCACTACCATGGCTTTCCCCCAACTGATTCTTAGGTCCAGAGAGGTTCTCCTCCCCCTCTACTCTGCCCTGGTGAGATCACATCTGGAATATTGTGTCCAGTTCTGGGCCCCTCAGTTCAAGAAGGACAGGGAACTGCTGGAGAGGGTCCAGCGCAGGGCAACAAAGACGATTAAGGGAGTGGAGCATCTCCCTTATGAGGAAAGGCTGAGGGAGCTGGGTCTCTTTAGTTTGGAGAAGAGGAGACTGAGGGGTGACCTCATTAATGTTTATAAATATGTAAAGGGTGAGTGTCATGAGGATGGAGCCAGGCTCTTCTCGGTGACAACCAACGATAGGACAAGGGGTAATGGGATCAAGCTGTAACACAAGAGGTTCCACTTAAATATGAGAAGAAACTTCTACATGGTGAGGCTGACAGAGCACTGGAACAGGCTGCCCAGGGGGGTTGTGGAGTCTCCTTCTCTGGAGACATTCGAAACCCACCTGGACACCTTCCTGTGTACCCTCATCTAAGTGTTCCTGCTCCAGCAGGGGGATTGGACTAGGTGATCTTTTGAGGTCCCTTCCAATCCCTAACATTCTGTGATTCTGTGATTCTTCTTTGAGCTATTATTTAAGAGACTTTGACCACAGACAACTCTATCAGAAGTTTGGATAACCGTTCATCCTTCAATTCTTCTCTTTTCTCGAAGATCTCCCACAACGATGGTACAATCAGCTCCTATAAACTCTGTGGCGACTCCTGTCTTCCTCACAAGAGCAAAATCAATTTTGAGCATCCTGTTTCCTAACACATTTTCCTAACTAGCTAAATTGGTAACGGCAGTCTCAGCTTTGGCACAGGGGTTGGGCAAGTTGCTGGTTTGTGCAGCAAGAGAAGGTGAGAAGCAGGCTGTGTGTGGATAACTTTGTGTCTCAGCCTTGCACCCCAGCTGCCAAAAGGATACATACACCCCACAGAGATCACCCCAGTGATAGAAGGAGCAATACAAAACTGCCATCCTTTGAAGCAGGACACCTGCCTAGAAAACCTGCCTAGAAAGCTTTTTCATGTCATTTCACTCACTGTGACAGACGAGGGTTTAAACAGCATCTTCACCTTTTGCTGCAGCGTGGCTCCTTGTGCCTGTCAGAGGTTAACATATTTACCATATTCTGTAACACAACGAAAACAACAACCAAAGACTTCCAGCACAGTATTTTCCTCTTTAGGTGTCTGGCACCGTGGTTTGGTGGCTGTATATAAGAATTGCAGTATGCAGTTTTTTTGAGGAACTCTCCCACATGAGCACAGCATAATGCTGTGCAGCATTCATGTTTGCTTAGTGCCTCATAAGGATTTTAGACAAAATGTGGGGAAATAATTTAAGAGGCAAACCTTTTTCTCATTTTGAAGTTTGGGGCAAGTAAACGGTTTGATTTGGTCCACAGGTTGTGTGTGGTTTTTTTTTACAAAAGCACGAGTACATGAGATTTTGGAAGAATGATATGATGACCACCAGAGATGCTACTCATTCCTGGCAGCTTTCCTCTTTAGGCAAGAGCAAGCCTTTTCCTACAAAAACTCTATTATCCTTGATCCAGTAATGCACCAAGTAGCTGATGTAACAGGAGAAAAATGTAAACCTGCATTTAGAAGATATTCAGGGTGCATGTTGGAGCCTTTGACCAGCAAAATGCACTAGCACATACATTTATGATCCTTCCCAATGCAAATCCTACTTCGTATTTTTTGCATTATAAGAAAGTTTGGTTGAATGGCTGGTATTAAAACTTGAAATGAAAAAACACAGTACTGGCAAAGTTAAGGGATTATTTGCACAGGAAAGCATTTATCTTCCTCAAGAACATTTTCGGGCTTTCAGCAACTAACATGCAAAACCAATCTGCAATTTAATGGGTTCATAACAACAGATGCATGGTGTGGTGCTTTCTGTAATTGTGAAAATTGTTGAAGTGTCAATTTAGAAGAAATATGGAGGCTGGAATTGCTTAGTGGGATGCCACTGAGACATAATAAATAAGCCTTTTCTGCCTTGTAGATATTACCAAAATTTAGTTTGTTGTAGATCTAAGATGCACATTTGGGTTTCATTATGCAGGTTTTTAACATTTGGTACCATTCTAAATCGCTAGCCGAGAGGTCTGTTGCTTGGTCTTGAAACAGTGATGATGTCTCTTAGTAGCTACTCTATGTGGATATAATTAAGGGATATTTTCCCCTTTTCTTAATTATATTCACTCATCTTCCAAACAGTATCCTCACTATTCCTTGAGAATTTTTCCTAACAAGCTGTCACATTCTCAATATCTATTTCCAGCAGCTTAACCTGGTTCAATTTGTTCAGAGTTTGTGTGCTTTTTTTGAAGCTAAAAAACAAGGAGCATTTTTGAAGGAAGAAGCTTCATTTTATATACTGTAACCGAGTCTTCAGGAGCTGTGGTTCAGCACTGGTATGCCTGACATTTCCACTGAGCAACAGTCTCTTCAGTCTCTGCAAGTAACCTGAGTGAGAACAAATGGGAGATTCAGGTTTGGGGATATTTGAACTGTTTCTGCACAAACCAAAAAATGTTAAATCTAGAAGAAAAGAGGTAAGTCATACAACACATTTTCCTGTTTTGGAAATGTGGTCCAGTAACAAGGTTATAAAAAGAGCCACTCTATCCCCAGAGTTGCCTATTCAAAGGTCCAGGCCAGAAGGGAACATCCAGCTTTCATATAATTTCTGAGGCCTTTTGCCCTTGCACAGAACCCAGCCTAACAAAACCAAGCTGAAACTTGAAAAGTCAACATTTGCTCTTACATAGTAACATAAAGCTGTTGCCACAATTTTCTCAAGCACTGCTTTGCACCTCAAATCCACTTATTGCAGAATATTCATTACCACTTAGACACCAGGAACAATATGTTCACTGCAATTCACAAAGACAGCAAGTGCTCCAAAGAAAATAGATGTCCTTGAAACCAGTTTGGTTTTTGCTTTGGTGTTGGTTGGTTGGTTGGTTGGTTGGTTGGTTTTTACCATTTTGCAAATCTCTAAGCAGCAGTTGTTTCTCTAGACATAGCTGGTCTAATGGGGAGCGAGTCCTTCCTTTTCTTTCCCCCAGGGCTACAAACCTTAACAAATGTTCAAACAGTAAAGCTGCATACCGAATTTGACTCCACAGGCAGATGTGCCACCTTTCTCCCTGATGCACATGCAGCTGCAGCATACCTTAGCTTCCTGATTTTTTTTTTAAGAAAGCACATGCTGGAACTGGTGTCATAAATGTCAGGCTGCAATTTCATTGCACATTGACATTTTCAGGTATAAAGAGGGCTCCTCCCTTTTTACCCAGGGTTGGGGAAAGCCAAGATCTCTTGGTTCAGGTAGGCACCAAGTTAACCAGAACACACCCAGGTCTGCGGAGAATCTGCAGGGTTCAGCTGTTCTTCCAAAGTGCAAATCCATCCACCCGCCCGTGCCCTGGCAGCGATACCTGAAGCCGGCTCACCAGCTTGGTGTCCCAGGTATCTGTCACACGCAGTGTCGAGGTGCCCAGGAGTCCATCCAGGGGCACCTGGCCCTGACCAGCCCCACACACAGGTGCATCCTCAGTCAAAACTACATCTCCCTCACTGCCAAGCAGCAGCATCCTGCACAGGCTTCCCCCCAAGAAACACTGGCAGTGTGACAGCCACCTCACATGGACATGTGTCCAGAGAGCCTGAATCCCAGGTGCAAGAATTTTTTCTGTACTGTGAAGATCAGACACTTGGAAAATATTTTGATGTTCGAATTCTTTTCTGGGAAGCCACTGTACCAGCCTTCCACAAGATAATGGTGTTTAAACTACTCCATGCAAACACTTTGTTAATGGACTTACTGGTATGACTGTTTCTAGTGTGCTGCCCCACTTATTTTCATTCACAGTGAGCAGGTCTCCAGGTAACCACAGAGACACTGCTGTCATGTGGATGAGGAGGAAAACAATTAATTTTTTGATTGAATGGGAAAATAAGATTTTTTTTTTTAAGTATGGATTCAACCAAAATATGTTTTCTTTTTCACGGTCGTTATGTAGAAACTTTACTACAGTTTAAATGAAATGCTCCCTAAGAATTCTAATGAACTGCTTGGGGTTTTTTTTTTAAAAGTTAGATTCAAAATATTTAGGCTTTACAACAGAAGCTAAACAATACAGGTCATTCTTGAAGAAACGCTTCATGGAGAGGCCTAAAAATGCTACAGGCTTTAAAAGCTGACTTGCAGCAAAGCACACCTCTGTTGCAAGGGGAAACTTGAGTGTCTCAGAGTGAAGTCAAAACACCTTGGCCACCAAATCAACATTGGAATTGGGTTCAGAGATCTCAGAGGTTCCTCTTACTTTTCTTTCACTGCAGAGCATGAGGTGTCACAAGCTCATTTGACCTACTGGCAAAGAATAAAGGCAAAGGAAATGATTGCTGGGTCACAGACTGTAATCCGTAGCACAGCTTTCTATTCCAATCCACTATTTTGCACAGGGAAGCATGTTGCACACAGCATTTGCACATCACCACCCCTTGCAAATGAAGGACGGTGACATCTTGTATGAAATACAAGGGTGACCTTTCTCTTCATTTCCTCTCTGCCTTCCTTGAAGAATGGTAATGCTACACATCCATATGCTCTGAACACTCACAAGTAAGCAGAGCAAAATGTAATCAATTTCAAAATCGGCTTTTATTCCAAGTTCCTCATCTTCATTAGTTTTCAGCATATCCATCACTCTAATCAAAAGCTTTTGCCTTTGGATTTTGAGTAGTTATTGGGCAAGTCTTTGGGAGCATGAATGATTGAAGAGTGCAGGCTGGCAGTGAAGAAATTATGCAGGTCTTCTCAATAGCTTCCACAAAGCCAGAATTTCACTTACAGATGACAGAGTGCATTAGAAATCCAAACCCCAAACCAAACCATAAACAAGCCCCTAACAAACAAACCACGCAACCAACCAACAACAACCAAAATAACCCACAGCCACCCACCAGTAAATAAAGTAGCAAAGAGAAGGATTAAAAAAAATAATCCCAATGCTTGCTGAATCTCTATCAATGCAGAGAGCTCACACTTTGTGGCTGATAGTTGGCATTATTCACACTATTTCTCTCTATCAGACAGGTAAATCAGATCAACTGCACAAGACTCAGGCATGCGTGTTTATAAAGTTTGGTTAAAAACTTTGTTCTGGTGTAAGTACCTGTGGCTCTCCAGCCTTCCTCACTCAGTTCAGGGAACAACCAGCTTAAAGCCAGACGTTACCTACAGTTCTCCAAAATACAAACTTTAATTGATTAGTCAAACAGAAAATCACTTCTCTCCAGTTTTCAACACATTTCAAATAACTGCTGGTTCACATTTCAGATGGGATAAAACCAAACCAGGCTCCCATCCAGTAAGACTTCCCTTAGACTGGGGAATATCTGAACCCCCACTAAGACAAGAAATGCTAGAGAAAACCTTGAGAAAACCTGGGGAAAGAGAACACTTTCAGCTTAGGAAGATGGAGCTGACTGTCAACAGCATTCTGATTTTTAGTATTCAAGTACTAATTATTAATACTTTAACAGTATTGGGCCTAGATTTTTTCACACGTACAGCATCTTGATATGAAGAATATTTTCTCTTTTGCAGTCCTAAACCTAACAGTTTGCTTCTTGTGTTAGGTTTCATTAGGCAGCTCCCAGGGGTAAGAAATACACATTTCCTTGAGGGACAAGACACAGCTTCAAGAGGTCTGATTTAAAATGTTTGCATGGGCAGAAGATTAAATATTCTTACTGAGCCTGATTAATTTTCCAGTTTTCAACTCAGTCGAAGTATCTTTGACTTCTTTCCATGTCATGGTGCAGTGCTTTCATTGCCATTGTTTTTACACACTCTTTTAAGACAAGATTCTCACTTTTAGCCTTTTTGAAGTTATTTCTCACTGAAGAAATACTCATGATAAAGGTCACCTGAGTCTTCACGTTTATTTCAGTTAAACAGCCTTGATCTGTCTACTGATTAACAAAAGCCCAGCAAAATTGTGACTGTGACAGGGAGCACAACATGGTTATGCACACATGCTGCACAAATGATGGAGAGGACTAGAATACGTGGTTCATTTTTATTCACATTTAGGTGATTTTTTTATTGCTGTAGATGTCAAGTGCATGAGGATACATGAGGCTTAGAAGCTTAGCAAAAGCAAAGGTGTCAATGCTGCTTAAAAGCATTTTAAATATTTGTAATCACAATGGTTTTGGTATTGCCAGTTGGGACTGTGAAAAGTAAAGAAATCCTGAAGAGGCAAGAATTTCTTCTAGGTGACAAATAAAAAAAAGCTTATCTGTTACATCAATACTCGCTTTTGTAATAGGTGCTAATGAAAACTTCATATATTTAGGCAAATGTGGAAATTTATTACTACTTCAACAAGAATCCTTAAATTGCATCTGCATTTTCTTTTTGCTGAAGCAGCCAAGAAATTGCATCATGTATTAAATACCAGCTTTATATGTGAAGAAAGAAGTCTACCAATGTCCAAAATAGGGGCTTAAAAAAAAATCATTAAGTAATTCACATTTATGAACTAGCAATGTGAGAAGTAGGCAATAATTGGTAGGAGCACAGCTAAGGCACCTGGTGAGAGAGAAAGCAACATTAGCCTTTCTCAAAACCCCTGGCAACTATTTTCTCTGCTTGCATGATTCCCTTGCTTTGTCAGTGTGAGCTTATTAGCATTGGGTTTGGTTTTAATATTTGGGTCTGGCAAGGTACAGTTCTCAGTACTTGTAATGAGGGGACCTGAATGTACCTAATACTGCACACCGATCTGCAACTAGTCCTGAAGCTCTCTGGGTTACAGGGAGACAAGATGCAATGACAGACACTTCATTTTCTCTGCCTCATCTACTTCGATTAGATTTATTCTTTGCTAGAGCAGTGTCACATGCTTGAGGCTATTAAAGCCACTGCCAAATAACTCGCCATTCTTGTATGGGTAGAAAATTTTATGTCCAGATATGTTGTCACTCAAATGCAGTCCGTTTTCAGGCATCTCTCTGCCAGCATGACAGGAATCATTCCAGAAAAGTTTTATAATGCTATAAGTGAGACCTTCAGCCCATCATCGTGTCAAATGGCATTTCTGTCAAAGTAATGAAGAGTTTCTTCCTGCACTTTGCAGTGAAAAACAAGTTAAATAATAACTCACTTCCTGTCCAAATCCAAGACACCTAGAAAACACAGAGCATTCTTGACCTTTTCACTGGAACCAACGCATGCTTTGCTAATAGCCTTAGAATAGAAACATCTACCTCTTCTTTTGATCTGGGAAATTTCAAATAACAGCTCTTTGAACAAAAGAGTTGAGCTGACGGTAGCAGTAAGATTTCCAGAAGCAGTAGTAAAATGTAATCCTTTGTGTTACCTGACAGCCTTGTTTTCTCTAGAAGTTTAAATCCACTTGGAGAACTGTGAATGACTTCAGTATTGCTCTAGAGTGCCCTTAACTGTTCACACAGCAACAAAGTAGTAAAATATATTTGGCACACACATGCACATAGGATAAAAGTCAGATAACCTTTCTTACATCCCTAAATGAGAAGATCAATGAGGTACAGATCTCCACGTGGCATGCACACACTGCTGCAGCATGAAACCAACTTGTGGAGCATCCCATTTGTTTTCTGTTTAACAGAGGCACAGCAATGTCTTGGTTCAGCTTGCAAAGAGACACCAGGCAGAGCCTGCAGAAGGCAACTACCTTACCCAAGCTGCAGCATCAGCACCTTCGCCTGGGCAGAGGTGGTGGGCTGCATCCTTAGGCAGGCAGTTCCCCTCCTGTGTGTCACAGGGATGCTAGGATAGACATTTCTAGAGTGTGAAGGCAGCAGATTCAAGGCAAGCGGAGGTTTAGAGTCCGAGATTGCTGCCATTTATAACTATGCAGAAGAAGGTCAAGGAAGCATGAGGCCTGAGTCAGGGGACCTAGAGGGTGAGTGAAAATGTGGGTGGGAGAACTCGGGCTTGCCCCAGACTTGCACCCAGCTGGAGAGAGAGGTGCTGCTCCAGTTAGTGCACTGGTATCTGCTGCACTGGTGACACTTGGGAGCTTGGAATCAGCACTTTGACTGATTCAGTCCCATTGACGTTAACATATCTCAGTTACTCTAAGTCCAATATCGAAGCTCACAGCTATTGTAATAACACGTCATACTTGTGTTAGAGCTCCACAAGCACAGGTTACTGAGCAGGAACTAGCTTTCTCCAGCCAACACTGCTTTTGCTGGGTCTCAAAATTTATGTCATTTCTCCCTGCCTTGTGCTTTTATTGGCTCAATGGCTGCATCTGTACTTCCAGCTGGGCTGAGTAAATTCGCCTCTTTGAATTGAGAAGACAAATTATCTAGTAGAAGCAATTTCCACACAAGTGCATCTACTTTTATACTTAACCTTTCTTAGCTGCTGTTCTGCTTTTTGCTGCTTTGTGTTGAGAGAAAGTACATGGTGCACAGATTGTACGATCTGTGCTATCTCCTGCACTTCTTGTGTCCTTCACAAAGAAAACCATCCCCAGAAGGGGGTAAAACCAAGTGACAGGGCATCCTGTATCAGGGACAGCTGCCCAGCTTAATTTTCCCTCTCTCCCAAAAAGCACTCCCACAAAATCTTAAACTTTTTGTTGCTGTGCTCCAAGGAGGGGAAGGGCAGCCTGATGGGTCACTGGCTAGTATGAAGCACACAGGGAAGAGCTTCTTGTATTGAGGAAAATGATCTCCCACAGCACATGAAATTGCTGGGTCTGGGTGCAGTGAACAGCTTTTACCAGAGAAAGTTTTGAAAACAGATGCTTCTTCAATGTCCTGATATTCAAAATTGCTTGTGAAGCTGTG
The DNA here is from genome assembly GCF_963082525.1 of Nesoenas mayeri. NCBI lineage: Eukaryota > Metazoa > Chordata > Aves > Columbiformes > Columbidae > Nesoenas > Nesoenas mayeri. Next base: position 107,248,154 of record NC_137541.1, read on the forward strand.
TCATTCTTATCTTATTTGCTTTGTCATTTTAATGTTCGAGTTTTCTTCTCCAAGAGAAACAGCCTATTACAACTTTTGAGATTGTACTGATAACAGTCAGTTATGTTTTCATGTGACTATCAGCTACATTTTCGTACATAAAAAACGAAGAGAAGAGAGTATGAAGCCTACTTACGTGAGGGGCTAAGAGAGAGATCGGTACGGTAGGCCCTGCCTCCGTATCTTAACCTTTGCAATGTGTCAGAACAATTATTCTCATGGTTCTAGAGACTTGTCCAGAGTTACAGTTAAATCACTTGCTAAAATACAGTAAGATACCCTACAATTTGTAGGGTAACAATTTCAACAAAATTACTTTACATCCTAATTTTTTCATCCTATAGTACCAGCACATTTAAAAACACACTTGAATTTCCAATACTTTTGGTTTTGTTTTGTTTTGTTTTGTTTTCTGTAATGCATGAGAGCATCAAGTCATTTTGTTAGTTTAGGTATTTGCACTGCAAACCCTTGTCTGTCTAACAGTGGGACTGTGAGTGCTGAACAGGGAAACAGCTGCATTTCCAGTTCAAGAAAAGCCTGACTGTGACAGCACAGTGCCTCTTAAATATCTGTTCCTGAGGCTGCCAGTGGTTTACACTAGCTACCTGTAAAAGTTTGTGTCTGCACAGGATTGGAAATCATATTAATTAAAAGAGCCAACACCAAACAGTACGTTGTGGGGGTTCAACAACCTTCTTTACCCTGAGTAGAAAGCAGAGGGGCCTGCTGCCATCCCCCAGCAGCACCCACAGCACCACAGCTTCCTGCAGACATTTAAAAAACGCCTTTTGCTTCCTCAGCTGCTCTGTCCCAGTCTGGGAAGCTCTGGCAGCCCCTCACCTTCAGGGTTGATGGCCTAAGGAAGTTGGTTCTTTTCCAAAGGCAGGGAACAGCAGGAGCAGAGGGGCTGTGGCAGGAGGGCAGGAGGAGGGAAGCAGCTGCAGGAAGCAGGGGGGTGACTGGGCCTGGGTGTTCACAACCAGCTGCTAATTCCTAGGCCAGCTCAAGAGTCAGCTGAGGCCAAAGATGCCAAGTGAAATGTAATTTCTGTCTGAAGGGTATTAATAACCATGGATACAAGTACCCGATGTTTAGTGTAGGGAGTTCAGCTCCACCTCCTCTCGCTCTTTTTAGGGTAAGGATTGCCCTGAACAGAAGCCAGTGCTTGGAGGACCCTCTCCTCGCCAAAGCTGATGGGAACCAGCAGCTGCCCAGCAGCTGCCACCCCTGCATGGTTGAAAAACCTCCTCAGTGCAGAAGTTGTGGAGTGGTTGGTTGTTTCTACTTTAAAGCACTATTCCCACCTGCCTTTTGAACCACAGCTCGCCTGTGTGAAAGCTATCTTCTCTCTAACCAGCTTTCCCACTTCCCCCATCAATGTGCCTCTCTCCTATTTCCAGTCCCAGGGTGCTTTCTCCAGAGAAGCAGACACCAGAGACCTCCCGCCTCTTCCCGCCTTGCCCAGCAGCTGGGACTGCTGCCCGGCCGTGCCCATGCATGGGAGCGCTGTGCATCACCCGCACCCAGCTGCCCCCTCCCGTTGCCTTCTGGCACTTAAGTATTTGTGAGACCGACAAACTGCAGCGCCCCTGACCGTAGCCTCCCTTCACTCCCTAGGCACGTCCGCAGGAGCACAAAAGCCCCAAACCCAGGCTACGAGTGTGAGAGTTGTCACAACCAAGGAAATCACAGGAACCCCAGGTGCTGGTAACGCTGCAGCCCCAGGGTAGCCGCCCCTGCAGCCGGACAGCTGGTGCGGAGGGGAGCAGGGCGGGGGCGGGGCCTGTGCATGCCTTAGTCAGCTCTGCAAGATGAGTGAAATGGTTCTGCAACTTCAGCAAAACACGAATTTCTGAGGGTGTTGTTTCACAGCACTCTCTCACCTCACTTCCACAGGTGTGAATTTCAGTCCTGGCTGTCGCAGAGCACGGCACTCCTGTGGACATTTCATACACAAAGCAGCTCACAGCATTTACTGGGCAGTTGGTTATCATACGCCTAGAAACAAAAATTTAATGCATGTAGTTGTGTTCAATCCTTTGACCTGTAACATAGCATCTAACACTTTTCCTCATTTATCAACGGATTGTTAATAAGAAAAATACAGAAGGTGAAATTTAGGTAACAGAACTCAATAAACACTTTGACTATTTACCATCTTATTGCCACACAGAACTTTTAAAAATGCTGACTGCTGTGATCTCACGTAAAGAAATACTTGAACCTTTTAGAGCTCAAAAAAGAACATTAAATTAACATTAAAGTGTTTTCTTAATAACATTTTACCAAATCAAGAATCTGAATATTATCATCCAAACATATGAGCCTGGTGTTTCACACTTGATCTCTACACATAAACAGAGTCTACCACAAGCCTGGTGTGTGCATATTAATGAAAAGTCATTTTACACAACTCTTCAATCAAAAATATTTTATCAATTTCATATCAAAATCACTTTGTGGCTCACCAGCATTTTCTGGTTTTCTTTAAATAGAAACCCAAATATTTTTTAAATCTGCAGTTTATATCCACAGGTTTAATGCATAACTAATCCTCCTTAAAAAGGAACAATCCAGGTGCTGTGTGAAATGCTTTATATTATTACAATGAAATTCAGCAAGAAGAGCTTGTATCTCTACAAACTCCATTCTCCCAGAATAATAAACTTCCAGAACAAAGCATTTTCACAAAACCTTATTTAATCTTCCTTTACAAAGCATGACATGCTGGACTTCTAACTTGGATTTATAAAAATGACAAGTTATCATCTAATCAGGAGGAAGAAAAAATGAATGTAATGTGATTAAAGAAAACTCGGTGCCGAATTCAGACTTCCATTTGCAAAAAACTGAACATTTATGAGATGGTTCTTATATTTCTGAGGTACAACTCAGGAATCAATACTTAACACAGACGCAATAGTTTATTGCTTTCCAGGGATGCAATTAGGAAGCCAGAAGTGTTCGTTTCTGGGTGCATGTTGCAAATGTATGACTACAAATCCAAACAGAATTCTCATTCCTTATGCCTCATTTCCCCCTGTTCTCCTAACTCTGCTACTAACTTCAGTAAAAATATGGAAGTAATCTAGAAATCCTTATTGCTGGAAAGCAATGATGTGACTATCATCCTTCGTATAAAAATAGTTTAATGCAGTTATTTAGAAATGTTAAATAAGACCATTTCAGTGATAAAATATTTTATTAGTGCTTCTGTTTGAGTACATTGAGCAATGTATTGGGACTTTAAAAAAAATTCTCAAGTTTCATTACCCGATCTTTCAATCTCAAACACCACTGTTACAACAGCACATGCTATGGCAGAGGAAATCATCCCAACAGTGAGGTTCTGTATTACCAGTTGAGACCCATAAAGCAAAATGCAGGTATGGCGGAGTGTGTATTTGATATATCTATGGCATATCACAAAGATTATGGGAACTCTGCCAACCACGTTTGAACGTGAGCAGCCAACTGAATGCTACATCTCACCCAGTTGCTGGCAGGCAGGGTGGTGAGAGCTGTGATACAGGATATGCTGGCTGGGGCTGGCTCTACCATTTGATGAGATGACAAGTAGTTTCTTTGCGGGGGGGCGGGGTGAGGGATTTGTCACTCTGAAGCATCACCAGTATCACTCACTCACTCAATCCACGCTGTGCAAAAATATCCATTATTTAAATGCTTTAACAGAGATTGCTGACAAGGTATGAGATACTCCGCGGCAATTAAAGAACACATGGAACCACAAACAGAAAAATGAGAGACCTTATTTTGAAAGGATGAAAGCAAACAGAGAAACTGGAAGAAATGAAGTAAGCATCTGTTTCAGTAAAATGATGACAAGAAAGTCCTGCTGCAAAAACAGGACTATAAAGTGTATTGGTCCATAAGCATAAAACATAATGTAGCAAAGAGTACCACATAAAACCAGCAAATGAAACAATGTCGCACAATAGAGAACCTTGTGCATGAAATAATACAACATTTTATTCATGTTTTATAATTACTTTTATTTATTTTTGCTTTAATAATGCATATTCTGTTCACTCTGTGCAAAATTGGGGACAGAGGCGGGTGTTTAAATGGTCTAATGAAAATCAAGCGGAGATGAACATTCCAGTTGAGGGAGAGGCCTATGAAAACCAGGAAAGCTAAAAAGCCACAGCTGCTCAAGACTAAGCTGCTCTCAGCTGCGCCCTTTTGTCCTGCCACCTCGCACAAACCTGGCTCTACTGACTGAGCAGCTGGACACTGAGAAGCTGACCTCCGCCGGGCACCGGGGACACTAGTCCTCCTGGTGGTGGTAGCTACATTAGGGAGACCTGGATTGCAACTGGCTCCAGTCAGTGTGTGGCAGAGAAAGGCACAAATCATTGCAAAGACCAGATTTCTGTTGGTTTGTTTCCTTCTTGTAAATACATTACTGTACACAACGTAAGTTTAAATTGTAGAGGGCCTGGGGACATAAAATTGCATATTTATCAGAACTTAAAACCATAGCAAAGAGTAGGCTGTTCTATCTCAAAGCAAAAATAATCCCTCCAGTCCCAATGTTAACATTCATTCCTGGCTATAATGCAGTACAAACATTTTAAAATCTGTGACAAAAGACAATTAAAAACCAAAAGTCAAAATCATAAAGCTTGTAAACAGATAATCTGAAATACATTTTATTTATGGAAAAATATCATCAAAATAGTACCACTATGGACTAAACTGCCTGAGTTTTCATTTCACCTAGGATCTTGAAGTAGAGAGCCTTTAGCACAAGATCAATTTCAGTCACAACTAGTGCTGCACAGCACTGCTTCAGGTGGAAATTCTGTCTTCGCTGTTGGTATTTCTGTTGTGCTATCAAAAACTGTTGTGCTAATCCTTCAAACAAAGGGATGTTGAGGCAATTCTTAAATCATTTGGCACAAAGTTATTTTGGCTGGGGCACAAATTTGAGTCTCAGTCATGAAGAATAATGCAACATTCCACCTATCAAGTATTCACTTGGATTGAAGAGCTTTCTTTATGTCATTTACTTCCATCTGAAAGAAAAAAAAATTGTGATGAGATTAGCTGCTTTAACAAACCGAGACACAGCTGATTCTGCCTGAAAAGCACATTTTGCACCTTGTCCACAAGTGTCCAGTTTTATAGTACCCTTATTTCCACAGATTTCATGAACTGGGGTGACCTTCTCAGCTGTATAAGATGACCACTCATGGCTTCCTCCCCTCAGAGCTTGACAAGTATAGTCATTGAATGCGCCACAAGACCTTTCAAACTCTTTAAGTCACATCTTTTAGAAGCCATGCAGCTTGCTGCCATGAATTACTTGCAGAATGAGCACTCTGTCTGTGCAGCAGCTGCTGCACAAGTAAACTGAACTGCAGACGATGAACACTGCTAGCTGAGGAGCAAAAACTACTGTCTCTCTCCCGTAGGGATGTTTTTTATTGCAGAGATGGCAGTTGCCTTCTACACACACCAGGCTACATCCAGGCACCTTAAGGGCTCTGATTGAGGTACAGCTGTGGAGTCAAAGGAGGTGGCTGAAGCCATCATCACCCCTTGTTGTACATTTGACCACTCAGACAGACACTGGAAACCCTGAGCTAGGGGTATTAGATGTACTGAGACACATCTCAGTGCTCAGCTGCACCATATCGTTGAGGCTGTTGTCTTTAACACATGGACTGAGAGCTGCACTTTGTGACTAGCAGAACACTCTAAAGCTAAAGCAAGTTTGTGGTTTGTTTCATTTTTTTTTTTTGACTCTCATCTTCATGTAAAGCTAATTATGCCTCCTTGTCTAGCATCTGAACATTTACCAATATAAGCAACATTTGAACTGGAGTAAAAGAATAAAGTTATAGTATCATAATTTAAAAACCATCAATGCAGGTCTCTGTATAAAGAGATAAAGCCATCTTAGGAGGTAGAGTCCAGACCTCTGAATAGTCTGGCCTGCTATACGAAATCAAGAGCAGCTATTAAAAATGTTCATTGATTTTATCTGAATAAATTTCAATTTTAGAGTAATATGAATTGCATGTTGCTAGAAGCCATAATCCTATGTGGCTGCATGAATGAAGTCCTTTAGGCAGCCCTGGAGAACGGACATTGAAGTCTCCAGTTCCACCAGTTCCCTTTGCCACATTCCCAAGCGCTTTACTGTGCAGGAACAGCCCAGTGAAATTACAATTCAGTTTTCTCTCTCTAGCACAAAGAAAGAGAGCAGTTGACTTGAACCATAAAAATATAAAATATAATCAATACTAAATCACTGATCAAGTACATCACTCTCTGAAATCCAGAAAAGCAGTTTCAGCCACATTCCATTTTGAAGCAGCCCAGTCAATGATCTCAACAAAGGCCCAGTTCCATCACTCTCACACGGGCAGGGCAGGTGCTACCTGGCAAATGACTAAGCCAGCATGACAACACCTAAAGCTCAGGTACTCTGCAAACCATGGCAGCAGCCACTGGGATCTTATTCAGAGCACCTTCTTTTATATTGTTTGGGATGCTTTAGTAAAGACAACCTGAGTACAGTCTGTAACAGACATAAAAATCCTACTATATGAAATATTCCAAGCATAGCAACACTGAGACAAGCCTACTATAAAATACAAAGCTCTGGGAGACAGTGAACCATTAAAAAATACAAGGTATCACTTGCGACAAAATCAAACCATTAACACTGAGACTAAAAAATACAGTTTGAATACTATATTGTGTTTATTTTTTAAAATTTGTCTACTTGTGCTAACAAATTTTTAGATAACTAACAGGCATTTCAGTAAGAACCCAGTATTGCAAGGTGTATGACACAGACTGGCAACACCATGAAGGGAACAGGTATATCCCTTTCAGAAATGTTAGTAGTTTTTGTTTCACTGGAATTTAAGTATCTTAGCAGAGCTTTATGTCTCATTCCTGAGGCTAAGTCAAACCTGCCAATACTTCCATAACATTATAAATAATTTAAGTACCTGCAATCGTAGACGGATCTTCTTTTCTTCATCCAACTCAGACAGCAATTGTTTAATCTCTTTTCTGTTAAAAGAATGCAAAAAAATCTTGGAATGAAATGACTAAAGTAGTAAAATAAAAAGGAGCACCTCTTGGAGACATCTTTTTCCTGTTTCACTAGTCACCTTTTTTCCTCTGAACAACTATTTAAAGTCAGTACACTCTTGTATACTATACGCTATACTACAGAGAGGAAAGACTATAAAAAAAGTAGAGCACCCCCCCACACCCCATCTGGCTAATGAATAACACATTTCCTCCCGACAGCCCTGCATCCACAGGTTTTGCTCTGCACTTGCTGTATCAAAACTCTATCAGCACCCAGTGGCCTTTTCTCCACACAAAATGTAGATAGATATTGGCGGTTGGTGAGTTATAGGAACTGGTAACACAAGTCCTGCCCACGCTATCATGTACTTAAGCCACTTAAATGCTGTTTATCGCAGCAATACAATGTAACATTCCATTTCATTTGTAAGACTTAATGATCCCAAATATCGATTTGCTGTCATCCTTCTTTGTCAGGAAGCAGAAAACAGCTATAGGGAGCAGACACCTTTTCATGTTCCCACTGAGTGATCTCACCTTAAGACAGAAACCAGTAGGTGGAAGCAGCCTGTGCAGAAAGGGCCAGGGAGACCAGAGGAGCAACTGGCAGCCAAAGAGGCGAAGCCATGGGGCTCACTGCTGGATCCAACGGGAACTGTGCCCTCCCCATCTTCTCCCAGACTCCCGCCACACCTCTGTTCTGACACAGTCTCTGCACGCTGCTTCCCCTTTTCTTGCCTGGGCTACACACAACTGACAAGGCTGGTGAAAGTTTAGCTTCCAAAACATTAAATATTCTCAGGAATAGCAAAAGCTGCACACCAGCACCAGTTTCTCCTAGGAAATGAGCAGCACAAAGAAAATAAAGATGCCCAGCACTAAAATATTAAGATTCAGGGTCACAAACACAAAGGTCTTCGAATGTCCTAATCACAATTTGATTACTTCTTTTGTAATACAAGCTTCCTGGGAAAATGTGCTAACAGTCAAACAACAAACTGATTTTATAATTTTAAGAACTTGTAGTAATTTTTACTACAACTGGAACAAATGCACCCCTTATTGAGATGAATACATGAGAGTTCCAAAATAGTTATTGGCAAATTAAGCAACATAAGAAACTTTTTCACTGCTTATAGCTTGTAATTCAACTTTAATACCCCATAAACATCTGCTTATGTCATAACAGAGGAAAAAAGAGCTGTTACAGATGGATACTGTCAGTCTTTTTTCCTGAGCTTCTTACCCCTGAACATGTTCTGTCACGAAAGCAGATGAAAATCAGTCACAAAGGCAAACTGTGCAGAGTAACACAGAGGAGAGCAAGCTCAGGAAGAAACTGCCTCCCCTACACATGAACGGATGCATCCCACCTACAGTTGTGATTTACATTACTTACTTTTGCTGGTCTTTCATGGTTTCAATAATGGTTCTTAGCTCCTTAATTTGTGTTCTCAGCTCCTCCAGGGCAGTCTGACCTTGGCTCAAGTGCTCAGTCTTTGGCTTTCCTTCAGTACCAAACAGGGATGGGGAATTTGACCTGTGGCCTGTTGTTCCCATAGCAATTGAGTGAAATCCAGGTGATGGTGAGGGGGATAGTGATGGTTGCACATTACTGCCACTAGCCAAACCTCCTGGTTTTGGAGGCAAAGAAGTTTTATTATCAGACACCTGCAACAAAATCAATAACATTTAATGTCTGGAGAAAGCTTTATGAAAATCAGACCTTGTCCTGGTTTCAGCTGGGATAGAGTTAATTTTCTTCCTAGTAGTTGGTATAGTGTTGGGTTTTAGATTTAGAATGAGAATGATGCTGATAATACACTGATGATTTAGTTGCTGCTAAGTAGTCAAGGACTTTTCAGCTTGTGCAGCTGGCATGGCACAACAAGAAGCTGGGAGGGGGGACACAGATGGGATAGCTGACCCTGACTGACCAAAGGAATATCCCATACCATATGACCTCATGCTCAGCAAAAAAAGATGAGGGAAGAAGGAAGTGGGGGATATATTCAGAGTGATCACATTTGTCTTCCCAAGTAAACATTACCTGTGATGGAGCCCAGCTTTCCTGGAGATGGCTGAACACCTGCCTGCCCATGGGAAGTGGTGAATTAATCCCTTGTTTTGCTTTGCTTGCATGTGTGGTTTTTGCTTTACCTATTAAACTGTCTTTATCTCAACCAGCAAGTTTTCTCACATTTACTCTTCCAATTCTCTCCCCCATCACACTGGGGGAGCGAGCGAGTGGCTGCGTGGGGCTTAGTTGCCAGCTGGGTTAAACCACAACAGACCTCTACCAAACACGGTTCATAGTAAAATACGGACAGTTTCGGCCAATGCATGACAAATGTAAGAATTAGTCATTATCTTTATATATGCACATCAGAGGGGGTCTAACTGGGATGCTGAAGTTCAGACAGCTTCAGTAAGACTTTCCACAGTTGCTACAACCAGTCAGCAACAAGCATTTCCAGGCTCTTAAACTTAGAAGTGAAATGAACCCAGGAAAGATGCTTAGTGTTTCTCTCACAAGTTTGTGAGAACATATCTATCTCCATTGATGTCTCCTGCAGAGTACCAAACTGTGTGGCCAAGAATCCAAGTTGGATTTTTTTTGCAGATTAAATTTACAATTTTCAACTAACCATTGAAGGAATCTTCAACACTCAACATTTATTAAAAATTAAAAAATCAGTTACTAAAATTGCAAAATATTTCTAAAGTTTGCTTGTTGCTATGATATAAAAAGAAAAACAAAATCCCATGGCTTCAAGATTATAACATATTAACAGGAAATAAAGGTACTGTCCTATGTTAACTTTAGCTTCTGTGAATCCCCATAACTAACAATGACTCTTTATTCCTCGAGGAACTTAACAGAGAACTGCAGCATTAACCTAGTTGCCCTGGAACTATGTGGGTATTTCAGAAGGATCCCATGCTTCTTGAATTTCAATCCATTGCTTTACTTATTAGACAAGGTATAGAAAATCTGAAGTCCACCTAATGTACACGACCAGCTACTTCATTGCATGCACAGAACAGTGTACAAATACAGTTATCACAATGGCAAGTAAGGTGAGTCTTAATTATTTATCATATTGTGAACTGACAATACTAATGTGTGCATTATACAACAGTTACCAAGAGTGTGTGAAAATCTGATTTGGCCAAGAATAGGAAAAAGCACTAGGCAACTCTCCAACTCTATCTTTGAAAAAGAGCTATTGAGGTTCAATGGCAAATAGGGTAAGATATTAAGAAAAAAATTGTATGGAAGTGAAAGGAAACACTATAAGTGAAGACTTGGGGACTGGGGCAGTGGCACTGGCTGGATAAGGTAACTGAGAGAAAAGTTAATGGTCAGATGAAAATTGAGAGAAAGTCTGATGGGGAGGAGAGAATAAGATCCATCAAGTCCTGCAAAAAACCAGTCTTCTCCACTACATAAGTGTGACTGAGCACAGAACCTGTCCTGGGCAAGCACCACATCAAAAAAGTGTTCTGCAGAAAAACACTATGATAATAGAAATAAAAATGGCATTATAATCACAAGAAAGCTGAATCACTCCAGTGGCTTGAATGCTTGGCTTCATGACCTTAATAATATCCTTTTAACATTTTATACACATATATATGTGTGTGTGTGCATGTGTGACTAATGTCTACCTATAAATGGATCCTTCATGGATAATAATCCAACACAATATTGGTAGATGTAAGTTTCCTTTGGACTGAAAAGAGATGTCAGCTGAGTTAAAACCTGGAGCAAGTGAGCAAGGCACAACTGGAGTCATCCACACTGAATACTTAGTTCCAGAGCTCAACTCGCTATCAACACTAAAGCCTCAAGCAGATACTTTCTGATAGCAGTCAACTTGTTCTACAGGAATGTCATCCACATCCTTGACATAACCAACACAGAATTTATGAATATTGGCCCAAAGAGCATTCCTTAAAGCAAGTGCTCCCAGAAGAGGGAGCTACATAGCAAGACATTATCCTTAAACTTGATCACAGAAGTGCATGATGACTTCATCTTTCAAATACTTTTGTTATACAATTAGACTGTAATATTTGTATCATTAAATATATTTTTACGTACTAAAAAAAAGCTTTAATCTCTAAAGCCTGATCTACACACTCCTCCTGTAATATTAAATTATTCTATACTTTTCTACCAATATACACTAAGAATGGCACAAAGCTATAAAATTAATACAATTATACCAGTATAAAAAGTGATTATACTTGCAAATTCAAATTCATATACTATTGGAGCAGGTTAAAGAGTTGCCTTTTCCCTGCCTACAGACTCTTCTAATGTAAACTCAGTTTACAGTTGCAAAAAAGGGCTTTTGTTTCTAAAATGTATTTCCCTAGCTTCTCTGATTCTGTGAAATGGATTTACACTAGAAGGATTTTTTTCACAGTATGGTTATGAAGACATTTTAACTGTGCAATTCACTTCAGACTTGCATTTCAAACACAGAACAATCTTTAGTAACCTTTACAATTTTCAGCTTCTTTAAAGGGCTAGTTACCAGGTGACTGTTCAGTTAAATTTGAAAACCAAATATCTGAATACTGTTTTAAAAAATCAAGGCACACATGATAAGAGGAGTTGGACTTGATGATCCTTGCGGGTCCCTTTCAACTCAGAACATTCTATGATTCCACGATATGGTTACACAGAGGTATTCCGATTAACTTACTTGTGATATTGTAACAGTCCTTGCTTTCCTTGATGCTTCCATAGCTTTGTGAGTAATGGAAGCATGTTCCTCTTTCTCGTCTTCAGGACTTGGTGAGTCAAAGAAATCGGGGCTTGAAAGTGATGACTGTGTAGACAAACACACACATATCACAAGAGAGAAAAAAAAAAGAGGTGCAGGTATGTTTATTGTACCAGAATTTAAAGAAGGAAAAAAAGCATTTCTGTGGTGACTTTTTTTTTAATTATCATTTTCAAAGCAAGAATACTTAAAGTCAGGGCTCTTCCTCTCCTCATCTCCTTTTTTTACATCAAATTTTTAAGGCCAGAATGGTTTCAAAGCATTCATGAAATATTACTGAAGAGTAGAATTCAACATTAATTTACATTTGTGCATTGCTTTAGATAAGAACAAGCACCGTGCTATCCGCAGGAAGAGCAGTACCTGACTTGGCTGGGAGGCTGCGCCCCGTGCTGCAGGCACCAGCTCTGCCCCGCGATGCTGCCGCTGCCCCTGCAGGCACCGCCCGGCTGCCTCCTGCTCGGCCTCTTGGTAAAAGCGCAAACTGGGAAGGTTCTTTCCACCCCTTGTTCCTTTCCCCACAGATTTGACAGGGCAAGAAAAACCTTTTTATTTCTCTTTTCTGTTTCTATATTTATGTACATAGTCAATTTGAAAGCTTTCTTTTTTGTGTTCTATGAGTTTCACAATAGTCCTTATTGCTTCCCTCCAATTAGTTTTTTCTTCAGCAACACAAACACCGGTAACCATCTGTAGTTGCTCTCATTCTGATATTCCAGAATGCAAAAAAGCATGGAAACAAATAAGCCCCAAACCCCAAAGCAAAAGACACTGAAAAACTAAACAGTTTCCAAAATATAGTTTATGAGACCAACTTGTCTAAAGATAGATATTAGAGAGTTAAATTTAAATCACCATTACACTACAAACGAGAAGAAACAAATGATGGCTCGAAGTAGAGCTGTTGAAGGCTGAAATGGTCTGTTAGTCCTCAAAATCTGGTAAAGGTCCTAGAGAAACCAAAGGAAATGCTTCTTTTGGGAAATATTATCAAAATCCTTAATACTTAGCACAAACTAGTCTATTCCAAAGTTTTTTATAAAGGATTTTTCTGGCCTCAGTCATGGCTGGCAAGTAGTACTTGGCAGCACCCAAATAAAGGGGTGCAAATTTTATAAGGGAGGGAATGGTTTAAACATCAGTATTCAAAACACTGGCAGCCTTTTGACACTAATTTTCCTGAGCTGCACCTCTCTGCCTCACTGTATGTGTGAAGGAATGTCTGTGTTAACGTAGTAAAAACACCAGGGAACACAAATAGAAGGGGGAGGATGGAATCAGAAAAAAAAAAAAAAGTTTAAAAAATATATTTTTAAAAGAAAAGGAAAATTAACTTACAGATGTGAGAGACTGGGAGGGTGGTCGCCTGCCAGTAGCTTTTGGTCTGGTTGTAGTTGGATGATTAAGCTTCTCAGCAATTGGTATTACAGAGTCAAAACCTTCCAAGTCTTAAAAATAAAATAGAATTGATTTGATCTTCTGGCAATTGTCCTCAAAGGGAAAAAAATCACAACTGTTTTTCTCATTTCAAAGAAAACAAGTCCCATTTTCCCCATTGTATCACAGTGTTCCACACATGTTTAGCCATCACGATGGCACTAAAAAAACCCTGGAAGTCAAAGGCAGCTGTAATCCAGTCATCATTGCCAAGCAGAATTGCCCTTCCATCTCAAACACAATAAAGCAGAGGGGGAACGTGTAGAGGAGCCTATGGCTTGGTTTTCAGCATAGTGAAAGCTAAATGACAGTGTGGGTCCTCTGGCATGGAATAAACAATCTCAAAATTTCCAACATCAAATGGGGTTAGTAATCTTTTCCTGAATAATAAGACAGTACACACGTTGTCTCAAGAACTGTACTGTCAGTGCTGCATCTGCAGCAATTGCTTAAGGGGGCACAGAGTGAGAATGATGGAGCTGAAGTAATCTGCAGGTTCCCAGACACCTGCAGCTGGAGGCAGACCAGTTTCCAGTAACTGTAGGTGAGAGGAATATCTCCCTTCAGTAATGCAGAGGTTATGGTAAGCAAAAACTCTGACAGGCTCCTGAAACTCTACAAAGCCCAGGAAAAACAGGTCTGCTCAAACGCAGCATAAACAGTCTATGGTCTGTGAAATGCACTGGGGAAGGGTTTACTGAACTCAGCCACATGGTAGCATGTTCACATGAGAGAACGATATGAGGGCTGAAGGAATACCACAGCTCGTGATTACATGCCTGAATTAAATGGCTTAACACCATTCATCTATTTTTATGGCTTATATCAGTTTCACTCCATTTCAAAATGCCCTACTGCAAATGTTAAACAGAAATGAGTCAGAAAACATACAAGAGGTACTTAAGATAAATGCAAATCGTGTAAAATTACTTTCAGGCATGAATCAAATACTGGAATGATACTCATTATTCAAAGACTATTTTTCATTGTACACAGGTAGGAAGAAATAGCTTTTAAGTTTATAGTTACATGTACTAGATACTTAATTTTCAGACCTGTTACAGAACAATGAAGATACAGCTTTGTTGCTACATTATAACCATTGCACAAAATTACACATGGGAAAACAAATGAATTAATGCACCTGTGCAATAAACTATATGCACTGAAGGACACTTAAACTGATTCAAAGAACTCATGATTTGGCAGCTAGGAAGTAAATGGAATCGGACATTCCTTATTCAGCAATATTCTTCCATCTCTGGGAGATAAAAAAAGAAGCAAGAAAGAGACCTTCAGTAGCCCTAAAATAGTCTAAGGTTATTCACCTCCAAATACTACTCTATTTTTGGACCAGCTCTTTCTATATATAACCGCTGACCCCACTGTCCTCTACCTGGTATTTCTCTCATTGCTTTTTTATTGACTGTTGCAACCTATGTCCAAAGGTAGGTCACAAAATGAGCACTGGCAGATAAAATCTGCTCCATGCATTTTATGAATACCATCAAAGATGAACATTTATGTGCAAAGCTTCTATTACCACGAAATACCGGGAATTGTTCATTTTTTTTCTATGTCTGAATGCATTTCTGCTAGCTTGAAAAATAAACTAAAGCGGCCTATACCTGCACCTAATTTTAAAGAAAGAGCACAGTAGAAGTTGGCAGAAGTTAGAAAGGCTCCATAGGTAGAATCTTCTGCCCAACTAGTGAAATCACAGCCATTCAGCTGATACTATAAATGAAATCCTATTTAAGTGTAAGGGACAACACTCTGTACAATGCTAAAATAGTACATCCATTTCCAGTACTTTCATATGCCCTTTATTTCCCCCTGCTTGTTCTCCTTATTTAGATGTGGTTCTCACTCCCAAATCCACTCTGCATCTAAGGTTATTACGACTTTCCACAGCCATCACCTATGAGGTAGGTATTCATTCAGAAAAATTCCCATCTAGTAAACTGGTAGCTAGTAAAAATGAGGCACAGAACCACTCAAGAGATCTCTGCTTTACTGTCCTTTATACTGTAGACTCAGTATTTAATTCATTTATACTGGTTATTTGATTATTTTTTGCTGATGGAAAGCAAGGTTATATAGGTGTGACTATATTATACTCTCCGAGGTCCTTAAATGCAGAGGTTTGATTTTAGTTTGTATTTCTGTACCTATCAGAAATTAGGAGCTTAAATTTATATACTTTCCTGAGCTGGACCAAATGGGATGTCATTAAAAATAAAGTCTGGGCTACTGTATTCACAGCCCTGTTAATTGCCAGTAAGGCAGCATCAGCACCCAACAGACCTGAACCCTGCACCAGTCCGGCTTTCTCTATGTCCAGCAACAACAAACAGCAAGGAAGGTTCTGTCGAACACATAGAACATAGAGGGCACCCATCAATTAACAGTGCCACTCCCTGGTTAAAAAAACAGTTGATACTTGTTCCACAAATAAAAAGATGCATTCATCATTACTACTGTCTCACTGATCACAGTAGTAATTCATTAAGTAATTCATGAGATGGGAAGACAGACATCAGAGTAATTCTAATATACTAGTGTAGTACACATAATAAAATGTTTGGCTTACTGAGCAAACATATTTAATGAACATGAAAAATGTTAGCTGTACAAGAATTATTCCCTGGTATTCTTCCAAGGCAATTAAGAATAGGATATTTTTCCCCATTGCTATGTCCATTTGTAGACATGGTTATTTAAAGCATGATGATGATGTTTGTAAAAAAATACCCAGCTCATTAGACTATGAGCTTCCTGGAAAATACCCTTCAGCTCCTCCTATACACACAAAAAAAACCCCAAACAACACAAAAACAGAGAAAGAAAAAGTTAAATGCTTATGCTTCCTCCCTTACCCCTTTTACCCCCTGCATTTTCTACTCTAGCATAAAATGTTCGTAGGTCTTAGCTTTAATTTTATGTTTAGGTTTTTTAGTCATTGGGCAAAGTCACTTACACATAATGAACACAGAAAGCTTTTTGAATTAGCAGAGAGATTTCACCTTGAGAAAAGTGAAATGGAAAGTGGTGGATAATAGGAGAATCAAGACATTCAAAATGCTAATGGTGAGGTTTCACAGAACAGAAATACAGCAGGGCTGGAAGAAATGAAGTGAAAGTGGCATTCAATTCATTTGAAGAAGATAATGTCACAAAAGCCAGAGAGATGGATTTCATTTCATGATCATTTTCAATACATTTAAAGGTTGACAATAGAGTTGTGAAATGTTATCTATTAATATATTGTGTTTAAATACAATAACCCTGAAAGTTATCAAATATGATGGAGATACTGCAAACAAAATCTTCTCCATTCGTGTCCATTCAATATATGGCATTAATTAAAAAACAACTCAAACAATAACCTGAATATTACTGAGAATTTTCAGAAGACCACAATTATTTTAACTACTTCAAGTATCCAGATTCCACTACTCTCTCCATGCTGAACAGCATCGTACCATTTGAGGAACACAGCCGTGCTCCTAGCCAGGGTCAGGGCAGCATAATCCCACCCATAGTGAATTGCAGACACTTTTAAAATATTTGGGTAACACACTTGTAAGCAGGAGGACTCTCTGGCTGCAGGCTTACCATGGTAAGCAGTGTAACTGTGATGTGTTCTTTGCTTTGGAAGGAAACAGCTCAGCTCACCAGGCTTCCTAGGAGTCACCGGACAGCCACCTTTCCTCAAGTATATGACTATCTTTTCCCATTTCAACCCTGATTTTTATTGCTTTAATAGCTGAATGTAGAAAGCTGCCATAACGAGCTTTGCTAACCACTTGCCAGTGCCCTCATAAGGATTTTATTTTTAACGATTTAGAAGATGCCAAGAAAGAACTGAAAGGTCAAGAAAACTGAGCTAGAAGAAATGGATATGCTGTTTTTAGGCACCTCAATTTGTCACACTTGGAGAACGATTTAAATTTCTGGTTCACTGCCTTTTTCTGGACCCTCCAGGGCAAGAGACCTAATGAATTTATGTAATGGACCATTAAAATATCCCTGATTACAATATTTACCATTTACAACTATGTCTATAGCTGGTTTTGATTCACTGACGCAAACATTACTACTTAACCCCGTTGCGTAATTCTGCTCCTTTGTTTCACTATATTAAAATGATTATGAACAGCAGCATAGAAAGAAATAACTGGCTTAGGCAGATTTCAGTCTTCATTATATGAGTCACATTTTGTTATCCAACCCTTATATTTACCAGTATTTTCTTTCTTCCAACTTTTACTCTGTGTCTTCAGGCAAAATAATTATAATGTCTCACAGTATAACAGCCTGTGATTTAAAGACAAACCTGCTCCATTCTACAACCTTTTACTGGAAATACTCTCCATCTTTTTCCCTACGGTGGGCCAAATCTTATTAGATCACTTTTTCTTCCACTCAGAGACACAGCAATCACCTAACCTAACAAATATGAGCACGTTGCAGCTCTAGAACTGCAAGTACAGGTCAAGGAAACACGATATACTGAGGATTATTTTTTTTTAAATGTTTGTTTATTAGATATTTTCAGGTAGGGTATTTTTAACTACCTTTCCAGGCAAGTTAGCACCAGCCTTGGAGGGAGGGACAGAGCAAGAGTATGGCTAATAATGTTGGTTCGGCCAGTGCTCCGTGATCCACTAGCAAATGCTCTGAAGATTAAAGTCCGAAGAAATATGTTGAAAAATGGACTCAGGTTAACCAGCTTTCAGGGAATCTCTGAAGAAAATTCATACCAAAACTACAGGCTTCAGCAGGAATCAATTAAGGCATATGCGCCTTACACTAGCACTGATGAAGATTATTAACTGCTTTCATAAATACAATGCAAAATGTGTGAAGAGCCAGGAAAAATATTGGAAAGACTTATCTGCTTGGCTCTGTGTGGGAAGCGCCTGTGCAGCTCAGTCTTTTTACAAACAGAGAAACTGCTTCTCGTGTGGATTAACTGAGCACTTCCATAGTTGATATATTATTTTTATTTCTTTGTGGTTTATTCTTTAAATCACTTGGCTTAAATCCACAATGACTTTAAGTGTTAGATGATTCCAAAGCAAACCAATTTTAGATAGACAAGACTTGATTCAGGATTGCAGGATTCTGAAGTGTGTATATATATATAGTTAACAGACTTAGGATTAATCCTGACTTGCAGAAATAACTCAATACCAATAACTAATTGAAACAATTCAGTAGATTTCTGGAAGAATTAGGTTTTGATCTAGTAAGCTATTGTATGTGCTAGATGTTTCTGTCATTGCTCTGGCCCTCAGATATAACATTCTTTTTGGAATTAAAAAGAAAAGCATAACCTAGAAAAAAGCCAAGTTATGCAATAAGGCCTGAATTCAAGCTGCTGAAATCAATGTAATTCTACATAAGGACCACTTTTCTGTTGGTTAAACAAGGCTAACTTTCAGTGTAGTTTATATTGTTCTAGGAGCATCTTAAACTGAGCTCAAAAAGCCACTGACAATCCAGAACAGCTGATGGTACATATGACTTTACAACAGATGTAACTACTGTGATATAACCACAGCAATGCTGGAGATAAAGTCCTGGGTGACATGACTGCGCACTTTCTACCAACAGTCAGCAGGTGCTCTTCAAATTTCTATGTTTTTTTTTTGTTTTTTTGTTTTTTTTTTGTTCTTTGTTGTTTGTTTATTTGTTTTGTTTTCCAGACTAGAAAACCATCCTAGTAAGTAGCTGAACATTTTGTTTTGTAACAGCTAAGGACATCACAACTAAACATATGCATTAAACTTTGCGATGACACCATCTGTCTGTAAGAACAGGTTAATGAAACCACAGCATTGACAAACAGTGCATGCAAACAGTACATGTAATGTCACTACAATTTCTTATAATGCAAGAAAAGAAACTATATTGATTTCTCATTTCAATGCTACGGTGCAAGATTTTCTGCCACCGTACACTCAACTTGAACTTTTAATTTTTAAAAAAAGTGGTAATAGCCATGTATACATTAGGTGCTCTAAAAAATACTTCTTTTTGTATTTCTTTGTTATGCATTGTTAAGTAAAGCAAAGACAGGACAGAAAAGAAAGGGAAAAAAAAAGAGCCTTACCCTTATGACATGAAGAAAAGTTACCCATGGCAAAGAGATGTAAATAGGAAAAGTTGGATGAAAGATGTGTGGAAAGGAAAGGAAAGGCATCACTGAAAACAGGGAAAAAGAAAACAAAAGAAGTGAGGAGGAATGGGGAATGGTTCCTCTTAAATAATGCATTCTGAAGGCTAGTTTTCCAGTGGTTTTGTGGAAAGAAGCAAAGGCATGAACAGCAGTAGTAATAGCTGCCATTACAATCAGTGATGTTGCTGAACTGGACTTGCTCTTGTCAGTACAGATTGCAAAACTGCAATCAGTGCTGGATTATCATCAAAAAATTTAAATGTCAACTCACAACTCTGCAGAACGTGCTACTGAAATCAAGTAATCCACTAACGTCTACATAAAAATAACATTTTATATATGCAACTGCGAGAACATTACACACAGTATTACACGTGACCTCAGCCTTGCTCAAGCATTTGTGACTTCAGTGATCAGTAAAGTTGGGTGAGAACGTATTTAAAGGTTTTTTTAAAGAAGCTGAGGTTGTCCTCCCCACAGAGTACATGGCACAGGGGCAACCCTGGTAGCACATACTGCAGTTAAGTTAAAGGTCTGTTCTGGTGGAATATTACTTACCAAATAAACAGAAAAATGCCGTTTCCAAACCAAGCAATGCTTAACATACTGATCTAGAACAGGGGACCTAGACAGAATACAAGTTTGGAACCTGGATTCCCCAATATTGCTTCTCAATTGTTGATGGAATTACTGATTTTTTGTTGCTGATCACTTGTTTGGTTTGTGGGAGATGGCATACTGAAGGACTCTATACTTTCTGCTCCCTCGTCATAAAGGTTTTGGTCTCATCATGATAAAGAAAAGGAACCAACTGAGAAATCTTTAAAAAGGTTTCGCAGTATGGAAAACCACCCTCCATCCAGCTTTAGTATGGTTTGCTTTTATAACCAGAACCGTATCTCCAGCACTTTTGTACATCTCTCTGCTCTGAATGAGAGAACAAGAGCTTTAGACTGGTTACAGGACTGAGAAAGCAACAGCTGTTATCCTGGTTAGCATCACTAGTGCAAAAAAGCCAGGAGAGTTCTGGAGTATTCATTTTCAGTCCACCATTCACCATCAGTACTGAGCATGAACAGGAAAGAGGGTGAGGCAACTTGCGGCTGACAGCTGCTTTTTCCTCTGTCCTCTCTGAGAGCTCTCAGTGCCCAGGAATGGCACTGGGGCTAATGGAGGAATAAAGAGGAGCCCAGTAACCAGAATAATCATAGACCTGAGCTGCTGCAAAGGCCATTTAATTTCCATTTTCTTCAAAGGCTAGTTCCAAGCCCCACCTTGTCTGTCAAAGGTCCACTCTAACACGTTGTGTAAATTTGGATTACTGAAAAGACATCAAATGGTAGATTTAATCAGATCCATTTTGACTGGAAGGATGAACCTCAAAGAAGCTGAGGTTGTCCTCCCCACAGAGTACATGGCACAGGGGCAACACCGGTAGCACATATCGCAGTTAAATATTATCTGGGCTCACACTGCCCCATCCATTAGTATTTTGGAATACACTGGACAACTCCACTTGCTCATCCATCATTTTCAATAATAACTCATATAGCCAGAAGATTTCTCCAAGCCATTGTTCTCTTTGTAAATAAATAAAAAATGTAACACAGTTATAAATCTTTCCAATTACATTGCCCCATAAACTGTCCTGAACTCCAAACCCCTCCTCACAGTAAAAGACATTAATTCACTGTGAATTGTTTTGGTTTATTAAGTTTTAATTTATTACTCTACCCTCTCTTAAAAGGCTGTTTATTTAACAATATTTGACAGAAGCCATCAAAAGCCTCCTGAAAATTTATAGCAGGTATGATCTTTGGGTTCACTCTCATTCCAAAATAATTATTTATTTATTTTTTTTATTTTCTCAAGTTGCCTAACAGGCTAGAATGACATGATTTGCCCTTGTAAATGCCACTCTGGTTTGACCCTATCAAGTTATACTTATCTAAGTATTCACACTATTTTATCCTTGGGTTCAATAGGTTCCCCTTGTTAGTGGTAACAAGAGGTCACCAGCTAAACCTTTTACAACATGTTGTGTGTGTGGTTTGATTTATGGACTCTGGTTGGCTCCTATTCTGCATTTAAAAAACAAAACAAAACACAAAAAATCCCCAACTAAGTTCTGGAAATGAACGAAAATTATTATAAATTAAATTTCCTTCCTAACATTTTATAGGTTGTTTTAAAAACAAAACAACAAACGAAACCCATTAAAAAAATACAAAACACCCTAAGCTTTTAACCTGATAGTGGTTTCAAGGAAACTAGCACAAGGATTTAAAAAGTGTACTTCTGTCACAGCACTATATGCTATTTGGAGTAATAGCTTTCTCTTTCAAGTAAGCAAAGGCTTGCATGTAAGTAAATGAAGTAAATTTGTAAATACGGGTTACAAACACTAAATGGTAGAATTTGACTGCATTTCCATAACATTCCTTTATATTAATCTCTACAATAAAAATATTCATGCAATATATCACAAGCTTCTAGCCTTCCATGTTTATCTCAAATGCAAATTGGGCAAAAACATACTTTTTGCTTCTCCAGAAGAATGTCAGTATCATGAACCATAGAAATAGCAGAAGGTTAAAACAAGCAGACATGGGTGCTGAAGAGTTCATAAACCTATGTGAAATCAATTTAGCATTTTATTGTTACACTGCAATCAAAATGCACCTATAACTTAAAGCTCCCCTTTCAAGTCTGAAGAAAAGGCAGGTTTGATTGCTGAAAGTACACAATTCTACAGAAATGTTGTACTAGTAAAGCAGTCTGGGTAGAAATCACCACACCAAAATAACATTTAATACCACCAGCTAAGGGTAGCAATGCTTACACATTCAGGGTACCCTGATTCTGCCTCGTACAAAAACAGGTCTCTGGCAGCACAGCTGCGACTGCGGAGAGCGACGGCAGCAGCTGTCACCAGCTTATTTGTAAGCAGAGGTAGAAGATGGCTGTCACGGCTTGTGCCTACAGTGCTGGGACAAAGGTGGAAGCACCTTGTTTCCCAGTGCCACTTACCGCAGCACCCTCCCCAGCAAACATCTGTCCTGCACTGCCAACTGGAGACGGAAAGAGGGTGAGAGAAGACAGAGAAATAACCCACCGTTACTCCTTTCCAGGTGATTTCCCAATTAAACTGTTTGTGCTGCAAGAACACCAATTATTATTTTCAAGAGAAGTTTAGACTGCTCTTAACTGCTGTTTGCAGCACAATTTATTCAAATTGGCCTGAATCGGGTCTCTGTTCCTTTGCATCAGAAATTGTAAAGATTACTAACTGCACCAAAATGCCTGTCTTTTGCAGCATTAAAAATATGGCAGCATTAATATAATAATACATCTGTTAAACAAGCATGACTTATTATTTTTGGCCCTCTTACTGTTTTCAAACTTTTAAACAGAAATAACAAAAACTCTCCTATTCAAAATAGCTCACCATTTTGTATTTCCTTTTTTATTTTTTTTTTTTTTTAACAGAGAACCCCAACATAACTTTTTAAAGTAAAGTAGAAATGATCCTTTAATCCTACAGTTAAAATTTGGTATATATGCACTCACATTAATTGCCAAATCCTCAATCTGCCCTTTGGATCCTAACAAAGTCACTAAAAAGCAGAAATTTATAGCATAAATTTCTTAGGCAAACAATAAGAGCACTATCACTTACCGATGTCATTGCTTCTTTCAGAGGAGTCTTTCTCTAGAGTGCCGGATACTGTACTGCCCACTAATTCCACTTTTGGACTATCACTCCTGCATTTGGATCAAGAAGAGGAGATATTTTATTGGAGTTTTTGTGTGGATTAGAGTAAATGGATAACTAACTTACAATTAATAATGAGAGAGTGGAATATTCTTCCTTTGTAGCACTAGAGTAATAGCAATGTGTCTGTCAGAGCGAGCAATCTCCAGTAAGAAGACATGCTGTATGGATTAACCTTATCTCATTTCTCCTTAACACCTGTCAAAAAAGCCTATTTTAGACACTGTAGTGTCCTGAATAATTCTTCAGATGTTCACAGCATCTCAACATGACAGAAACCTAAGGGCAAAGGGATATTCTTCAACATCTTATTCGTTATTTTTTCTAATTAATTGGCTTGTATAAATTATAGTGATGGACGATGTAAAATACTGCAGAAAGGGAGAGAACCTCAAGTTAACATCACATATTTCAGTGGTTCCTAGTATTCACTCATAAATGCAGCTTCTCCACCACATTTTTGCATGTTGCCTATGAGATTAGACTACAAATATTGTTTCCACAGGTCCAAAGAACCACGATAACCTAGTCTGTCTGAGACATATCTGGAACAGGCAGGTGTCAAGTGTTGTGATACTTTAAACAGAGAAACTATTTTTAAATCAAACAAGAGATCAAATATAAGCAACATGATTATTCTTTCATTGTAGTATTTTTGATCCCACAACTACTTAAGTTTATTAAAATAATCTGATTATTGAAACAATCAATTTTAAAAGGGCCAGTGGTAGGCCAGTAGCTTGGCATTGCACAGGTCACACAGACAAATCCCTGGGACATTTACTGTGATAACAATTGTTCAATTAATGCAAAAAATTGTATTTACCATCATTATCAGGTCACCTAACAAATACCATAGTTTTTCCACAATGACTATTCCCAGCATAGTGCTGCAACAACTATGATGTACGTAAGTTACCCAAATTATGGGTAAAACTATAGATCTGTCCCTGAAACAACCCAAACAGATGTGCATTTCTATAATTAGCCATTGACACTAAAATATACAGCAAGCTCCTGAATCTTGATTTTTCCATTTGTCTCTGCCTTTGATGCCATAACCTGATGACAGGTGGCCTGAAG
The DNA here is from genome assembly GCF_963082525.1 of Nesoenas mayeri. NCBI lineage: Eukaryota > Metazoa > Chordata > Aves > Columbiformes > Columbidae > Nesoenas > Nesoenas mayeri. The sequence goes on from NC_137541.1 coordinate 107,272,554, forward strand.
CTCAACTCATGGCAGCAGTTTATGAGCAAAACACAAAGTGGCTGGAACCCCTATTTCGGACTTCAAGAAGGCTGTGACAGAGAGCCTGAAAAGATGTGTTAAAAAAGGAAGTCACAGATTAAGTTAACATATATCCAGCTAAACACTGTGGTAGGATAAGTATTCTATGAACTAAAAAAGATAGAGACCAGTTTATGACCTGAAAAACAAACTAGTCCTAGGCAGCTATCAATATGGCAGGTAGTCTCCACCAGGAAGGCAACAGAATAAATTTAGCACATTCACAGAAAGATGTATTAATTGGTGAGATGATGATCACTTCTCCAAGTGATCTACCTGATCACTTAGTTTTCTTATCTTTTGGTCTCTGACTTCTTTTTTTTTTTTTAATTGCTTATATATTTGTAAATCTATAAGAAGCACCATAGTTTCTTGGCTGACAGGGCAATGAGCATCTGGCTGTGTACTCTGTTTTGCACACATCTATTTCCTGGCAAACTGAGAGGATCATGTGAGTTGGAAGCGCTCTAGGAAATGTGTGAGTACAGTTTTGGAGGAGATTCTTCAAGTGGTGTGATTTAGGCCCGAAAGTCACAACATCTACCATTTGACTACAAAAGATACCAAGATATATGACAACAATCCCACGAAAAAAACCCAACTCTGTTGTGAAATGCCAATCTACATCCATATTGTTGTGAAAGGAGTGGAACCATCCCTTCTTGGTTACATCTCCCTCCCTCTGCTCATGTCCAAGCAGACAGGCCGTCAGCTTGATCAGACAGATGATCAGCCTGAAAGAAGCCCCCCACTAATAGAAATCCCACTGCAAACTGATTAATAGCCATCTGGAGTAACTCCCTGACCCATATGGCTGAACGGCTGCACAAATGCTGGTGCTAACAGAAGAAAGGCTGCAGGAACGGGCTGCCAGGAGAGGGAACCTGTCCCTATTAGCAGGAGCATGGATGTAGATTGGTTCAGATTAGCTGTAAAAATGTGCTTTCTGTAGGTCTTGATGGCTTGCCTATTCCAGAGAACTGAGTCATCTATAAGTTGTATAATCACAGGTATGTTTAAATAAGCTGTGAAGTCTTTGGAGCAAATTGACAACTATTCTCCGTACCACATGTTTTTGTCTTTCCTATTGCGCTTGAAGTTCTAACCTGTCTCCAATGAATAAGGATTCTATTTAAATGGAAAGACAATCATCACCATAAAAAGACAGTGAGATGCATGAGATGCAAGCCACTTAGTCAGAATAGAAAAAAAAGCCTCTTCTGCTCAGCAGCAGCCACAGAGATATCATGACACTCACTTTATACCTACAGCAATTTCCCCCTCCTAGGGTCATGTACTGGTTTTGGCTGGAATAGAGTTAATTTACTTCATAGCAGCCCACACGGTGCTATGTTTTGGATTTGTACTGAAAACTGTATTGATAATACAAGGATGTTTTCCTTATTGCTGAGTGGTTCTCACAGAGTCTTTTCTGCTTCTCACACCGTGCCCCAAGAGAGGAGGCTGGGGGTGCACAAGAAACTGAAGGGGAGACAGCTGGGACAGCTGACCCCAACTGACCAAAGGGATATTGCATACCAGATAACATCATGCCTCAGCATAAAGCTGGGGGAAGAAGAAGGAAGGGGGAGATGTTCAAAGTCATGGTGTTTGTCTTCCCAAGTCACCGTGACACGTGATGGAGCCCAGCTTTCCTGGAGATGGCTGAACACCTGTCTGCCCATGGGAAGTGGCGAATGAATCCATAGTTTTGCTTTGCTTGTGTGTCCAGCTTTTGCTTTATCTGTTTAACTGTCTCTATCTCAACCCATGAGTTTTCTAACTTTTGCCCTTCCAATTCTCACCCCCATCCCACTGCGGGGAGCAAGTGAGTGGCTGTTTGGGGCTGAGCTGCCCACCAGGGTTAAACCACAACAGGTCAGCAAAAATTCTGCCGGTTCAATTTTTATTCTAATTGTCTTAGGTTTTTCAGATGTGGGAAATGGATACCAGCAGGTCTTAAAAGTATTGACTATCTTATTAAACTGAACTGATTTAAAACCAAAACAACTTTATTCAAGTGACTGCTTCAATTTCAAGTTTCACATTTCTTAATTATTCAAGTAATTAAAAGTCTATTCCATGGATTACTTCATTATATGAACTTTCTGCCCTCTTCGTATTAAACATCCTTACAAGTTAGAACTTACCAGGAAGAAACACTATATGAGACAAATCCATTAATTTGAATTAGCTGCTAAAGAAATTCATAGGGAAACTGCGGGCATTATGATCATCAATACACATCATCATCACCCTACAAATCACCTTTCTTTCTATGTTTCGATCTAAGTACTGTTACAACTAAAATTCTTCCAAATATAATGCTATTAGATAAAAATAATGAAGCTTTTTTTTTGGTGCTAGACAGCACAGTTTGGACAATTAAAGATGCAAAAGAGTTACTGTTTAGATCTGCTTTTTCACTTTGTTAAGAAGAAAACTGAAATATCTCTAAAATGCATAGTTTATTTATACAATATTGTACTTAGAGAAAAGGAGAACAGATGAGCAATAAAGCACTGCTTCACAACATTAATGTTTAAAATATTTATAATGTGTTTAAAATATTCCAGGCAAAGGATACAACAAAGGATACCTGAACATCAGTAGTTCAATGGCAGCTTATTTTTGTAACAGTAGAATAGTAAAAATATTTCTATGCCTATATTCTTGTATTTCTGCAAGATGTGCAGCTTGCCCATTTTAGGCAACTGCTTTTTTTCTGGTTCTTACCTATACACTATGCATAAAGGAAGTCTACAGTGTACAATCCAAATGGTAATGATCAAGGTAGCCACCTAGACTTGATCAGGACTACAGCTGAGGCCTTTAATTTCTGCAATCTATGGTTTTCCAAGCTCTAGCAGATATTAAATGGAGCTGTGTTGGCAAGTCAAATTTCTCAGTGGTCCTCAAAGCCTGTAACTACCTCTGACAAAGAGCATCATGTAACTACAGAGTAACAACCAACATTACAGCATAAATACTTGACATCAGTATTCTGTAGTGGCACCAGCTTAAAGAACATTCTGTGAGGACTAAAAACAGATCTAAAATGATCAAAGAAAACAGACTGAAACAAAACTGACAGTATTTGAAAGTGCATTGTCTAATGCTGTTCTTCAGTACGATCCAAGCTTTTGCACTGACTTAGTGCCCTGGCTAAATTAGAATAATCTGAAGTAAACTGAGAAAGTCAGCAACAGCACAACATGCTGATGCAGATATTTCCCACATATTCTGCAGGGGAAATGATGTTGCAGTAACAGTGTGTTCATCAGTAGAAATGAACATGTCATGAACAGTCTAAGAATGTTATTCTTGAGAAGATAGTTATAATCCACTCAGATGACTAACAGGATTTCATTTTTTTCCTTTTTTTTTTCTTTAAATAGAGTTTGCTGTGAAATAAATTGTGATATTAACTGTAAAATCCGAATTATTTAAATGTCTGTTTTTTCTACTAATCCCAAAAGCATATCACAGAGGAAAACAATACCTTGTATGAGTCACAGGCACAACTGGTCTTTCTGGTCGTCTTGGGGGCAAGGTACCAGGTCTATTCACAAAGTTTGCTTTGGGTGGCCGAGGTTTCTTCGGAGGTATAGCAGGAACTGAAGGCTTCTGCAAGTCTAACTGTTTTTGCTCTCTCTCTGATCTTTCTTTAAATCAATTATTTCCAGAAAAAAGAAAAAAAAATAACATGGAATTTAGTAAGTGGAATTCATTTGCGCTCCCAAATCTACAATTAAACAAGAAACCTTCAACTGTAGATACACTGTTTACAAAGAAAAAACTTATCTCCTTTCCACTTCTGTCTTAAATCATTCTTTATTTGAAAGAACAAGTTCAACACAAATCAGTTGTTTGCCCTGTAATTCCTCATGGCTAAAATGTGTGTGCAGTATCTGAACGGGAATGCTATTTTTTATTTTAGTAACTTACTGGTTTCTGATATGAATGGCAAAAAATTACATACCATACGGAACCATTTCCCATGAGCACAGCTTGTATCAAATTCTAATATGGAACAATATTAAGTTAGAAGGTCAGAGATAATTACACTGGATTTTCTTAACATTTCTTGAACAAAGAGAGAAATACCATTTCTGGAGGGAAAAAAAAGTTTGTTTCAAGTAAACTACAGTGAAATGAAAATATAAGCATTAAGCAGGATGGAAACACCTTAGGAAAATCAGATGTTTTGTTTAGGTTTTTAAACACAGACTTATATGCTGAATTTTTCATCTTGCCAACGAAAAACCAGATCATTTGCAGAACTGATTATGCATAATTAAGAAGTGCCACCATACTAATACTGAATGCCAAACATGCAATGCCTGTGAGCATGTAAAGTACAACACACATAAATAACTCCTGTAAATAATATGCTCTAAATTCATAACACAAACCAAACATGTAAACACATTTGCCACACCATACGAAACCCAATTCTTCTTAAAGAAAGGACAAAACTCTCAAAGGGACCAAAGTTTTGCTCTCTGTATCTTACTATGTCAACAACCCACTTCCCTTGACAACACTGTTTCTGCTATGTCATGAATATTACACTTCTGTATACACCTAAGAGGTACTGGGGATGTTACAGGGTATTGCTTAATGGGTTCTAGGTTTCGGTCTGAAAGGATCGTGGAATAAAACACCAGAAACACAATCCACATTAGATTTGGAATAGCTCAGTAAGTGACTGTTGCTCACAGGCATACACCATTTTTCAGTATGCTTTCAGTTGCTGCAATCATTGGGTCCTCTGTAACATTGAAGCTTTTCCAGCATATTATCTAATTTTACACACTTACTCCTACGACACTTTATAGTGCATCAGTGTCCAAGAATCTAAACTATGTATGATGGACAGGCCAGGCAGTGTAGCAACACACAGGGTAAAGAATGTTCCTGTGCCACCCTTGCTGCTGCACCACACCAAACAATTCCTGCCACTCCCCAGTACTGCAGAAATGTAGGTGTGACTCCTGCTGCCCTTTTTCAACATTGAGAAAAGTTATAGATAGATAGATATTTAAACTTTCTCCAGCTTTTTGACCGTTGGCTTTGTAAGTTCAAAAATGGAAGGTAAAGGGTTTTATTGGCTAAGATAACCAAGAGAAGTAACACACATAACCAAAAGTAAACATACGTAGATCAAAGTGCTAAAACACCTGTCAAATCACTAAGACATATATCCAAAACCAGATCTTGGTGCAAAGTCTGCACTTTTTGGCACTAAATTATAACTGCATATTATACATTTAGTCATGTGCACACATGTGCCTCTTAAAAGAGTGCAAGTTCAAACACTCAGAAGTTAAGAAATCCCATAAACAAACTTCTCTGTACAATCTAATAGTCCACTTAAATGTATTAAGATTGAAACCATCTTCCATTAGAGAATCAGTATAACTATTTTCCCCAAACTATTCAGAATGCCATCAAACCATTAAAAATTTCATTTGCTTGCCACTGCTCTGCATGGTACTGTGTCCCATTTCTTGCAATGTTCACACCTGGCTTTGAAGACAGAATTTTTTTCATTTCTTCACAGGCTTGCCTATGACTTCTCTGACTACAATAATGGGGTGATTCACAAGTATTAATGACTGTATCTTCACAAAACCCCTCTGTGATGCAGGAAAACCACCAACCCTGCTTTTAACTAGAGAACTAAGGCATATAGATGTTAAGAAAAAAGTATGCACTCATCTGGGGTATCTTCCTTGATCAAGGACCTGGGTTTTATTGAGCACAGAGCTTTTAGATGGCATTTTATGTAATGAGAGCATATTTCCCTTTGATTTCAGTTGAGGCTACAAATACTTGACAGGTCTGGATTAGTCCAATGAATATCCTGAATTTAGCCCAAAAGTAACAATGAGATCCTTTCCAAAATACATATAATGACAGATCTGTTAGAGTGGGAAATAAGCATCCAGACAACACACTTAATGAAAAAGACTGGGAAATGAGGGTGTGCATTGGTTTCATTTCCCATGTCTCTCAGTAGAGAGCAAGAAGGAAAGCACATTTCATACCTTTGTCTTCTGTTCGATTAGGAAGACATTCTGGCCTTTCAGGAGGTACCTTTTTGATTTCATGCTTTCGATCTGTGGTACCTGGCAAAGAAAGGAAAATTTGGAATCCTGAACAAGCCAACAAGCCAGCACAAAAGGACACACTAGACTTAATTTTGTAATTTCTTAGGTTTTTTACATTCTCCTACTTTGAAAATATCTTGCTAAAACTGAACATAAATTTAGTCTCAAGTATTTGCTTACACCATAATGACAAAAAAAGCAACTGGAGGTTTATGTTTTCACAGTCCAGTTCACACTTTCCAAACTGTGCACCTCAAAAGAATGTGCACTTTCAGACCAAACTGTGAAAAAAAAAAAAATCAGTAACTATGGATTTTAAAATGTGGACAGATATTTAAACTTTATAGTTCTTTAACATCGTAGACATACTTAACGGAAGAGCAGTTCAACAGTGTGGAGAATCATTAGGAATAAATCAACTAATTGGGCATATCTGCCAAGGGAATACTTAAAATAGATTAACATACAGGGCTTATTTTACATTAAGTTTAAAAACCCTCTTTTTCACCTCTAGTACTAGCTGTTCACTTCCACATGTTAGAAATATGATAATAGTAGTACTGACAGTATTCTGCATGACTATTTTAATTGACAGCTTTTGGCCTGGAGGTGTAAGCCTCTGCTGCCTTCTGCCTCTGTACTAGAAACCTTGACATACTGACTTCTCTTCCTATAAGGAATATGGGAACTTGTGGCACCAGCAACGGGAAGATTTTGCAAAAATTTCCTGGCACATGCAAGATGCAATCTTCTGGTGCCCATACTATAAGAAATACTTTACTGGATATTGGCTGTACTATATTGGCTAACTACTAGGTGCTAATGCCATTTCAACTCAGTAACGTTGAAAGGCACTTCAGGCAACACTACTAGTATTTCAATAAAAATTACAGTAGATGACATCCAAGAATAGCAGAGGAGGCAGGGCAGGGAACACAAGGCAATTTTTTGCTTCAATCTATTCTATTATATGCAGTTCTGAAGTACATTTACATTTTCTGAATGTGCTGTTCCAACTCTTCTGCAGCTGGTTCCTAGAAACAGTGCTCATCAGAGGTGATCACCAGCCATTGTTTCTTTATGTAACTGTGCTGCTGCACAGCAACACTTGTATCCCTTATGTCAACAAATAATGCTGAATTGTCATTTTATGGTTAGACTCAATGCTGTTAAGGATCTTTTCAAAACTAAGCGATTCTATGAGCCTATGAAAAACACTTTACTCCTGAGAGGAGAAACTGTTAGTAGAAACCAATTAAAGCCTTTATTATAGAATAGTTTGGGTTGGAAGGAACCTTTAAAGGTCATCTAGTCCAGCCCTCATGCGATGAGCAGGGACATCTTCAACTAGATCAGGTTGCTCAGAACCCCAGTTATGCAAAGCACAAGTCAACATATTGATAATCTTGCACATACTAATGTGTTCAAGAAAAAAAAAAAAAAGAGACATGCATCTATAGACCTAGTAACAGAAAGATTAACAGTCATCATTAACACACAGAGGGACACTCTCAGGCCACATCTAAAACAATGAGTCTACAAAAAACTGAGGAGCTCCCAGACTCAGGTGTGCTCCTTACTGGGGTTGTGACCCTCAAATTAATCAGTACCTGCAAGGAAGCTCTGGTGAACTCCGTACCAGCTGCCAGAGGGACGCAACAGAGTATTCCCACCCTCCAGTCTAGATGGAGCTGTTTTGCTTATTCCAGCTACCTGGGGAAATGCCTACTGCTTTTGAATGACTATGTAAGGGACTTGTGCTTCTAACTTTTGGTTTGCTGCTTGTACTACAACAAACAATTCTAATTCTCTGCTAGGATTTTATACTCTGCATCAGAAGATACTGATATTTAATTATTTAGGCTGCAACTGTCAATTCTCAATTTATTCATCACACTATGACTAGTTAAATATGGAGAAACATTATTGGAAATTGTTACCAACTATCAACAGTAAGGCCTGATATGGGGATGTGGTAAAATACAGTGTTATCTTGGTAAAGTGACAATTTGACGAAGTAGAGGATGTCAGGATGGTAACACGCATGGGATGATTTTTCACTTTTAAATACATATCAGAAGAAACTTTTGTGCATAATTAGCCAGGACTTGTCAAGGACTGAGTATGAAAACAAAGAACAGCAATAGCCTTGGCTTTGCCATAGAATTAGATGGCCTTAATCAAATTGCCTGCATCCTCTATGCGTCCATTTTTCCTTCTGAAAATGGGCACATTATCCTGCTATGGTGACAGAGCTAATGCATTGCATGCAAACAGACACAAACATATTAAACGCATTATTGTCTAATTATGGGAGTATAAACTGAAAGAAACATAACGTTTTATGGAGCTTTTCCAAAACGTGTCAGTTGTCACCAAGACGTATTCAGTATGGAACCACCACTAGATGGCAAAGCTGTACTGCTCTCTCTTGGCACTGATACTCACTGCTCTTAAAATCAAATCTATGTTTTTAGGAGTCTCAAGACAGAGTGAAGAATAAACCATAGGTATTAATAAGCAAACCAAATATTCATAGTCATGGTTCTGTAGTCAAAGAACTGCTTGACAAATTCAAACTAGTTAAATTATAGCCTATTGATTCACAGTAAATTGTACACTGGTGTAACTTGTTCTTCTGTTAATAGATCAAGCCGTAGCAGACCACAGTGACAAGAAAAATAATCTAACTAGATTGGATGGGTTTGTTGTTGTTGGTTTTTTGTGTGTGTGTTTTAATGTGCACCAGCAGTGGGGGAAGTGGTAGTGCGGCTGCAGAATTTTAACAAACCCACTGGAGCTAAGGGATTAAAGAATTCCAGCCATAGTTATGTTTCCACCTAAACTGCAATACAAACAAAAACTCTGAGAGCATCCCATGCCTTGAGACTCGTGATTTTACATGAATGCAACAGGAATTTGGTTTCTGAGGTCAGAACTGCCAAGCACATAGATCCTTTAACTGTTTTGAAGTTTCACAGAAAAAATAAATCATGCAGGTACTTTTGAAAATTTGTATTATGAAGTCATTTTAAAACTACAAATAAAGGTAGTTTCAGCTCTCAGTATTTATACACAATTCAGTCTAACGTATTCCAAAACCAGCTTTGCTAGCACTTATCCATTTGGAAAACATAATCAGTCCCTTAAAACATTTGCAAGACCATTACTTATGTAACTAGATTCAGGATAAATCCTTTAAGTTTTATACTTATGACTACAAAGTATTGAATCTAACTATGGACTAGGACCTAGAGACAGACAAACAGCTCCAGCGTTCACACAGATCTGCAAGATTTCGATTGTAACTCAGATGGGGCCATTTTATTTCAGCCAAGTTCTCTGACACTGTCTTACAGATATGCAAAAAAGCTCTTTATCTCTAGAATAAAACAGTTCTATAGTTGTACAGTGAATGTAGTTTCCTCCTGCAGGTATTACTAGAGTTCGACATCTATGTTCATACTGCAAAGACATGTGCACAGTCAACTTTAGTCAAGGAACTGGAGAACTTTTTAAACCTGAAGTATCATGCTCGCTCCAAATTAACATGGTTAAGGGGCGAAATACATTTTTTTAAAATGGTGAAGATGGTTGCCTTCAAGACCTTTAAAAGGCACATCACAGTCTTTCAGGGTTATTGTCTTTGTACAATTTGATTCTATTTAATTAGTTGCTGTCTAGACACCTCCTGCTTATCAATTTTGATATAGAGAAATTCTATATAAATTTGAATACACTTAATTTAGACTGAGATGTGCTCACTGACATGTGCTGTACAAAATCAGCTGTACCTTACCTGATCCTTGTTTGATGACAGGAGCTGATGGAGGTGGTGGTTTCTTCGGTCTCTAAAATTTAGTAACAAAAGTAAATAAACTGCTTCAAAATGCCTGTAAATCTCATTCATACAAAGGCTGGAGTTAATAATACATTGCTTAACATCAGTAATCACAAGACTTTAGACCACAGATCTGTCTCATATTTCCCCTGAAATAATTAAATTGAATTTGAAGAGAGAAAATAGCATTGACAAATAAAATGACATTTTTCTTCTTTTGCAATTGAAATGTCTTGCTGACAGGAAAATAATTCCAGTTTACGTGCCTTAAGGTTAGAGAAATACATGACCTTTGGTTTACTGAAGAAACCTATTTATTTAAAATTTAATCTGGTAAATATTCCAAGACCTTTTGGAAACAAACAAACACACAAAAAAATCTAGATATGGCAAAACCTGAAGCGTGTTTTTTTCAGGGTCACAAATGGGGCAAAAATGCAGAACACAGTAAATGCTGCAAAGGTTAAATTTTATTCACTTACTATGATACAGTTACAGCTCCAGTTCTAAAAGGCAGTTATCAGAGTTTCAGGTGTCTGGTGAATTGAAACAAGTTATTCTAACCAATTTGTACTATTCAGTTTCACCTTCTCTGTTATGACTATTTCCCTAACAGATCTGTAATGGTATGGCTCTGAAACATGACCACAAAATCAGTGCCGGAACCATTTCTCTTCACCTACAGGCGAAGAGAGGAGTGGCTTTGTTTTCATGTCGATGTGTGTGTACACACACACACACACACCATACTGGCATTCACCATATATATCTTGTAATGAACACAAAAACAAATAGAGCACCATACTGGATCGAGTGACATACCTTAACTCTCACTCTTACTAAATAGATAGATAGATAGATAGATAGATAGATAGATAAATAAGACCTAAGTAAAAATATTTGTTTTCTTCATTTGTCCATCTTTCCCTTGCTATGGATTGATCACAATCACTGCCACTACATTTCTCGCTATGCAGCACTGTATATTTTCTTGTGTAGCCACCTATAACTTGATGTTTCCAGACATGTATAACTTCAACCAATCATTTAGGGTTATATTTTCTATCAAACTCATGTTGACTTTTTCCCCCCTATTGTTTTCTATATATCTGTCAAATGGCTCACCTACTTTCAAGAAAGATCAATTGTTTTGTTCACTTGCAGTAATTAGTTCAGCCTCTCCCCTAGAACTCTCAAGTCTTAGACTGAATGTTGACAGGGAGCAGGTTCTCTGTGAAGGTCGAGTGCTTGCCACTCGCTGCTCCTGGGGATCTCTTTCAAATCTAGCAAATATATTCACCTCTGGAGAAAAAAAAATTACCAATTTTGTGCAGACTGAGTAAGCCTAACAGCTTAAATCTCTGAAGTTACCATCCCACCACCTCCTCCTAACCAGATGACCTCGTGTCATCAACCTGAGAAATCTGTGGCCAAGAACTCAGGAGCTCAGAAAAATCTTCTCTAGCCTGACTGCCATGGGCCATTGTCCGTGTCCATGTCCTTACACTCTCAGAGACACTTCTGCAAGAATTTAGGCAACAAGGTTCAAGGTTCAAATGCAGAAAAGTGAAGAAAAGTGTGGAAAAGAAAGAAGACAGGGACAATTAATGTTTTGTGATAGCAATTGCGAGTTTGGGTGATAACAGTTGCAGAGTAAAATAGTTGGTGCTGAGGATCCAACAGCAGAATATAAACTTTTAGGGTTTTATTCTGGAGTGGTGTGAGACTGAGCCCACTGACTGTTTATACATCAGTAGTTGGAATATATGAGGTGTGCTCCTTTAGCACATCTTTTGGGTTAGTTCTCATCTGAAAGGAGTCTAGTGCATGTCCCCTGAGACCCGTCTTCAAGGTAAACCAAAGCATAGCAAGTGCAGATGGACAAGTGAGAGTTTCACTGCAAATTCCACTCCTGATCGAAACTACAACACTAATGCACATAAACACAAAGGAGAAAGGATCCCATGGTTCATCAGACAAAGTGGCTTCAGCTGGAAGCTGATGATAGAAATATATCATTTCAAAAAGGCAGACAAAGATCGGTAAGGAGGCAGCATGAAGGAGCCTTAGGACTGCTGAGGAAAACATGGAGAAGCAAGGAGGAATTACAAGAGTCTGTGGCTGAATGAGATAATGGAGAAGGTGATGGAGACAGACTAGAAATGAAGCCAACAGAAAGGAAACCAAGACAAGAAGAGAACAAAACTAACGAGCAGGGACAAAGAGTGAGTGGAGAGTGGGAAACAAGCTGGATAAAGAAATTTGGTGTAGGGATAGAAAGTAAATCCAGATGGTTATTTAGACTCAGGTAGTGAGCTCAGGGGAAAATCCTGTAATTAAGACCACCTCAGAGGTGCAGACTGGGACTGGGCAGTGAATAGAAAAGGCCTGGGACAAACAGCCATGCGTGGAAAAGAATCAGGATTGGAAAACTGAGGACTGAAAAGGAGATGGGAAAAGATCCCAAGCTTTTGTTCAACAAGCAGAAAACTACTGCAACAAATACTTTGAGATCATGGGATGGAATCCAAGGTTTCTGGATCACATCAGAAAATACCTGACAAAACCACTGGAAAAGTATCCATTTCCTTCCTTTTAGCACTTATTCAAACAAAGACAGTCTATAGTCCTACCAGTTACGTACTCATGTGGCCAGATCTGTGCCATTTAAAAAATTAATAAAATTTTATTCTCCATGTTTACAGCAAACCTAGCTGCAATTTCTAAGTGTCTGAAAATTTAATTTATTCTACAAGTCATACTCATCATACTCTAAAGAAAAAAACACCTGAAGTTTTATAATTTATAAGTTCAAAAAGACTGAATAAATTTCACCACCAAAAAATGTGTAAGAGTAAAGATCTTTTTCTTCTATAGTAGGCTCACTATGTCTCAAGGTTTATGATTTCTGTCTCTTCTGGAAAACACCTTCTTTTATTACTAGGCCTAAAGCTAGGATATCCACTCTGCAATGGAACTACATTTTCATGTCCTACAGGTTTTGATGCTCTTCTACCTTCATTTTCAATAATTATCATGTTAGCTTCTGTGATTTGTTTAATAGTTGCTTTATTAAGCTTTCCAGGTTATTTAATTTTTGCCTCTGGCATCCAATTTTATTGCCAAAGATTGAAGCTGAGTGTCAGTAAGTCTCGGTTTTATCATAGAAGGCTTACACTGTGAAACACTCATCAAAAGCCTGACTGCAAGCTCGTAATATCCCACTGATGACTAGAAGGTTCCTAAAAATGGAATGGACTTTTGGGGGAAGTAATCCACTATTTTATTCCAGGAAGCTGCAGGATTTCTAAATATTGTTTGGCAAATAACAATGTCATCTCTTTCAAATAAAAAGAAGCTGAAAAAGTTTCTGCGTAGATTTTGCACCTTCTTTTTAATAATTCTGAGAGAGGTAAAGAAACATGCCTCTGAGATATCAGAGACTCACATTGCTTTTCAAACCTCACAGTTAAAATTTCACCCTTTTCATTCTGGAAAAGTGCTTGACTGCTGTCAGTCAGCATGCAGGTGGTATGCTAACTCTTCATATTCCAGCACAAAAATAATGAAGAAGAGCTAACAATTCTGGTCATAGCTTCATCACCTGCCTCAGCAATTACCTTGGGACCCCCAATTCCTCTCTCTCTCAAACCTAGGATGCAGGACAGAGGGCTTTCAGAGCAACATAGAGGAGGCAGACTGACTGGATAGGCCAATCAAATCTTTCGAAGAAACTCCATAAGATGACTTTAAGTGCCACGTGTTCTCTTCATAGATGCTTTGTAACCCAGAAATTTGTTTCTTTTAATGTTTTTTTTTGTTACTAAGTTAGAAGTAAAACTATTAAAATGACATACCCAAAAGATAATTTATTTCAACTCCACTTTCATTCTGTACCCTAAAGTGAAAATGAAAGAATACATTGCTTACCTCTTTTTCAAAATCAGAAGGAAGAAGCTTGACAAAGTTATCTGGAAACACACCTCTTCTGCCGTTCAGTTCTCCTTCCCACCAACCCACATCAATGCAATCCTATAAAACAGTAAAATAAAATGAAAACCATAATGTGCTTGTGTGCTGGAGTGCTCTTTTGTATGATGTCCTGTCTTTTTGCTAGAACATGAAAATTTACTGGAGTGCCAGGTTAACAGGGTAATCTACCAGGTAAAAACTTTTGTAATTACCCCACGTTACATTATAACAGAGAGCAGATAGGGAAGAACCATAAACAAGCTGTAAGAGCTCAAGAGCTTGTCTGTGTCTAAAGCAAAACACTATTTCACCATTTGATCTATTAAACCAGTACGCATTTTGAGCACGTATGATACTACTTCTCTCTGACTTCATTTTAGAGAAAGACAATACCTTAATTAAACATCACGCATCCCAGAAGGTAACAAAGCTCCTTTATTTCCCGTGCTTTCAATAAAAGCTTGACACATTAGAATTATTAAATTTCACCACAGTCCAATTAAGAAGGTATTATACACCTGATAAAGCATCACCTTTTTCTGCAGCAATTTTGAGCAACACAGTGCAGAGTGTGTAGCAATACAATGTACAGTGAATGCTTGCAATAAGTTAACTACTATATCAGTGAATCTAAATGATAAAAAAATAGTAGAGTTGTTGTGGTAATGAATAATTATAGTAACAGAAGCTGCAACCATTTTAGAATAGGTTAAAATTATTCCTTAAGCCCTAGATAGTAAGCTTCATATGTTCACTCATTTTTGTGTTTGCTAAAGAGAACACTTCCAGTTGAGATTTTCCACATTCTTCTCCTCTGAAAGCTGTAACTGAACCAATTCAGCTGTTTTGCAAAATACAATTACGGGAAAGTCACCCATTGTCTGCTCAGTCTTAAAACCATTTTCAGCCAATTTTAGCAGTTGGCTCAGCACCAGGCTGGCCAACCTTTCTATCCTCTCAAGCAGTGGCCCTAAATCTTCATGTGGCTCAGAGCAATGCAATAAATATTACACATCTGAGGCATGAGGGAAAGGGAAATCCCACATTCAGTGCACGACAAAATGAACAGTACCTGACAAAAACTCACTAGGGTTCCCTCCATTCTATGAGAGCCAAGGCTAAACTAGGTTGGGTTTACAACTTGGATCCCACATCATCTGGCAACACCAGCCTTTAGTAATCACTGTGGCATCACTGCTTCCACAGCTACAGATCTGGACTGACCAAACTGTCTGCACCTGCCAGGTATATCCAGCCGTGCTGGCAGCAGAGCCACGATGGAACTGCTCAAGAGTTCAACATGTTGGATGTTCTTACTCTAATGTGTCTAATCCAGCCCTGTGGAAATTCATCCAAATTTAATGAAGCACTTTTGCTTTTCAAAAATCACATTTCAGAAGAGATTAGTAGAAATTTAGCAGCTGTGTTCTCTGTGTACTTGGTGACACTGACGCAGGTCTAACAGTTCTAGCTTGGGGCATGGTCACTGTTCCATGCCACCCTGCAGTGAGTATTCTCTATCACTCACTGCTGCAGAAATTGAGTGGTTCTTTTCCTGCAAAGCCTTTTATCTGGGCTGTGGAAATAAGCACCATGTACAATGCTGGCTCATGACAACCATCCGTCTCTTCTTGCTTTTCAGTAAAGTGAGAGCCAAAAAGCCATGCATCTGGAACACCAGAATATAGGGCCAAGAAGGAACAGAGGGGTATGGATATAATAAAAGTAGGCAAGAGCAGGCAGGTAGTTTAGGAATAAGGGAGAGGCAACAACATGCACTACTAGGTTTTCACAGAGAACAAAGCTAGAAAAATTGCACAGAAGCAAATGAAAGAGGCCAAATACTACAAGCCTCTTACATGCTATGAAGATACTTCTCTCCAGAAACAGCACTGGATCAAGGGGTCCAGAACGATAACATTCTTGTGGTGTGAGAAAATGAACTGCATGTCTTAACACTGTTTATCTACACAATTTGGTTAGGAAGGCATACCTGATGTGCAGTACACATGAAAGCTCTAGGGTTAAAAATGTCACATGATCAAATTAGTCAGTGTTGTAGCCACACATATAGGGGAACAAAATGTTAAATATTCATTAAAAGACAGATCTGGGGTTTTGGTTGATGGGTTTTGTTTGTTTTTTGCAAGATGAGTTTCTAAAACGAGTAGATTAAAATATAGCCACTCTGACCTTCATTTCACCAGCTGCCTAGGAACGATCATAGCATGCCCTCACAATTTAGAAAAGTTTTCAAGATGAATGCTTACAAAGCGTCTGCACACTACAGAAGTATGAAGCGGAAAAAGTAAGAGGAAAAGAGTAGTTCTTTGTTTACAAGAAGTAAATGGTAAATAGGGGAGAGGATCCACTGATAAAAATCTGAACGTGAATGGGCGATAAAAGATAGCGTGATAATACATGCATGCAAAATAGCCTTATTGTTACATGAAATCATTTGTTTCAGCTGCTACAGGAGTAACAGAATAGTGCAAGTTAATGAGGTGTACTTAATACCAAAAGAAGTCTTAAAATGTTATTCACAATGACTCTGCTTGTTGGTATTTTTTTCTGTAAGTTATAATGCATAAACACTGGATGATATTTGAGAGAAAACAGACAAGCATTAAAGAACGTTATTGCTTTTGTGTTTTGGGTGGGGTTTTTTTAGCTATTTTTCTGTTCTAGGTTTTTTATTTAGCTTGTTTGGTCCACCTCATCTGAGACAGAATGCATGCTAACTATGCAAGCTAAACAGCCTAGTTTCTTCCATGATGTCTAGTTTCGGTGTTTAATTTTTTCTCCTCATATCTCAGTATTTTACTCTGATGTAATCTGCTCCTGATCTACAAATGCAGGCATTGAACAATCCTTTTGTTCTTTTTCTGGTTGTTTTCTGTCATGCCCAATCTGTGCTTTTCTCCTGCATTCTCCCTTTTCTTTATCAGGGTGGCCTTCACAAAGGACACTTACCTTGTCTAGACCTTCCCGGGAGTTATTTAGGAGGTATATACTGGTTCTGTTAGACTGTCGGGTCATTATTAGTGAGCAGGGCAGATTCTTGACTAGCTGATGTTTCCAAATTATCCACTGAGTGAATACAGGGCTCCATGAAGGACTGAAACCATCAGCTAGTCAGGCATGTCATGGGCAGGCACTGTGTGGGATATTGCTCTTAATGCAGAACCAGCACCCCTCACTCCTGATGTGAAGGCGCCCTCCCACTTGTCTACTTGTGCAGCCTAGTAATCAGTGCACTCAACTGTTCCATCACATGGCGTGTTTTATAATGCCCCCCGCCCCCTCCACCGCTAATTTGAAATTGCCAAAACATTTATGACCCAATTTAGATTTTGAAAAATATTAAGAGTTCAAGTGCCCAGAGAGGAAAAGCTTGTGCTTCGACTGAGAGCACAGCTTAGTGCTAGCTAATAATCCTGACTAAACAACAAACAATATCACACATATTCTCTTAGGCTGGATTTTTTAATGCTCTCAGGAAACAAAAATCTTACTCCTACTTCTTCATTTTGTTAACACACATCAACTTTGTATAATCTGCTTTTTTTAAAAGCTCATTTGTTTTCATATAGATGTTGTTTGTGTTACACATTCATTAATCCCAAATAGCTGCAGGTTTGCATTTTTTTCCTCTCCAGCTTGTCACTCAGGCTTATGCAGCCAATCTCCACACTGGATTTTCATACAGTAAGTAAATCCTTAGGCAGTTTCTCTTTAATTTTCTCATTTACTTTATTTGCCAGAAGAGGTTTTCGTGTCACTGAGCAAAAGGATGGAAAGAGATCTCAGAAATTAAAAGCTATAGATGAGATCCAGTGAAGAACCTCAGCAGTTGTGCCCTCCTGCCACCCACAACTGCAGGCTTGCTGTGCCTCGACAACCTCTGGGAGCCCATGTATGATGCTGGCAGCTGGTACATCTTCATCATGAGACAGACCATCATCCAAGGATACTCGAGTTACAGCTGCAAAAGCTGACTCAATCACCCACAAACGACAGAGGTATGAAGCACAATCAAGGCAACACGATTAAAACAATGCGGCTGCCTGTGAACACTGAGCAAAAGCTGCTCCAGTACTTCTGCATCCCCATCAGCCATGCGATCCTAAACATATTGTCTTTTTTAATATAACTTCATGTGTTCAAGGTGAGCAAAATGGCTGTAATTTCAAAATACAAAATTTATAGAAAAGCTGTCAAGCTATTACAATCCAGTTTCAATATTCCAAAATTTATTAACAAACCAAGCGGATCTCTGCTTTAGCTCCACGTTATCCTGCCAGACTCATAACAACGTAAACAAACAAAAATCAGACACTGAAATATCTCAATAGCTTTCTTAAAAACATGTATTCCAATTACTAAAAATGCATTTTACTTTAAAGGAAAAAAAAAGGAAAAAAATTACAAAACTGAAAGACACAGCAAAAAAGTAGAAATTGTCTTTGACAGATAGTAGAGTTGATGCAAATTAGGTGGTAGCTGGGCCAACATTTAGCTGCTGTAAAAATCAGCTCCTAGCAAAGCTCCACTCAGAGACTGTACTCACGTACTCACTGCAGTGACAGTGCAATCAAATACCTTAGAGAAATCCACTGCGAGCTCACATTGCCAAGCCTGATTTCATTGTTCAGGCAGAGGCTGATTCATGAAAGAGAAAACAAAAATCTAGAGGGAAAGTTTAGCATTTTCTCACTGAAACACAAATCTTGGCTTTATCCTCATTGCCAGTGAAATAATTTTGTTCTAAAATCTTGTCTCTGATTAATTTAATTCAAATGACTTTTTAGAGAATGAAGTAAGGGGAGGGAGGAGATGCAAAATGAAAGGAGGATTGAATAGCTCTTATATGGCAGAATCAACATCCACTCTAATTCCAAGCTCATTAGATCCCAAAAAAGTTATAATAAACTCAATAAATTGGATTTATTAGCAACATTAATTTTATGATAAGTATTAGGGTAAAGAATTGGACAAAACATAGTGATGAGAAAAATAAAGATGTTGAGGAATTTTTACCTAAGTCAGAAAAATAACGTAAGAGGAAAAGGTAAACATGGGAGAAATGGCAACTACCAGAAAACCAGAATACAATCACCTTTTGTCAACATGTTGCCAACAATTTTAAGGGTATACATAGATGGACTAAAAAACACCAGTCCCCTTCTTGATGTGAAGAATAAGAAAAAGAGAGAGAGAACTATCCTTCATGTAATTAGGAGTGAGACATTCAAGGTGTGGAAAAAATTGTAAGAGGGAATCATCTGCAGAAAACAGACTTTTTTTTTTTTTTTCCTCCTTCAGAAGGGAATATTAAAACAACAGAAAAGAAGAAAAAAAAATATAAACCCCAAACCAATGATAAGAAAGATAAGAACAGAGCTACACTCTGAAACTTATTTCTGTGGTGACTAAAAAGGGGGGAGAGGGGGAAAAGAGATGCCTGACTAGAGAGACCAGTCAAAAGCTGTGCAAAGATATTTTAACATACAGGCAAAGAAATTTTCCATTTGGAGCACCAGATTTTTCATATTGTTACTGAATGTAACTGAATACATAATAGAAAATACGTAAGTAGAGTTGACAGCATAAGATCATGGCTTAGTCTCCTTTTAGCAGCTGCAGTGATACTGTAGTCATTCTCATACTGGCTAAGAAAAGCCATAAAAGACTGGAGTCACGCTTCCTCCTCTTCTGGGTGAAAGAATCACAACATTGCTTGATCTCTTACACACAAAGTATCCTATATAAACAGTTTTGCTTAGCAGCAACTACTGCTCTTGTATTAGAAGAAAAACCACGCTGTTCCTTCCTTCAGTGCTTTCAATGGAACCATAAAAAAGCAGAAGCCATTAGAGATTGAATAAAAAGCCCCAGCATAAGGCACCTTATACTATGTACTCTTACAAATACTCCACTCACTACACAGAAGCAGCTGTGCCTTGCCAGACTCTGCTGACAAGATGCTAGCCCTAGTTATCTTCCCAGATCAGGAGTACAGCTGGTTGCAAGACAAGAACACAAAACTCCCCTCCATGAAACGCCATCGCTGGTTTTCTTTGGTGGTAGAAGTGATGACAATGGAGGTTAATAAGATAGAGCTGACAGTCCCCCACTAACTTGATCTTCACTTTACTAGCTGATACCACATTCAGGACCATGAAAATAAAAGATTCAAGTTCTTATCTGGCAGGTGACACATTTCTCTCATAGAATCATTTTGGTTGGAAAAGACCGTTAATTTTATCAAGTCCAACTATCAACCTAGCTCTGCCGGGTCCACCTCTAAACCATGTCCCTAAGAACCCCATCTACGCGTCTTTTAAACATCTCCAGGGATGGTGAGACTCAACTGCTTCCCTGAGCAGCCTGTTCCAATGCTTCACAACCCTTTCAGTGAAGAAGTTTTTCCTAATATCCAATCTGAACCTCCCGTGCTGCAACTTGAGGCCATTTCCTCTCATCCTATCACTTGCTACTTAGGAGAAGAGACCAACCTCCTCCATGCTACAACCTCCTTTCAGGGAGTTGCAGACCGCAGTCAGGTCTCCCCTCAGCCTCCTTTTCTCCAGGCTGAACAGTCCCAGTTCCCTCAGCCGCTCCTCATCAGACTTGTGCTCCAGGCCCCTTCTCTGAACTCCCTCCAGCACCTCAATGTCTTTTCTGTAGTGAGAGGCCCAAAACTGAACACAGTATCTGACGTGTGGCCTCACCAGACACTGACAGATTGCCCTGTCAAGCAAACATGACTGAAATCTTACCCCCTGGAAAGGCTCAGAGCTTCACAGCCTCTCCCTCTGCTCCAAGTAGGCAGGAGTTTTGTATATCTCAAAGACAGAGGGGGTTTTATTTCATATAAAGCTCTCTCTCTTAAAAACCAGGCTTAGTTATTACAGACAGGTGTATTTCTAATCCTCCCGGTTACTTACACTTGGCCCAAGCCAGATGAAAGGATCACAAAGGATCACAAATTTTCTCTGAAAATGTTCTGGTTGTGAACATATTTATAATAAAAAACTCACAATGTGGATTTTGCTCATTATTTTGCTAGGAGTCAATAAAGCATCAATGAGACGTGCCAATCTATGTTTTATTCCAGCTACTAGGCATTATTTTACTTTTGTTTCTTTTGTTTAGTTTCCTTTTTTTTCCTTCCTTTTTTTTTTTTTTCAAGTTACCTATGGGAGAGTTATTGTGTGCTATGAAACCAGGCTTAATCACTTAAGTAACAACCAGTAGCTACTTGGCTCTCTGTTCAGTTATCATTCTAATTTTTCTCTTGTCTGTGTTCAGAAGCCCAATGGACTTGTATCTAGCCCATCACTGAAGCTGGCTGCAAATGCCCTCAGGATTGCTCATCCAGCATCAGCAGCTGTCTGATACTCACTGGGAACCTACCAACAGCTGAGCAACTTCTGCAGCTTTACAAAAACACATGGACACCTGAGAGCATCTGAGCAAGGCTGGTAGGGGCTGCCTAAATAACCTCTTCAGCCACTCTACAAAGTACAGCGCCACCGCAGCTGGCAGTGCATGGGGGGCATAATAAAGGGTTGCAAGAGTCACAGAAACAAGTTTTATGGCCAGGCAAGTATCCACTGCTTCAGCTATGTTTTCCATTTATTTTAGGGGCAAAGATGTTTCCTGTCTTTTCCTCCAAAGCAACCAGGCCTCCAAGGCCTGCTCGACCTGCTCCCTCATCCCTTGCTGCCTTTGGAAGGACTGACCATTTCAGGCACTTCCACAGTGCAGGTTCACTTCTGCCCTCCCTACCCTACCTTCCAAACTGCCCCTAGTGAAACGGAAGGCTTTTCCTGGTAAAAGTAAATGAGATATTTTTGCTGTTCCCCAAGGTCCCAAAACAAATAATGAGCTATGTATTTATTTTTTCTCTTTCCTGTCTGTGACTCTAACTGCAGCTGTGTGAACCCTTGAAGAAATACATCTGAAAAAGGCCAAACTTCTAATCTGTAAATAGGACTTCTGTTTTTCCGATGGAGCTGATCACTGTGCAAGCTAGTCCTCTGACCAGGCTGCTACTTTGTAATACTGTTAAAATATGAAGCCATGGTTTAGATATCAACCCATCACTGCTCAATTTTCAGCTTTCCTGATTAAAAGTTTTTGATACAGAAACATTTCATCATACACATTTCATCATTATAGCTAGGATAGAAAGCAATGCCAAGAACAAGAACAAGCAAGATCTCAGGAAAGGCAGCTGCAAAGCACTTACTGTCGTATGTGTACTCTTGGAGTGCTCACACAAGTAGTTTTCTGCTCATACCAGTAAATGTACTTGCATGCATAATCATCATTTATAGAGATCTAAAAAAACTTGCCTATGAGAATTATCTTTCTAATTTAAGATATATAGATTACTAAGCTTAAAATATGAAACTGGCAAGCTAAATTTACAAAGTAAACCCCAAGCTATTCAAAATATTGAGATACACCATAATGGTGCAGGGTTTGAAAAAGTGAAATTTTAATGGTAGAATATCACAGTTTCACAGCAATCTCCACTAGAATACATAGTTCCTTACATAATTAAAAAAAAAAAAAAATCTCAGCTGTTGGCAGTTGTATTCATCAAATGTCTGTTTTACTTTCACACTTGTAAAGTTGGTTCTGATCATGAATGTTGAGCTGGTAAAATCGCATTATTCAGAAAGCCATGAATACCTCTTACACTTGCACTGACAGCTTTCATGTGTCAGCTCTGCTAGGCTGGCAGCCGCACATTAAATTACTACTACCCTCATTGTAAGCATCCCTCCAGCAGTGTTTCCCCAGCTGATAGCCCACCTCAGAATTTAAGGAAAAACAGACCAGTTTTGATGTGAACAAAAAGTGTCTACAGCACTTCCCAAGACATCACCCATACACACACAGATATATGTAACATATAAAGGCTTCTGAATTTGAGAATTTAAGGCCTCATAGAAAAACAAATCTGAAAGACAAGTGCTCTGCCATCCAGCTCAGCCACGCAGGGCACCCCAGAGGCAGCACTGCCTGTGTCTGGCCTCAACTGCAGTGCTGGGGCCAAGAGGTCCCAATTCTCACAAACGCTGGAGAAGGTCACAGGACAGGCTCTTTGATTTTTAAAGTTGGTGCATGACCTCACTAGGCAAAGCCAATAATGTGAAGGGAAATTTCTACTTTTCTTTGTTGCCCTGTTATTGAATAACTGCCTTGATTTAAATATATGGTCAGATGTCAAAGACCAGCATTATTTTAGTAACTCTGAAATGAACTAAATAAAACCTGAGCTCATATCGCATCAGATCTTCATCAATACAACCTTGTCATTGGGTGGAAACAACAAAATAATGTTAAAGCTGGGTAAAAAAAAAGCTGTTTAATAATATTCAAGAATGTTTCTTTAACATTTCTTACTACATTCAATATCATCATGCTGAAACCAAGACATATCGTTCTCAATATCCAATTTTATTTTAAAAGTCAGAAAATAATTGATTTTAGAGTCTTCATAAATTCTCATAAAACTTGGTAAAATACCTATGAATGAAGGAAAGCATATCTTCAGAGGCCTACTTTATACCCACCTTGTGCTACCTACAACTGTATTCAAAATGATCAAGCTTTATTACTTATTAAGATCAGTTACTGCGATTGAGACCTTACAGCAGAGTGCCAAATTTGTTCAATACTTTTGAAGAAAATGGCTATGATTTAAAGCATCTGGTTACTAATCAAGTACTCCCCAGCAGAAACATCATTTTAAAATCTGGCAATAAGGCAGAATGAATCGCTCAACAACTACTGAATCCAAGATAATTTAGAAAAGACAGGCCAAATGGTAATAAATTAGTCTTCAGAGACAGTCCTGGAGGACACCTGTTTTCCCTTTACATCTATTTTCTTGCTAATACTCATAGATTATGAAATACTGGAAGAAAAGTATGAGAAGGAAACCTCCCAGTCAGGCTCTGTTTGGCCCCTAACTCCGTGATTTATCCTGCTCGGGTCCTCAGCCTGTTTCCCAAAAGCCCCAAATCCTGCACGGATCTTTTCCAGTTCCTGTTAGCTCTTGTGCCCAAGACATAGGGAACCTTACATCTGATAACAACAGCTGCATCTTTTAAAGTTTAAGAAGTCAAACAGGTAAATTTTTCTTCATCCATACACTCCATGGCTCTACTAAGAATTTACTGTATCAACACTGTATGGAAGGACACAGGAGAGACCCTCAAAAATTAGACATTATTTCAGCTGTGGCCACACTACTCTCCCCAGCCAGTGTCATTCACTGGACAGCACAAATAGAAGACACCTCTACAGAAGACGTAGTCTATTCAAGAACTGGCTCAGGTTATTGGGCCCTGCAAAAAAGAATCTGGCTGAGAATAATGAATGACCTGTAATACCCAGGAAATTAGAGGATCTAGCAGACCAGATATATTTTGTCTGCTAAATCTGTTTCAGGCTAGATATAAACTTTAGACTTTACACCCTGTGACTACATAGTTTAATCAGTAATGAACCTGAAATGCTTTGATGAAATATTTGTACAAACAGGAAAAATTACATTGCTCATTGAACAAAACAATCTCTTCTGGGGATTCACTTCACTTGCAATGTTCAGTCAGCAGAATATCATGGAGAAATAAATATGTTCCACATCATAAAAGCCTAGCACTCCAATACTGAAATTAAAACTAAACTAGCCAACACAAACACAAAGGGTGGTACCAGCAACAGACATAATTTATGCCTCTGATGAGCCAAGATACAATATTTACATAATTACATTTTTGAATTTAGAAATACTATAAAAAAATAGAACAAAACATTTGAAGGATTACTTAATGCTATTACTACTTACATCACAGATATCTTAGGACCAGGGTCCTAATTACAATTACTAATTACTTGGCACTATATGTGCATTTTTACTCTCCCTTTGAATGCTTCTCCCTACCCTGAAAAGGCTGGACTTCAGATAACACCATCAAACCAGCAGGTGAATCCAATGTTCAGGATAAAATAAGGATGAAGCTAAGCAGTGAGTCTAAACCCTGCATTGTGAGCAATAATCACAGTTTTCCAGATGCCTCAGCATTTCAGTGATATCTTTTGTAAGCACAAGGCAGAAAAAAATTCTTTCCTTTTTTATCTTAAAATATGTCAACTTTCTAGATTAGCTTGGCGGCATTAAATGTACTTTTCAAATGATGCAAATCTTGAAGCATTGCATGCATGGGGGATACTGCCACTTCACCTACACAGCTTGGCATGAATTTTCATTTGTCAAAATTCAAATTTGGGATTTCCCAGGAACAACTGAATCCCCTCCTCTGATGGCACTATTGTAGCATTGCAATCAGTGATAGCAAGAAAAGGAAAAGAGAACTTCAGTGCATACTTTAAAAAAGAATGTCATAAATATACTAACAAGAAGAATGCCCAAGTGCTGGCTGCTCCCTTCCCCCCTGTACTAATATCTGGCTTGACAGTTTATTTAAGCACTCAGCTCAAACATCAGAGTTTCAGTAATGTTTCTAAAGATACCAGTGAAATGTAGGTTGCACCTGGTACCTTATTAAATGTATTGTCAGGCTTTATCTCTACACAGACCTTACTTAATGCCCTATTGCTAATTAGAGCAGCCAAAAAACGCTGCAAGATATGAATAAATGTTAAAAATTATTTATAAACATTTAAAAGTCTTAGCCAAGGACAAGGTTCAGACAAGAAGAAAAATGAGACGACAGTTACTCACAGTCTGTTTTCCCTGTAACTTACTGAGTGTACCAAATTATTTTAGAGAATGAACATATTTATTTATTTGATCAGCAGTGTCCCCACAAATTTTATATAGCTGCTCTATACCACTCATCTGAGGAAACACTCATGCTTCTATGCAATGACACAGGTTTTAACCCATGCACCTGCCACACACGTTAGTAGAATGCCGAAAGGGTCTCATTCTCAAGACCTACTCCGGTTACCATCCTGCACAGCACTGTTGCTTGAAACCCAGCAAAAGTCTAAACTTTCTTATTCCCATTAGGTCAAAACCTTCAAAGATTCAGATCAGGGAAAAGTGACCCCACCACCAAGCCAGTCTCTCAGCAGGCTGCTGACTGCAGGGGCAACCCTGCTCCTCGTGTCACCCTTTCCAACTCACACGCCCTGTTGTGTCCTGTGGTCAAAGGTGCCAGATGCCAGGCAAGAGGGCAGATACAGAATCATCCTTTTCAGCAGCCACCTGCCATCAATCATGTAAAACTGCACCCTCGGCATGCACACTTCACAAAATAATTTATTGTAAGAAATTGGCAAATTTGCTATGAGCAGGTTTCTCAATCAGCTAAATAGGTGGGATGTCCTGGGGGAAAAACCGGTGCTGAGCGCAACGCAGGAGGCAAGGACCACAGAAAGCAGATTAGGTGCAGCTATTAGGTCTTGCAAAAGCTATGTTGAATAATTCATGGTTATCTCAGGAGAGAAAAGGGCACGCACCAAGACCTTCTCTCTGAGGGAAATACCTATTTATTTCCAAAGGCAATCAGTAAGTGCCTTTATTACTTACATGCTATTCTTTAAACACAAAACATCATAAAAGCTTTCTTATTTGATGTTTACTTACTGTATTCCTTTCAGTTTCTTTATGCAAGATTGCTGCAGAAGTTACAAATACTCAAAATATCTTGTATTAAAACCCCAAATAGGGACATCTGTGTGACTAAATATTTAGTGTCAACAAAAATCCACTGTGTTGTTCTGACAGAAAGACATTTTTATGTTTTATTAAACCAGACTGTTTAAACCTGCATAACCTAATTTTTTGTACTGTTATAGTAGTAAGCTCATTTCTAAAAATGAAAAAAGCTTTTAGCTGTCAATCAAGCAAAACCAAAATTACCTGAATGACTATCACGAAATATGACTTCTTCCCTTCTTTTGAAAGAGACAACCTTAAACAACCATACTTCTGCTTTGAAATTTTCTGTTTTCTTGGCCAATTAGCTTTATTTTTAACAATGCCAAATATTATCACACCTTTTTTTTAATCATAGAGTGAAAAATACTGAAGATTTCATCTTAATATGGAAGAATGAGTGATACTATTTACATATTTGCTCATACTGAAAGAAAACCTGGAAGTCTTCTAATTCCTCTACATATTTCTGTAACCAAGGGCTGCAAAATATGCATGTGCTGTTTGTAATTAAAAGCGTACAGAAAAATCTAGCAATGAAGAAAAACCCCACAGAAACAAATGCAGGTAACAGACAGGTTTCTACCCTAATGACACCACAACCTACAGAAATGTTCAATTAAGTATCAGTTAGTGTGTTCCTCTAGCACATCATCCAGTTCCCGCTCCTTCCCCTGCTCATGGCCTCAACTCACTGGCAAGATTTCTGTATGTTGCACTTACTATTGTAATTTCATCCCTTTAGGAGCCTCCTGCATCCGTTAGAGCAGCTGTTTTCCTTCACAGCCCTACCCAGCTGAGTTCACCTTGGCAATAGCTCAGCTAAAGAAAGTGTTCTGGACAATTACCTCTTGCACCAGGATGAGCATTTAAAGATGTCATAAGAGAGAAAAAGAGGAGAATTGTTCTGGTGAAAGGCCCATACTTGGGTAACTGTCTATAAATAGAGTGAGGGTGAAATTAAGGGCCTAACAACTACTTTAAGAATTGGAAAATACTAAGCACTTCGCATAAGGACAGATTCCACACTCTACCATGGACAAACACACAGAGCAGTTACTGCAAAAGTGTAACGTGACATTATGAAAGAGACTATCAAGACTGAATCTCACTTCATTGTTTCATTTTGCCCTTCTACTTGCCTGTACTTAACTTGTCTGTCTTATCAGTTGATTGCATGTGCTTTGGGGCAGGGAGTCACTAACTGCACAGCATTTTGAACCACAAAACTTGCAAATCTCATAGTAAACTAAATTATTAACAATAATAGCAAAAGCAACTACTATCTCCGCAAAACCTGATTGGCATTATGTTTATTTTTAGAAGCTACGTTTATGGTTCTTTTTTTCCCCAACACAGAATTAAACACTACAAAACAGATTGCCATTAAATATCTGGATTATCATTAAATATCTAGACCAGATAATTTGTCATGTAAGTTCTTCGCTAGTGACAGGCATTAGTCTGTTGTGTCTTTCATGATGCCAATGCATCAGCTTTCCCAGTACTATTTGTAAAGCATCAGCAAGATTTTGGGAGGCCGTACACCACTGTCACTTTCTTTTCCACCTCATTAATCCTTCAGACAGTTCTGATGAATCCACAAGGAGGTTGGACACCCTCTGTGACACTTGCATCCTCATGAAAGCTCTTTTGCAAAATCAGAAAGGACCCCCTGTTATGTTCATCCATCACTTCAGTGCAACATGCTCTTACTCTAATGCCAGTACTCCTCTGTTAGCCTGCAGCAGGAGAAGAAAGGCTTTGCAGTTCAGTCAGATGGAGCCTGAGGGACAGCCAGGTTGGATATGCAGAGCAAGGCACAAGACTATCGTTCCAGCTAATATATTGACACCTATTAATTCCAACTTCTTGTAAATTCAAATTTAGCAGAACTGCCACTGACATTGCTCTCCACTATTCCTACTCCGATAATAAGGGTTGAGGTGAGGATACTCCTCTATTACTGTCAGCTTTTCAAATTTGCAATGATTTTTGAAGTAGTTAATTTTATTTATCCAGACCATTTTCATTCCTGGAAACGAAGTGGTCTTTATGGCCTAAAGCTCAGGTAGACTGATGCATTGCAATGAGATCTTTCACACTCTTGCAGTAAAACTGCTTTCAAATGAGTGCACAGCTGCCAGTATGTGCTTGATGTATTTGCTTTGAAATTACTACACTATTACCATTGATTCCTCACGCAAGTCATTTTCTGTATGCCAGTGAAATCCCGCAGGATCCTATGCATTTTGTCAGAATTTATTAGAGCTACTAAGAAATTTGTAGTGTTTGCATAAAGAGTCTTTATTAATTCCAGAAAGTAGCCTACAGTAGCCATGTCTAAAAGTGCTGGAACAAAAAATTCTAAAATATTCTCTAGATGACAGTCAAAAATATTATGTGAATCTTCTGTTGCTTGAAAGTGACTCTATTTTACTATAAATACAATCTCCAAAATCAATATATGAGCACGATAAAACACCTGTTTGCCACTCTCTTGCAGCCGCATAATGCAGTCACTACCAGTGTTCTTATCCTTACCCAAAAGCTGTCAGAAAGATTTTCAAGACACTAAAAATTGCCTAAGGAACACAAATGTTTGACATTACAAACAATAACCAACATGGTCAGTATCATGGCTTCTTGTCATTTATATATTTTCTGTTTATGAATGTATCTTATCATCAAATTGCACAACAATCACCTTAACTGTACAAGTAAAATTACTGTATTTTGCTTTTTGTTCTCTTTCTTCCAGAGGTGTATTTTTCTTAGACCTCTTTTGCAAAGCAAAGGTACCATGTCTACTGTTTTATTGCCTTGAAGATCGAGTTTTTACCTTCCTTTACAATTCTGAGCAGTATTTTCTGGTCATTTATCTTTAAGTATTTTTCATGAAGGAATTAAAGGACTATCCTTTATCCACTTTAATTTCCAGTGATTAATAAATAAAACCTTTTCAATGTATCTAACAAGGATATTTGCATCACTGGAGAAAAGGAGGAGAGAAAAACCTTTTCCAGAAATTTTTGGAACACATTTATGGGAAGTTAGTTTCTGCTTTTCTTCTAGTCTTTTCAGTAAATTTTAACCTGAGAAAAGAACTGTTACTACCATATGTTTGGACTCTATCTCATCGTGTATCGTTATGATTTAGAGCTATGCAGTTCATCAAAAAATGACTCAATATGCTCTTTCATCTGCAATTATTTTCAGCTATCATTGTTTTATAATGCCATCCTTCCCCTTTTATCTCTCAAAATACATATCATTCTGACCAGTAAATGATTAGCCTCCACTGACTCACTCAGTGTTAAACTAAAATTTATCAGCACATTCTCCAAGTGACTACGGAGGTCACTTATGATTCAGCAAATATTTTCAAAGTATTCTTTGACTATTGCATAAAAAACCTCAGATATTCAAATTCCCTTATCACAGAGACCTAGAGGAGAGGTCTAATCAATTTTTGTTTCAAGATCTCAACATCCAACAAAACAGAGTGAGAACTTGAAACAGATTCTCCAAAGACCATGACCAAAACAACAAAAAAATTGCTTTCTTCTTGATATTAGATACATATTTGATGAACTTGACAAAGGAACTTTTATATCTAATTTAGATGAAAAAAAAAGAGAGAGAAATCTAATATAATCTTATCTCTTTTATCTTCAGGAGCACTGTTAAAATGGTGATTTTGAATTCTGCTTTTACTGATACCACTCCTTTGTAATTCTTTCCACAAAATAAAGTTTTAGCATTTTAAGATTAATACAGACTAACAGCTTTCTCACACACATATTCTCAGGTGTGCATGCACAAATACACAGGCTGTCCTAGTAACTTACCATTTAGCTCATTTAAGTCATTCCCATTCCTCTGAGCACCTATCAAGTGAGATCTCATCTGCAGGCTTTTAAGATTCTTGTAATGCATTTTGCGTTATTTTTCTTTCCCATTCTTGTGTGACTCACTCATTACTTCAGTCACTTTCACACATTCTCACTAATGCTGTTGTTTTCAATTAAATGCAAATTCAGTACAAGCTAAAATTGTGAGTCTTCAATATTCCTATAGATCTGGCTGTGAAAACAGATTAGCCTAGTGAGGGGCTTTTCATACTGAGAATTCATATCACTTTTTAGTGATTTCGACAAAATGTATTATTTTACGTTAATACATCTGTGGTTGTAGGAAGCAGTACAACACCCATCTCTTTCTTTAAAAGTAACAATCTTCCCTCCTTGGGTCTAGATAATTGGGAAGAATAAATTTTGTCTAATGCTCTGTAGCACCGAAAGTAAACCCTGCAAAACAATTTCTTGCAAAGAGATTAAAAGAAATTCTGTAATCTGATAGCAAAGCAAAATTATGGTAATAGTTTCTGAAGTACTCCATATGTTTCTATTTAATTCCTCTTAGTCAGTACAGACCACCAGCTGGTTTTGGAAAGGACTCTAAGCACAGTGATTTGAATTCCAGGTAAAAGGCAAATCTCTAGGAGAAGCCATCAGTGGGCAGAAAGGTAAGGCTGACTTCATTATTGCTGATTGAAAGAAAAATTACAATACACAGCTGCTTAAGAAGATTCAGACGAAAATGAAATTACTAAATTCCACGGTAGAGCATGGAGGAGTCCCCACTCTTTTCAGAACTCTACAGTAAGGACCCCGACTCCACATCATTTGAATTTTATTTCTCGAACTATGTGGTAAAAACAGATGAAAAAACGCCACAAGTCTGACTGCAATGAAGTCTGCAAACCACAAAAGGATCTGCAAAGTGACTGCACGTTAAGCACTGGTTCTTCAGGAACTCAGATTAGTTCAAACACAGCACAAAAAGGCAAATGCCAAGCCTTTCTGCATTGAGATTCCTCACTTTCTAGAGGCACGGTTTTATGTAACTGTTCATAGACATGTGACATACCACAGGAAAAAAAGAAGAAAACTGAATAAAATGTCTGCAGTGCTTTGATACCATCAGGCTGGAGAGTAGAAGGACAGGCAGAAATACTAGAGAATAGAGTGACAAACTTCTCTCTGCATCGTTGGGAAAACTGATCAATTCAATCAAATCACCAGTTCAGTAACTATAAAAGACAAATAACCTTCCACTGTGGGAGCAGAGGCAGCAGGAAGAAGAAAATGAGAAAAGGCAAGAAGAACAGAGCTCCACCTGGAGACATGTACACAATTTATTTTTAAATTTGTGGCTTCTCTTCCTACTAAATGTCTGATTATTTTTCCTTGGTTACATGTATATTCTTCAGGACAAAGAAGATGCCCTCTAGGACTGCATATGGCTTAGCACACAGCAAACACTGCCACAGAAGTACTTCCCAAGGTTTTGGGTTTTTTCTGCCCCAGTGCCAAATTGCTTGAAACTTATCAATTACAGAATTCTTTTTTTTACTTTCATATAAACACAAACAACAAAAGCACTATTGTGCACATCATTACAATTTACCTCCATCATGCCAAATCCACAGCCTTTTCTACTTTGTAGCTTTTTTTTCCCCAAATACTTATGTCCGGTAGTCAAAAACATTTAAACAAACTGTAAAGTCTTTAAATAAGAGGAGGAAATTAAGTGCACCTAAACTATAATCCATTCTTTGTAGCGCATAGCTCTTCTAAAGTAAAACCAACTGTTTACTCACCATCTTACTGTATCATTTTTTTGACATTTAGTATAAATCTTGGCACTGGCTTTTCATTTCTGATCTTGAATCATTTCAAGTAATTTTAAATAAAAGAGCACAGATCTAAAATTATTTAATTTATTTTCTGTATTATCATCTTGTTCTGCTTTACCATAGTGTTAAGCATGGCTATATTTTAAATGTGTTTAGTTCATTAAGCTAATTTAGGCACTGTAATTCCATCTAACCCAAAAAATCTAATTCACAATTCCTATAAGAAAGATAACTCACACACCTAACAGAGATGTTTGAACCTGCTGCTGCCTTGAGTCTTCCAGTTCATGCTCTAGGTTTTTATGTTTTAACAGGGATCAGTTTGCAATTTATGTAGATCTGTCAGCAGATTCAAATTAAAATTAATTGTCTAAACTTGTAGACTAAAGTTTGCTGTTCTTCACTTAACATTATTGAGATAAGGCTTAAAAGCACAAGAGGAAGGGAGATGTAGGGTTTTCTGAAGCCTATGTACTGTTTCATTGTCAAACTATCATTGTTTTAGGAAGGACATCATCAAAGGCACAAATAGGGATTTGACGGCAATTGAATTATGTGTATTTTTAAAAATGGATCCCTGCTTATAGGAGAAAAATATTGCTTTTACCTTACTGATAAGTGTGACGACATCACCTTCTCGGATTGTGAGTTCATCATCATTCTGTGCTTCATATGGAAATATCACCTTGCAATACTCCTTGGCTGAAAGGAAGAACATCCAATGTGATAAATTATCACTTTATAACAACTGCTTATCCAAGGGTGAAAATCTTCCTAAAACGTTCCACAAGTGTCTCTTTCATTTTCTTGCCATCTTTCTCTTTCCATTTTAGACCTTCATAAACAGCATGAAATATTTAGAAAACTGCACACTGACGAGCATTCCCACACACGTCATCCAGGGACTTGGCTCTGTAGCCCCAGAACCATTATCTCAAATGAAAGTGCTCCAGACGGCAACCTGCCACAAACCATTTCTCTTAGAGTTAGTCTGTATCTGACACTTGCTTCAATAGTTCCACTGGTATGGCCTTCCACCAGATCACATAAATTGGAAGCACAAAGGACCCAGTAGGTTGACATAGCTTATCTATCTCCTGGTGTGTAAGAAAGCAGATATTTCTGCATCTGTGAAGATGATAAAATAATAAATAATTCATTGATAGGTGTAAAGATTTATGGTTGGACTCAGTCTTAAAGGTCTTTTTCAACCTAAGTGACTCTATGATTCTATACCTAAACTTTCTGTACACTTACACTTACCATAGAAGTTTTGAGTATCAGCATAAAGTTTCCTCTTCCCTTTTCCCTTTACTGCCTATAAATAAGGGCATCATCTCAACTTTCATCTGGAAAATACAGGAGCCAGCACTTCTACTCAGAAATCGTAAAAGCAGTTGTCATGAAAAGAAGTTATTTGCAAGATGTTGCTGTGCAACAGACAAGTATGTCAATGTGCCTTACAAATAAAAAGGGAATATGTATTCCAGCTGTTAAATAATGTATAAAAGCATGTGATATTCTAAGACAGCAGATGTAAAAAGACCAAAGAAACACACAGAGAAACTATTGGACCCTTTGTAGAAGGGCATGTGACTTTTAAGAACTGTTCACCTCATTTAAATGTCTCTATTTCAATAACCTCTACCTCTAGTCAACTGTCATATTCGATGTAGAGAAACAGGTAGTTGCAGGCCACAGAAATCAATATCCATTTGAACCAACAGGACCAATTTCTTTATACTTACTGTAAAGAGAACCTGCACGATCACACTTATGGGTATGTATGTGAGGCTCCACTGGAGGGCTGCTGGCTGTAAATACAGTCAGCCTGAGAACTGAAACACGACTAATGGGGAAGAGGAAAGCTCTTCTCCAGTTCACACACTGCTACTCAGAAATAGCATGAATTTTATGTGGCACTGGTTCAAGTAAACAAGAATTTCTTAGGCTTCACAGATTTATTTTCCTGAATACAAAACTTTAAATTTGCCCATGATTGTTAGCACTAGGTTTTCTGGCCCTGCCCTGTACTGGGTCTGGATGGGATGGATTTAATTTCCTTCACAGCAGCAAGCAGGGTGATGTATTTTGGATGTGTGACAAAACCAGCACTGATAACACACCAGTGTTTTGGCTACTGCTAAGTAGTATCCTTGCAGCATCAAGGCCTTCTCGTTTTCACCACACTGCCCCTCTGCAAGTAGGCCGGGGTGGGCAAGAACTTGGGAGGAGACACAGCTGGAATGGCTGACCCAAGCTGAGCAAAGGGATATTCCAGTCATGTAACCTCCTGCTCAACAATCAAAAAGGGTGAACTTGGAGGGTGTTGGTCAGGGAGGCAGCCACTGCTTGGAGACTGGCTGGGCACTGGTCTGCTTGTGGTAGGTGGTGAATGATTGCCTTTGGGTCACCTATTTTTTTCCTCTTTCATTCACTTATTAAACTTATTAAACTGTCTTTATCCATGAGTTTTCTTGCTTTTGCTCCCCGCTGTTCTCTCCCCTACAGGGGAGCAAGTGGCTGGGTGAAGATTAGCGGCTGGCTGGAGTCAACCCACCATAGCCCCTCTGATGTCTCTGAATAAACAAGAGTCAGATGAAGACAACAAACATGATATTTGAAAAAGAAATATGAGCAAGGAAAAAAATAAGCTTCTGTCACAGTTTCTGAGAGCAGGGAACACTGTAAAATAAATATTTGGTAACACTGTCAAACGACTGGGCATGTGAGAACCACCATGTCACAACTAAGATTTCATGCAACAAAAGGGGTTTCTAACTGCTAGTTTCTGGAGAAAGGATTTGGATTTGTCTTCATGGATCCAGCTAGGATGTTTCACCTCCTCACTATCTTGTAGTCAAGAAAGTATAATAACATTTAATGTAAAAGCTGGTGGAAAGTTGACATATACTGACTTAGATCAGGTGCAGAGCAGCGTATAAGAGAAAAATGAGATTCACCACACTTTTACACTTCAGTGTGTATGCTTCTTTAAATAGTTTCTTTTTTCCTATTCTGAGAGTACCTGCATCCTGAAAAACAGCTTTGCTGAATAATAGATTCAATGTAATGTACAGAGGTGATGTAGATAGAATACCATACTAAGGAAGCTGACTGCTGCATATTCATGGAAGTCTCTGGTTACTGGAAACAGACTTAACAACTCTTTTTTGGATACTGAACAGAAGCCAGGCTAGGTTGTCAGAGGCAAACACCACCTAGGCCCAAGGAGGATCATTCCTGAGTATCAATTCTCAAGTGCATAAATTGCTCCTCCATTCACTGTGTTATCTATACACTGTATAATCCAAAGATTAGATAGAAAGCCAAACATAACACACAGCTAATCAACAGAGAACAACAGCCACTATACCACAGTAACAGTACTATTCTGACAGGATGCCAGTGGTGCAACTCTCACCCAAGGCATGGATGAATCCCACATGTTTCAGGTTAAAAAATGATTTGAACAGCAAGTGTCTCCATGGGGTTTGTGTCTCTCGAGTCCTATAACAGGCAATCCTCCCTCAGCTCCCCTTTGCTATATGAAGACTGTAAATCTGAATAATCCTTCAAGATGAAGACCTTTACAAACTAGGGTGGAAAGAAGGTTGTGAAAAAGTCAGTATATAACCAGAAAAATGCTCTCTTTCACTTTTTTTTAAAATATTTTCCTATGAAAGTATATGTCAATGTGGATCTCACAGTAAGTGGCTGTCAAAAACAGCAAGACTTTAACCAAAGAATTCATAGTCTTTCACACACAGCAAATGGCTACGCATCTTTGCCTTCTAGTTTTGATGTCAAGAATTCTGTTCTCCCCTGAGCTGTTCACCGTCCCTACTATGCTCTTTTTTTTTTTTTTTTTAATATCCAGATAGCAGAGAAACATGGAATTTAATTACAGAAAAATGCCAAAAAAGCAGATCCTAAGCTCAGCCAAATACTGATGAAGTTCATAAAAGGCAAGGAGACAGTCTTGTGAGAGGCACCAGAGGAAGCTGGGGGAGGCTCACGGCTGCCCCATGCACTGAAGGTTGGCACAAGAACAGAGAGTGAAGGCACTACTGTGGAAAAAATACATGGTGTATGTACAGTGGAAGTCTGGACTCCTTGAGTGTGATTTGCACTGACATACACTAAGTCAATATATTCCCCTTCCTAACAAGGGTCCTGTGGATCACGCTGCAACAGAGCTAGGTCTCGACAACACGAATGGGTTTGGAACAATATAAGTGACTGGACAAAGTCAGCTTTCAAACTTCTCCTAAAGGAATGGTAGATGAACGTGATAAAAGTAAGTAAAAGCAAAGCCAATAGGACTCAAAATAATACAAACCTTTAAAATCAGATGAATAAAAGCAGAGAAGAATCTAATACATTATGTCGCCTTGGTACTAAAATTGTCATTTTTCAGCAGAGCGTGATACTGCAAGAGGATATGGAAGAATTTAATTTCAATAGATATGTTTAAGTAGGAAGGAAGAAAAGATAAAAGAAAATACTACTTTCAGACACAGCACTGAGAGACCAACTGGAACTCGCTGAATGTGGGGTTTTTCCAAGTGGGAAAAAAACCAAACCAAACAAACAAAAAAAACCAGACACCAAAAAAACTAAAGGTCAAAATAATATATTCTATTACAAGTGTGGTAAATAGACAAGCCAAATTAAAGCTTCAAACTAAGATGACAATACTAAGTATCCCTCAATTGCAGGTGATAAATCTTATTTTTATATTTGACATCTAATGCTGGGTTTAAAGATGGTTCTTCAATAAGATGGTTCTTCTATAAGCCTCTCTTTTTTCCTCTGACCTATAGACATTTAAAAAAAATACCTGCTAATAAACCCCCAACAGCAGACATCTTGGAACCAGTAAGGGAGGAGAAAAGATGATACTGATGAGCTTTTCAGTCTTCATGTATTAATTCAACAATAATTTACCCTGGCAGATCACTCAGTCTCTCCCTGAAATCTCAGAGCTCCTCTCAAGCAAAGGAGAACAACCTGCCATGGGCAATGGGCATTGCTCAGTGAACTGAGCGAGCAGACAAACCTTACTACACATTTTACAACTCAACAGCCGGGATCTAACGCAGAGTGTTCAGCTTTGGCCCAACATATTCTGAACTGAGAGAGCTTGGGCTAGGTATAATCCCATTTGAAAATGTGTGCCTTGTCTACATCCAAGGGCAACCACCTCAAGGGTATGTGTGGTTATGATGGATCTTTTTGCAATCCCCACAGAAAACCCATATGCTCTGAAGTGCCGGCACACCAACACACGCAGCATAGGGAATAAACAAGAAGAATTAGAGATCTGTGTGCAGTTGCAGGGCCATAACCTCATTGCAATTATAGAGACATGGTGGGACAGCTCACATGACTAGAATATTGTCATGGAAGGCTATGTACTTTTTAGGAAAGACAGACCAGCAAGACAAAGTGGAGGAGTTGCACGTTATATGAGAGAGCAGCTCGAATGTCTTGAACTCTGTCGGGGGCAGGGGGGTGGGAGCGGGGATGAAGAATGAGTTGAGTCCTTATGGGTAAAAATTAAGGGACAGGTTAACAAGGGGGACACCGTTGTGGGTGTTTACTACAGGCCACCGGAGCAGGAAGAGGAGGTTGATGAGGCTTTCTGCAAAGAGTTGAAAGTAGTCTCATGATCATATGACCTCGTTCTCATGGGAGACTTCGATCACCCTGACATCTGCTGGGAAGACAACACAGTTAAGCACACACAGTCCTGGAGGTTCCTATAAATCACTTATGATAACTTCTTGACATAGGTGGTGGAAGAGCCTACAAGGAGAGATGTGCTGCTTGACCTTGTTCTAACAAACCAAGATGAACTGGTTGGAGATGTGAGGGTTGGGTGCAGTCTTGGCTGCAACTACCATGAGACGGTGGAGTTGAGGATCTTGTGTGAAGGAATTTTCCAAGGTATTTCCAAGCTGTGAAGCAGGGCAATAAGTGGGACTAATCCTATAGACTTCAGCAGAGCGAACTTTGGCCTCTTCAAGGTCCTGCTTGGAAGAATCCCATGGGATAGGGCTCTAGAAGGTAGTGGGAGGTCCAAGAGAGCTAGCTTATATTCAAACACCACTTCCTCCAAGCTCAAGACTGATGCATCCTTACCAGCAAGAAATCAAGTAAAGGGAGTAGGAGGCCAGCATGGATGAGTAAGAAGCTTCTGCCAAAACGCAGGTGGAAGGATGTTTATGTAATGTGGTAAAAGAGACAGGCCACCTGGGAGGAATACAAGACGGCTGTTAGAGTATGCAGGGATGCAGCAGGGAAGGCCAAGCTCCACTTGGAATTAAATCTGGACAGAGATGTCAAGGACAACAAGAAGGGCTTCTTCAAGTACATCAGCAGCAAAAGGAAGATTAGGGAAAATTAAGGTCTGCTCCTGAATGAGGTGGGTGCCCTCGTGACAGATGATACAGAGAAGGCAGTTACTGAATGCCTTTCTTGCTTCCATCTTTACTGCTAAGACTGGCCATCAGGAATCCCAGACCCTGGAGGTAAAAGAGAAAGTCTGGAGAAAGGAAGACTTTCCCTTGGTTGAGGAGGATCAGGTTAGAGATCGTTTAGGCAAACTGGAATTACTGAAGGGAGTCTAGTAGTGGGCTACAAAGATGATCATGGTTCTGAAGCATCTTTCTTATAGGGAAAGACAGAGGAAGCTGAGTCTGTTCAGTCTGGAGAAGAGAAGGCTGAGAGGGGATCTCATCAATGTTTATAAATATCTCAGGGGTGGGTGGCAAGAGGA
This sequence comes from Nesoenas mayeri, assembly GCF_963082525.1. Classification (NCBI taxonomy): domain Eukaryota; kingdom Metazoa; phylum Chordata; class Aves; order Columbiformes; family Columbidae; genus Nesoenas; species Nesoenas mayeri. The sequence continues at coordinate 107,311,740 of NC_137541.1, forward strand.
TGGGGCCAGACTGTTTTCAGTGGTGCCCAGTGACAGGATGAGGGGCAACGGGCACAGACTGAAGCACAGGAGGTTCCATCCGAATATGAGGAGAAACTTCTTTACTCTGAGGGTGCCAGAGCACTGGAACAGGCTGCCCAGAGAGGTTGTGGAGTCTCCTTCTCTGGAGACATTCAAAATCCTCCTGGTCACATTCCTGTGCAATCTGCTCTGGGTGAACCTCCTTTAGCAGGTCAGGTAGACTAGATGATCTCCAGAGGTTCCTTCCAACCACAACCATTCTGTGATCCTGTGATTTTTGAACGGTACTGACCCAACTAGGCTAGGTACAATGACAATACAACAATAAGCATCTTCTCTGCCCATGTCCCTTCTAGTTCTGTCCTTTGGAAACAAAGCCATTGCTGCCTGCCCTGACAGAATCCAAGGCCACAGGGTGACATGCAATTCCCCTTCTCAGCATCATCCTTGTACGTCAGAAGCTGGAAGAAGAAGCAGCAGCCAAGAACTAGATATTCATCTCAAGTGGGCTGTCACTGCCCACATTTAATTGAGGAAAAAAAATCTCAGGACCATCCTAAACACTATGAATGGGCAATCCTCTAAAAAGAACAGGATTTTTTACGGGGACAGTTAACATGCATGTCCATTCAGCACCTTATGTCCCACAGTCTGTCCCGAGTTCAAAACGTGGTTTATATAATACAGTCTCAAGCCCGCCCAAAAAATCATTGCCTCTAAGAGGAAAAACAATAGCAAGAGATAACATAGCAAGAGATAACATTCCTACAGAATACAGCTGCTGCATTACCTAGGCCATTGCAAGCACTATATTTCACCCACAGAATTCAGTGGCTCAATGAGTATTTATAATTGCAGTATAAAGCACTGACGTCAACATACAGACCTTCCATAAGACTTGGGGTCCTGCAGTACTGTAGCAGGTAAATTCATTTGTTTATACTTTGAGAGATTGGTTAAATATTATACTGCTCAAACTAGAACTGAGTAAATTCCATTTACTGTACCAGTGGACCCTGTTCACTTCAAAAGCATGCCTCTTCTATTTGTTCTCCTGCCAGGCCCTTAGAATGAGCTGTGACATTCAAGACAGCAGTCCACAGACAAACATACCTTCAAGTTTAAATTTCACAGGAGACAGCGACTCTGGAATTTGCTCTTCCTCTTAGGCCACAATGACACAGTTTCCTCCTCTTATCTCTGCTGCTGCTTCCTTGTTGTGAATCAAGAACTGTTCCACCCCATGGCAAGATTTCCTCCATCTCAGGTAAGCTAACCACTGGGCTGGATTCACCCTTACAACTTTTCAGAAATTGATTATTTATTTTTATTTTAGTAAAACAACCAAAAAACCCCTGTATAGTTGATTTTTAAGGCTTAAATATTTCCCCCTGATTAAGCCTAACTCATACTCCAATCAATAGGAACACTAACAGTAATACTAAGTAAGAAAACAAGCAGCTTCCTCTCTTTAAATATTGCTCATAACATGTGTCTGAAATAGAATAAAATGTACAAAATCTAGTGAAAAATTACATCATTACCAAAAATACAAATCAGATTAAAAAAATCCAAACACTGCACTCAGCAGAATTTGGTGTTACTATTAATCGCTACACTCAAGACTCATAAATGGATCGCACTAGTAAATATTTTCACAGAACTTCAAGAGATGCAAACTGTTGAAACATCACCTCACCAAACAAAAAATAGAAACAGAACTAATTAGAGCCCCATTCATCCAGATTCAGCTACTCCTTATACCTTCTACCATCATGCAAAAAGATAAGTTGCTTGCTAGGATTTTGGTATTCCTGTGCAATAGGTTAACACGAATTGTAAATAGTCAGTGAGTGGAGTAATCAAATGAAGTGCTGGAGTTAATGCATTCTGTGACTTTACTGGTTTGTTGTCTGCTTACACTCATTTTTGCAATCTCAGTAATCTGCAATAGTTGTCTCAGACATTGTAGATATTTTTGCTTTGCTGAATTTTAGAATCCAACAGAGCTACTTAAAAATGTATATATATTTGCTACAATATTGCCTTTCCACCACAAGCCACTTAAACTAAAAGCAATCTACTTCATAGAAAAAAAACAATGTCTCACCCCAGAGATAGAATTATAAACACACACGCATGCATATGCCATCCCAGCTATGTAAAAGAGATGGAAATTCAACAGCAGAATAATTCCCCTTGAAGTCTAGGCACCCACAAACCTAAATTAAACAGCTCTCCCCTCTTCTCTTCAAAGATGCATTCTTTCATTCCTAAAAGGTTACTGATGTTTTCCAAGGGACCACTCTAACTCTGTAAGGATTTGTGCTTTCACTGTGCTCCCTCTTTGAGCAAAAGTCCTCATTGGCCCTGAAGAGTCACCTGTTTGTCCCCCAAATTCTTAAGCCAATTTTTAATGGAGATGTTGAGAGATGCACCTATAGAACATACTGCTCTGTCACTTGCTCCGACCAACTCATCTCATTGCAGAACTTAGGTCATTTTGCATACACTAACAGCAAATGGTGAGCACATCAAGTGTCTTGCTGCAAATCACTGCTCTATCACGTAAGAAAAGCTATAAGAAAAAAGCAGACTCAAATCAAGATGTGGGAAGAGTCAGTAACCATCACTTCATGCTGAAGCCCCTGTGGCCAGAGAGAAAAGATGCTACTGCTCCCTGTTTCCTCTCTCAGCAGGTTCTTTTACAGTGCAACTGAACTTTTTTTATCCATTTGAGACTAAGGAATAACAGCATCAGTCACAGAAAGGAATGAGTGAAACATGAAAAATTGTAATATTCTTCTACGACCATAATTTCTCTCATGCTTGCAGCATACATCTCCACCAGTAATCTCAAGGGAATGTAAATCACATATCCAAAAGCTTCCCCTCCATACTGAGTTGAATTTATGGATCTTCTGTTTCTTGCTGCTTCTTTGGAGAATAGCGCATTATCTGTTTTATTCAGCAATTTAAGACTCCAAGGAAGACCGGGATTCTACCATCCTCGGCAAAAGTGAAAGCAGCTGAGGTGCAAGGTGGAATGATACTTCTATGCTGAACACTACAATTAGAACATTCATCAGTTCTCTGAGTCTGCAAACTTCCTTGGATTCAATGCATTTTCAAGCTTGGTCATGGCAGGTTTTTAGAAGAAAAAAAAAATGGAGAAATGACAAACAGTGATAGACCATAGTCCTATGCCAGAGTCAGATTATATTCATCTTGTCTGATTATCAGACATTAACTGCTAGTACTGCAGGGAGGAAAGTCCAGGGGGCCACCCTTTCTGATGGCACCTGCACTCAGACCAGCTTAACCTGCTCAAGCTGCAGGCTGGGAAAGGTAATTACAAACCACAATGGTTCAGGAGCCCTGCTCTACACTACCAATTTGCACATTTTTCAGTATTTCAAGTTCTCTCTTCCTCAGGGCAAGATCTCTCGCAGTACTTCCCGTTAACAGCCTGGTGACACAAGGGGAACAAGGTAAGAGGATGCAGCAAGCCAATTAGTGTGAGGCACCTAATGGACAATAACCCACTAAAAGCTGTTTTAAACTGCTTTTGCAACTCTGGTAAAGAGGCAAAACAGGTCACAACCATATACTTTCCTCAGACAGCCCCTGCTCTGCTGCTCCAGATGTTTCCCTTCCTATGTCTATATGTGTTCCAGTTCTGAGACAAAATGTTATCTGCTGACTACCTAAAAGGATAAACACATCAGAGAAGAACTGCACCAGACTTAAAAACCTCAACACTTTATATTATACTCAGTTTCTTTTCTAAGGCATGGTTGTGTTTTCTGCCTTGTTATTATTTTCTTCCAGAATCCATAACATTTACTTGTAACTTTACATAAATAAAATAAAAATATGGAGAATATATATCTGTAAGTTATTTGTATTGTATATATCTGTAAGCTATTAATAGCTACATTTGCCTTCCTAGAACAGCACTGAGATCTGCCTAAAAGATTTAATTATTGCTTTTTGTTTACTAAGCATTGAAATGACAAAACCAGAACTGAAGTTCTTGGACACTTCATTTCCCATACAAACTATACCACCCACACAGATTATTGCTGCCATATAAAAAGAGGAAAAAAACAAGGGCACTTTTTCTATGGTCTACCTACAAGTTACAGCCTGAAGTTAAATCTTATTCAACTCTGATTAATTCCAAAGGACCCTCAAGGCTGAAAGATGATCATATAATTTAATTTGATTTTTGGTGGCAGAAAACTCAAGGTAGGATTACCGGAGCAAAAACAATTCAGGGGATTCTGTGAAACAAAGCATTCTGTCTACATACTGCCTACTCAAAGTTTATCTTAAATATATATATCTGCATTGTCGCTTTTCATATATAGAGGACACTCTTTCAACCAAAACCGGAGAAAAGTGTTCAGCTTGGTTTTAAGAGGTTTAATAGCACAAAGTGCAAAGAAGAAAAAACTATGAAACCTACTTTTTGTTCTGCTGTCCACTTCTATTTTTGTTGGCTCCTGAGTTGCTGTGGCTGGAGGTAATTTCTTCCCAACACTCTGAAAAAAAAGTAATTATTCTCCTTTAAAATTTGCAGGTTCAGTTAAAAGTTGGATAACATAAAAATTGTACCAGAAATACAAAATACAGGAGTAGAAAAAGTACACTAAAGAAACAGAGGCAAGTTAAACTACATTTAGGTTTGTCTGTGGGGTTTTTGTTACCTTTTTTAAAATTATAAAGAATTCATAAAAATTTGATCTTCAAATTTTCCGTTCAGAAAAATGTTTACTAATGTTTTTAAACATTAACTGCTTAACACAGTTTCAGGGAAGACTCACAGAAGCTTCATTGGTGCACTGCATATGTGACGAAATTACTTAAGGAAAGGTGCCATTCAGTACGAAAAGTAAAACTGAAACAAGAGTGAGGGAGAAAAACCTTTGAGTTCTCTCCATACAAAGAGCATCCATTTCAGTAATTTTAGACAGAGTGTGATTTTAAAGTTGACAACACCTCTATCAATGGTTTCCATTTTTGTTTATTTTTAGCAAAAATAACTTACTGAGGAGTACTGCAATAAGCAATAATCAGCTTCAGACAGGTAAGCTGAAAGAACAGTAAACAAACACTATCTGCCCCCAACAAAATAAAATAAAATTGGTGACATTCGTCTTTTTGTATCTTCACCAACAACTATATTCATGCTATCCCGTCTCTCACTCAGCTTTTCTCCCTATCAAGAAAGCTGTCTAGTTGAGGACATAAGTGTAATTATTACTTGTTTATACAGATACATAGAGTACTCAAAAATCCTAGCTGTAGTTGCAACATCCTTTGCTGGTAAGGTATGCATAAACATCACAAAAACTCCTCCATACTCCAGCGACCTTCTGAGTAAAAGCTAAGAGACAAGAGACCCAAAATTTACTCTTGAAGGCACTGAGGACCTCTTGGGAACCACAAGGAAGACACTGGTCAATATGAGAAGCAATAGGAGTACAGCACATCAAGTAGTTAAAAAATTTCAAGGTGTATAAAGAACATGAAGAATCATTTTGTACACTAACTGTGTCAAGATTTTTCTAGGAAAAGGAGTAAAATAGACACACAGGGATTTTAGGCAGGCAAAAGAGCTTCTCTGGAAGAGAAGTTTTGAGAGATGTGCACAAGACAGTGATCCAATTTGTGTTGACATGTAGGACAAACTATGAATTGCAATACCCTAAGTGTCCCGTTGCAACTTAACTTGCAGATGGCAGCAGAAACAACTGACCTTCTGATGAGCTTGCAACTCTACCTACAATCCAGAGTTTGTGAACTGCTTAGGAAGCAACAAAACTCTACAAAACCTCTCAACTTCTTTGCCAAGATGGGAATGAGAGACAAGAAGTGTCTGAAGCAGTGATTAGGGACGTAACAGAAAAAGAGGAGATGGCAGACTCCTGCAAATCAGGAGAGGACAAAACTAAGAAAAGAGCATGACCTGGCTGTGCTGAAGAAGCTTAAAGTCAAAAAGGATGACAATGAAGAGTTGACTCTGAGATGTAGCTGGAAAGCAGTGAAAATTGTACTGGAATAGACGTAATGAAGAATGTGATGCTACTGGGCATTCACAGACATAAAAGCACCGAATGCCTTCAAGATGAAAGTAAGACTGGGAAGACAGCCTTTGGTTCAGAGGCAAACAGAGCAGTTCAAGATAACTGCACATTTTGGTACATGCTTGTTCATGATCAAACCTTTATTTGCAGTTCAGCTTCATAAAATAGTCTGGAAAATGATCAGAGCACATACTCTAAACTGCACTGCCATTTAACTCAGAAAGGAATGTTTACTAAAGGAATAACAAACATTTAATTTAGGGGAGTTTTTCTTTTTTAAAAAATGCAATTGTTATTCAAGAACAATTAATTAAAGGAAAGCATTTGGTAATTGCTTTATCATACATGAATCATTGATCTTATGCCATGAAACCAAAACTCAGATAAACTCGCAACAAGCTAAAATTTAACAAGGTAAATACCACAGCAAAAGGAAAGGAGGAAGAAACCAGTGCATCCCAGTGGTAGGGGATGCTGCAATGTAATTTCTTCATTTCTAGAAGCAGAGTAATTGTAAGAGCAATGCTTGAAAACTCTCCAACTGTTTACATCACACGTACTCCCATACTGGTCAAATATTTACCAAATTTACTACTGGCTAGGAGAAGCAGGCAAACCAAACTTAAGTCCTTGCTGATCAAACACACATCTCCATGACACAGACTTTTCTTCTCAGGGTTTAGTTACTATAGGGTATTTTGGTCTCTCCTCCAGTTGAACGCTGAGCATAATTTATCAAAATCTTTTTCGCTTCTAAAAAACAAAACATGGCAGCAAAGAACACTTTAATTGGGTTGAAATGAATTTTCAATATAATTCTTCCTCCTCTTCTGTTCTTCCTTCATGTAAGAAGGTCATTATATTTCAGAAAAAAAAATGTACTCCAAGCCCTTCTAAACACACTGCAAAATACTGATATACAACTCCAGTTTTCGCATTATTTAGTCTTCCTTATTCCTATCTATGAGGCTCAACATTCCCAAGAAGCAAGCAGATCTTACCCCTTCAGGGCACAGGCACAAAACAAGATTTAGAATTTGAAGGACTTTTTGGGCATCTAGACACTCCAAATCCAAGAGCAGGATCCTCAACTTTGCCAGGCATCCCATGATATCTCCCAGGATGAACCCTCTATCTCCATTTACCTAACTCCATGATTTTGTCAATAATGTTTGTAATAAAAACTCACACACAGCATGAACCAGAAGGCCCATAATGACCCCGTCTCAGCAGTGCCCTAATCACCAGGCTGCGAAGACAAGTGAAGTTCTTCATTTTCTCTCTAGTTCCGTATATCTTCAGTTCTCAGCTGTAGAATGGTTTCAGCACCAGCAAAAATGGCAGCGTATTTCCCTCGCCTTTGTATCTCTATCCTGGTGGTTCAGAGACACTCCTGAAGAGTACCATTTCAGATTCCTTCTATCCTACTCCAGTATGCTGATTACCAGAAATCTCACCTCTAAATGTTGGCAGCCAGCCTTGTTTCACTTACGTTACTCCATAGATCTCACTCTAACTTGCTTAGTCTTGTCACACAAGAAATGTGGTGGAAACAGGGTTCAGATTTCCTGACTCCAAGCCTAGGTTGACTCCGAACACACAACAGAACATATCAACAGAGCAGGCAGAATCTTGATCCCACTATTTCTGCAAGGCATGTATAATTGGATTATTTAGCTGTCAGACACAAATCCCCCTAATCGCTTCACAAGTGAATCCAAAAGATGAAAGGGGATGAAGTGCCCTCTTGCTGCAGAAATAGCTGATAAAAGTATGAATAATGACCATGATTTGGTGTATAGATATTCAGAGAGATAAGACAGATTTAAGAGCAACCTGCCAGTCTTAATGCTTGGTTTTATGAAGCCAACGGAAGGACAGCCTAGCACTAAACAACAGGTTCCATTAGCAGAAGAGGCCTTGATGGCCTCCAGTTTCATAAACTGGAAATCCCAGTCTCTGCAGACCAGTTTCCTCTGATACTGAATTAACAATGATTACAAAAGTGCCTGAGGTGGCACACAAAGTCGTGTGAATGAGGTCACAATACAATCTAAACAGTCTCATTTCCTTTCATTTATGTATTTTGGCTCAACAGCAATCTCTAACAGCAGAGAGCAACACAAGAGAATCAGAGCACATAATGAGCAGCATACAAGTGAGATTTTCTCACTTGAGGGCACTCGGGCCTTTCCCCACAACTATTCAACCCTGACCAGAGGAAGAAAAGTAGACCTGTGATCAAGTTTCCTCCTTCAGGATGTTTTAAAAATATATTTCAGGGTTTTCTGTTGTTATTGAAAACTGACTTGTCTATTTACTTTTGTTATTCAGATTGTGTGTCTCTAGAACATTTCATCTCAAAATTCAAATGGAATTGTCACTTGTCCACCAGCTATGTCTATATAGAAGATTTTGCTATGCTTCTTTGCAACAAAGGAACATACTTCTCCTTTGACTCTCCATTAACAAATATAAGGCTCTCCAAGCAACAGCTTATTTACTCAGGAATAAGTAGGAAAAAAAAAAAAAAATTAGCCAGCATGAGTATTTATTCTGGAAAAAGTATTGAAGTCTACACTAGATAAAATATTTTGAAACTGCTACTTGAAATGTAACTCCTTGAAGATATTCTTAAGGAATACATCAGACATTAAAGAATTCATAAAAATCGGCTGTATGAGCTGGAAGCACTCATGTGTTTAAGCTTAATATAGTTTATCAGTTTGAATAGTGAAAATACAACAATATGCACTGATGTTTTATACAGGAGAGGAAAAGAGAGTTATGTATGCTGAGAACTTTTAGAATTACAGAAAATCTCAGTGATTAGGTCAGGGGAAAAATGTGCCCTGTTTCTTTGACCACAATACTTCCTTTTAACATTCAACTGCTATTTTAGAATGTTGTTTATATGCATGAGAAATTTTGTCTATAGGTTACGTGCAAATCTGAGGCTCCTATTACTGACAATATAAAAGTTGTATCCTTCAATGTATTTTTAACAGTCCATTTTGTAACTGAGAATATTTTTTCACAAAGAAGCAGAAATGGTCACTATATTGTTCCAGTTCTGGATGAACAGCAGCATAAACAAGCTTCTCACTGACTATGTATAATGCTGGTGTTGTGAAGGGGGAGCCAAATTAACTTCTATTTTGCTAATATGCTTTAAGTGCTTCAGGAACTTCATCAAGTCCTTTATTCATCCTACCTGATCTAAGCTAAATTTTTAAAAAATTGGAAGAGCCTCAATATAAAAAACCCAAAGGTTTTCAGATGTCAAAATGCCCTTACTCTGTCAGAGATAAAATAAAAGAACCGTCCAGAATTTCAATTTTTCCCATGATACCAACATCCAGCTCCACATAAAGTACTTTCTGTGACAGCGTGATCAAGTATTGTTGTCCTGGGGTTTCCCAAAAGGACAGAGTTAACAGTTCTCTTAAAGGGTTACTGCATGGCACTTCAAAGAGGGTAACGGCAATTTTAAGAAACCTTTTCAGAGAAAAAAATTCTTTAGGGAAAGTGTGATTAAGCACTTACCTCACATTTGAATGCCTCGGTAATGTAAAATAGCTTATAGCTTCTTCATCTGTACCTACCTTCCACCCCCCTGTGCTTTGGTGGAAATACCATCCATATGCTTCTGAACCGCAATAATAATTATTTTTTAATACCAACTAGATATTATATCTGCCCAGTGCACACCCAGCTAATATAGAGAGCCTCAGCTGCCCAAGCTGCACACATTTCTAACACTGCCTAAGAGAACGTTCCAGCCGCAACACAGAGTAATTTCCTTAAAACTAGGTTAGGTGAATGAATGGGCCAGGAAACAAGTGTTCATCAAATCCTCGAATACAACCAGACTGTTGCAAGCACAGGCAAGTAAAATCCTTTTTTATTCTCCTGCCCCTAGTTTACTCTAAGTATGAGCAGAGAGAGAGGATACCTCATAACTGGTGTCTCAAAGGTGTCTCATAATTCACTTGCTATGAGCAAGAGACAGGAAACAGCCTGGTCACCACCTAAGCCCACCCAAAGATGGCCATGTCCCCAGGGAGCCACCCTTGGCCGTGGATTCCTGCCACCACTCCTCCTCTCGGCCGTGGCATTAGCACGTCTCTGTGGGGAGAGGAAGGAATTAATCCATGTAAAAAAGTATTGCAGAGGGTAAGGAAGACCAAAATAGAGTTTTAATGTTATCTGCTTCACTAAACAGCTGCACAAACATTTGGGTAGAACTGTGGCAGGAAAATTTATGGTCATAGGGATAAGGTGGAACTCTAAGGTGCAGTGCTTCTTTATATCAGCTTAAGCTCACCAGGAAAGCATGGTGAGCATGGCACAGTGTGCTGTAACAGATCCTGGAGCCAGCACGTCACATTTTGACTATGCTCAGGGCAACCCAAGGAAAGGCTGCAGTACTGCTGACCTTTACATCATTCAAAAGACAAAATATGAATGACACTCAAGTACTCAGCTCTACATACCAGATGATACTCCCATGAAGAATGGGTGCCCTGACCACAGGATCAGCTATGGCACACACTCACAGAAACTTTTTAGCTGGATGTTTGGCAAATATTTCACAGAATTCAGACAACAAAGCAATTAACGTATTTTTAAATTTCATACTATAGTTTATTTTCCCATAGTCAAGCTATATAATATTCTACAGGACAATCTGAAAATAAGGCATTTTCACATAGTCCATATTCCAGCACACTTAAGTGCAGTTTTTCCAGCTGATGTCTATACTAGATGACTTTTGGACTTGGATGAACATAGGCCTTCTGAATTACAGCATATCTTTGTAAAGAAATATATCATTTTTTTCCTTTTGAGAAAGATTTTACCCATGAAAGTTTTTACCCTTCTAGAGCAAGATTGCAAACCCCTGTATTTAGGTGCTGCAAAGGGCATATGAACTGCTGGCACCTTAATCCTCTCTGTCTAGACAAAATCAGCAAATCTCTAAATAACAGATGTCCCTTCAAATAAAATCCTGGTCTTACAAAGCAAAAGAGCAAAGCTTTCATCCCATCGGAACTCCTTGAAAATGAACATCATTTCAGCCATCAGCATGACTCTTACCACAATTAACAAGTTTGGACAAAGCAGACAAGTTGTCTGAAGTCAACAGTGAAAAGGTGAAGGCCCTGTAACTGTTCACGAACATCAGTACTCTGGGAAAAGGCCACTACGCCAGCACTGCTCTAGAGGAAAGCAATGTTCAAGTAGTCAGCAAGGAAATCCTGCTTGAATGTTAAAGGATTTGGGAATTAGGGTGATGCACAGAAAAACTAAAGGTATCTCGGGGAAAAATGTTTCTTGGTGTTCACACAGAAACATAGGTTTTTACCAAATACAAAGGTTATTTCTTGAATGCAAAAGAAAAAGGGGGGTAAGGGGATAATGACACAAAAATAGTATGCCAGTCTAAAGCCTACTACAATACTCTAATTCTCATTCCAGAGAATGGTAAATAGGTTGTAATTACTTTACACCATAGTTGGTTCACTTGGTGCCCTAGAAATAGAGTGCTGAATGTCAGAGCATCTTACAGCTGCTGTATCTGTCATCCACTGTGATGGCACTGGAATCCAAGCAGACAAGCAAGTAAACAAAGCAAAGGAAACAGCACAGAGGTCTCCAAAACAGAGAAATTTTAGAACAAAATCTGATTTTGCGGAGGCTTTGTTTTCCAGTTCATCACAGATGCTTATTCTTCTTATGTAATTCCTTTTTACAGTTGAAAAAAAAAGAAGTAACTCTACCTGTTATAATCGTTTAACGTCCTTAAACTACATCAAGCCTAAGAACAATTGCACTGATTATTTAAGGACCAGTCACATTTGATTTTATTAAAAACTATTTTATTTTTCAAAATAACTGTAACTTCTAAAATTTTTAATGCAGGAAGTTACTGGTGCTTTACTTAATAAGATCAAAAAGTATTTGGAAACCAAATACAAAGACAACCTATAAAATCACTTACTGGGACAGAAAATAAATTATTTATGTGGTTCTGAATGTTCAAGACAAAATAAGACCACGGTGAAGGTATGACATACAGCAGAAAGGGAAGGGATAAAGGAAGACTGGGACAATTTAATCAATTTATGTCCACATTCCTTGATGGCTCAGAGTTTGTTACTCCTTCACATTTTATTTGATAACAACAATTAAATGTCTATAAAAAATCCACTATCTTTATACAGAAACAATGGACTTTGAAACACATAGCTGTTAATATTTTGGAAAGAAATAAGGAGCAATGGAAAGAGCTATCAAAATATATCCAACATCTAGATCATTGTGTGCAGTTCTCACCGCATTTCCCCTTCCTTACACATAACCCACCTCAGTCCCTAAAGAAACTGGAAAAGACAGGAAGTCACCAAGAATGATCAAACTTATGGAACACATTTCTCATCCTGGAAAAAATACGTCTATGAAAACCAGGAGTGGTACTGAGAAGGCAGTTAGGGAGGACTCCCTCATTATCTCTTCCAATAATAAGAATTAAGGACTATTAGACTAAATTAGCAGGTACCACATTCAAAACAAACAAAGGGAGGGAACTCCTTTCCACAGCGTGTGATCCAGCTGAGTGGAACGCCTTCACAGGCGTTATAGATGCCAAAATGTTACATGCAATGAAAAGGTGACTACTTGACTTGATGAAGAAAAAAAATCCACTAGGGTTATTAAACGCAAAGTTCAAAATGACTAGAGGCTGTGAAGACACTGCAGGAATTTCTCTGTACGTTTACCCTGCTCTTACACTCTTCCCTAGGCTTCCAGTATTGACCTCTGTTTGGAGGCATGATACCAGCTCCGGCACAATTCTGATCTCAACTACAGATGTCTCGTGACCTTCAGATTCCCTGGAAATCTCATTGTTGAACATACGGAAATGGAATATTGAATACGGTTCACTTTGGATAGTAAATTTAAATAAAGCAAGGTGACAAAAAAACAAAGTGATAACACAAGGGAAACTTCAAAAGATTACTCCAACTTTTCTCTCCCACCAAACATTATCAAACAAACTTTATGTTTTTCAGCTAAAAAGAAAACAGAACCGTAGGGAGAACAAAGATATATGGAGAAAATAATTAGAAAAGTCTTCAAAATTATAAAGCAATAACTCTTACAGGTTAATTTAAGTCCTCTGGTTTATAAGCCACTACAGAAGTTTTCAATGGAGAAAATGCTTTATGGCATGTAAGTCTGTTTTCCTAGGCCCTCTTTTGTAGTTCTCAAAGAAGCAGAGAAAACCACTGTGAGTCTAAAAGATTATAAAAAGGAAACACAGGATTGACAGTCAGCTACTGTAATGAAAAAGACAAAGCTGCTGTACAGAAATACACATTGACATTTCCTGTTTAGCCACCTCAAACTTCTGACCTGCAAGATGGACTACATCTACCACAACACTATCAGTGAAGCGCTGGGAACAACTTACCGACCTCCTGAATAGATTTGACTCTGTCAAGCAGCCGGAAAAGGCTTGAACAGTCTCTGACTTTCTCTGAGAAAGTGCTATAGACTTAAGATGTCTTCAGATGCACAGTGTTTCAATATTTCAGTGTATGAATCCACACTGTGCCCTCAGTAATGGTACTGATGTTTATGCTGAGCTGTAACTGTTTATATCCTCCATGTTCATGTAATTTATATTTTTGCATTAAAAGGAGAGTTCCAAACCTTCATAATGGGAAAGACATTTAATTAGAGGGACTGTTTCACTAACTCCTAACTTCCCATTTACAACTACAAAACATCTCTTCAGTGCTTTCAGAACTGCTTAAATGGAAAATCACTTGAATTCTTGTTTGCAGCTGCCGAGCTCCATTACGAAATGACCTGAGCCAGCACCAAATGTCCAATCCAGCTATCCATGTGCTAAAACTACCAGGTGTTTCGCTGATCACCAGAAGTCTACAAACCACAGATGAAGAGTATCTTCATTAGCGTTATGCAAGTCACCAGAGAAATATGTGCTACTTCAAATAATGGTCAAAGAAATAAGTAGGTAAAATATACAATGCAAATTTTTTATTTTAACTTCTTGGATGGAAAAGGAGGTAGGAAAAAATCATGAATGAATATGAATATGAACAGTGAAATGTCATTTTCATTAAAACTCTGGGTAGCTTGGAGAGCAGAAGAGTGCACATTTTGCTTTTTACATCAATGTTCTCCACAGTTAAATCTGTTCAACCAACAGTTGAGTTCAGACTCTAAAGCTTTGTAACTTGGTATTTTGGCAAGTTCTTAAAATTTCAAATTACGGGCAGGGAGGGCAGTGGAGAGGCTTTTTTTCTACCGATATGGCTTGATGTGCTGGAGATAGACCTATGTGTCTTAATTCATATGCTTTATAACACATTTCTGTAAAATTTGGAATCATGACATTTGATGCTGTCAGGCTGTCAGTTTCAAGTCATTAATGAACTAAAAATCTGCCTTCCAAAAAGGTTAATGGTGAGAAAGTTAATGTAAGAGTTTAGATTATGTAGATGCTGCTGAAACAAATGGAGCAAGACATATTAGAATCACTGATGAGGAAAAACACTTTAGTAAATGAAATTAAAAAAAAAAAAAAGGCAAATGCAGAATGAAAGCCACACAGCAGTCTCTCCCAACTACGTCATCTCAAAGCACTGAAAGGACGCACTTCTAAATGAGTTATATGAACACACTCATTTTCTTTCTTCCTAAAACTACAGATCTGCAATGATAGAGGGTGATTTTGTAAAGATAGTAAGTATTTTTTGGAGCAGATAAGTCTTCTTTCTTCCCTGCTTTATTTTTTGTTTTCCCGTTTCACTGAGTGTGGCTCACACAAATGTAAAAGATCATGTCCCCTCGCACCCTTCACCATGAATTTTACCATTTTCAGGCTGCAGTTCACAATTAATTCCTATCTCTTCTAGGAAAAATCCTTTAGCCAGTCTGCAGTGAGTCAATGAAATTCCTTCCTACTCTCCCAGGAGAACTGTGCCTGTCCAGATTGCTGTTGGTAACTGGCACGATCCAGATTGTACCATCCAGCTTAGAAACTGCTGTTATGAAACCTCCCTCTTTTGGGAAATTAGTGAACCTTACAACCGCTACATGGATCGCCAATTCCTTTTGCAGCAGTAAAGAGCGCTGTGCAGCTACTTTAATCTCTTGAAAAAAAATAGTCTAGGAAAACAATAAGCAGGGAATGGCTCTTCTCTAATATCTTTGTTTTTAAAGTGGCAATGATACTTCTTTGCTCTTTTGTGAAATTTACGATGCTGACAACAAACTGCCAAGTAGGTGTCCAATTATATTTTTCAAATTCAATGATTAAAAAAAAAGACTAAACCCATACTGTCATGGAGATAGTCCCAGACTTAGTGCTGACAGCAAATATTTCTTCCATTCTTGGATTATATTTCCTCTTTTCTCCTCATGCTATCTTTAATTTGCACTTTTTAGTGTTCTTTTTTTTTTTCCCCTCACCTTGCATCACTGAAATCAGGACAGAAGTTACTGAAGCAAAACAGTGAGATAATTTTATTTTAAATTCTTACAGGTAAAACTGCAGACCAACAAGTGCCAAAGCAAAATGTGTTAGCATCTCCATCCAGTTCTCTTTCAACTGACTGGATTTTCATCTCTTTTCCTTTGAATGAAGCTCTGAAACTCAAAACACAAATGGAAAATGACTAATATGTATTTCGGCTTTTCAGCCATTGCTTCAGGAGCAATGCTGCAGAAGAAATAGTAAGCTGTATATGCAGATGTTTACTGCTCTTTGGGTGGCCAGTGAGTGGCAAATAGCCCAGGCCCAGCAGAAAGCAGGAACCAGCAGCCACTATTTGGCCACCAGTCACAGTTTGCATAAGAACATCCTCTCCAGGAGCTGGGGCCTCTCTCCCCCTCCTTGGCTTTCATCAGAAAGTTTTTACAAAGCATTTAGTCAACCAACTGTAATAATATAAGCTCATGTCCACTGTATTTAAGAACTGTTTTAGAAACACAGAATGCCACTGATCTCCTATAAAAACACATGCAACAAGGAGTTAAAAAGGTATCTTGGCCTACAGACTTTTTATCCCACCGAGTGCCTGGCTGGCCTGTAATCCCTTTGCACTCTTCCTTTCCTCCTTCCTCTTTTTTTTCTTTCATTTTTTTTTTTTTAAAGGCAGTAAGAAAAGAAAGACATATGGCACATTTTAAGAGAAAAGGCAACTCAGAAAACTTGTAGCTTCACCTCTGCACATAGCTTACTGACTTTAGCTGTGAGAAGCCAAAGTTGAGAGAAATCTACTTTTTTCTACTAAGAGTCCCCAAAGTATCTGCAAATCATTAAGCAGTTTACTTGGTGTCTCTCCGTTCAGCTTCCTATAAAATTTTATAAGCATCAGTTGACTCCAGTTTTCCTTGCTGTTTCTTGAAGGAAAGGATAATTGCTATTTAGATTTTATTATCTCAATATAATTTTCTCAAAAAAACCCATTCGTATCAGTTTTCCTCATTTGTACAGAAGACTCCAAATGTCATCTCACACAGAAGAGGAATTAGTAAAGTTCCTTCTCTTTTTTCTGCCAAAAATAAGAAGTTCAACCTTATTATTGCATTTGGGAAGGAAAAAAAGGGGGGGTGAATTTTTGTTTACTATGTAAACATTTGAAAGAGCAACACATCCTAAAGACTGTGCAACTAGTCTTGCTTAACTGTAATCTTACATTATTCTTTAGAGTAAGAAAACTGAAACCAAATAATATAGAAATACAAAACATCTGTGCAAGTTTAATGGCCAAACAGTCCAAAAGGAAAAAAAAACTTAAGCTAAACAGAGCCAGGACACAATATATTTTCACACAAAAGTAACCCCCTATTCTGATACGGTTCTCTATAGCAGAAATGGACTTCTGGATCCCCAGTACTCTTTCTCTTCACTTTTTACCTACCCAGCATCTGCAAAGCGTACAGAAGAACTAAAAACCCTGTAGTCAAATCCTGTGCTCTGCAGAAGATATGATACAGTTTTAAACAGTCACAGAAAAAAACCCCAAACAACTAATTGTAAAAGAAATACCTCCTCTCCCATTGTGAAGCCAAGCTGCCTTTCAGCAGCTCCAAGTGTCCAAGAAGAGCCCTGGAGTCCTGCCCCTTCCTTGCATGAGCTCAGCTCAGCGAGAGCGGGAGCCCAGCCCTGACACTGACTCACACTCCAGGCCATCCCGGGGAAACAAAGGTTCCACTTGTTTATATCACAGGAAATCTGGAGCTTTTCCTACCTCTGCTCACTCCCAGAGAGAAGTTTCCTCTCCTTTCCCAAGGCAGCCTAGTCTCTCCTGGCTTCTTCAGACCAACAGCTAGGAAAGGCAATGTGAGTGAGGATGTATAGACTTTTTGTGAATGGCCCAGGTAGAAAATTTTCCAAATAACTCTACAGAAAAAAATGAGCTTATGAAGCTTATGACAAATTCTGAGTATATTGGTCTCTCTGTTTAAAAAAAATATAAATAATAATTTAAAAAAAGCTGAAATTTCATGTCATTTATGCCTTTGTTCTGGCTTTTGTTTTTTAAAGAAAGATGATCAAGAAACTGTTCCATGATTTTCTGTTCCATGAAAACCTTATAAATTCTTAATACAGCCTCCTCACAGACATTTCAACTTTAAAATTACTGAGAAAGGCCAAGGGAGAGAAACACATCATGGGCTTCTTAGAGAATTTGGAAGAAATTAAAGATTTATATTTAAGCAAACCACAAGATACACTCTCACTCCCATTTGACCTGATATACTATTCAGTAAGCATTTACACACAAATACATCTACTATGGACGTACTAAGGCATACTCAACACATTCCCTACAGAGGCATTCTCATGGGAGTGCCAGTAGAATTATGGGACAAGAAAAAAAGCCTCCAAGCTGACAGAATAAGAAGATAAAAGCAAAAAAATTGGTTGTCTCTAGTTCTAAGAACCAGTGTAAGAAAGAACATGACAAATTTAGACAGTATAGAGATTTTAAAGGGGAGGACAATAAATTGTTAAACACACTTCCAACAACAACAAAAAAAGAACCAGAAAATAATTACTTTGCAGAGCCAGGATATTACAATATATTTTCTGCTACAAGAGTGAAATATGAGAACATGGGGACGATACACAATTTTCTTCACTGGATGCTTTTTTAAAAATGGCTATCCCCTGGGGTTTACTTTTATATATATATTTGGTCCCAATCCACTTGAGAAGCTTTGAGTAGATGATCTCTGAGATCCCCTTTAGCCTTATACCAGAAGTAAATCACAGCTGATCTGAGTAGGACTATCACTGCAAGTAAAGATCTCCAGAAAAAATATCAAGATGTTTTAAAGAATGAAAATGAGCAAGAGACGATGGCTCACAGAAAAGGCAAGATCTCTTGCAGCAACACTCCCCGTGCCTGCACCACGTTGCAGAACAGGTTCAGGAGTGACTCAGAGCGAAGTCAGGCAGCTTCCTGAGCCTGCAACCCCCTTCCTCAAGATTTCTGTTTTCCAATCACTAATTATTTTAAAATTATATTAAAATATATCATTACTTTCCCTTCCAGAAAACAGAAAATAAAAATGGTATTTGTTTTAAGAGAAAAATAATCTGTAACACATTTATAGTTTATACAATTTATGAGTATTATAAAAGTAGAAGTACCACAATCAAGTATGACTTTTAAAAATAATTCTTGACTAGGGAAAATTAAAAAAAGGAAACTCATTCAGAAAAATTCCACAAACTAATGAAGCTAAATAGACTGCAAAAGATAAGTGTACGAATTGTACTCTTGGCAAATTAGAGGTTATATTCAGTTTGTTTTACATCCATCAGCCTTTTTAACACCACATCAAACATGAAAGTTGTTTATGTAATTTCCAAAGTCAGACAGGTTCTTTTATTTTTTTGCATAACTGTACTTGTTCTTTCAATTTTCAAAGTTCCTGTGTACAAATAATATCAAATATCACTTCATTAGAATTTTTATAGACTTTTTAAAGATTAAAAAAATTAACAACTCAGATGTAGTAATTAAAAAATAAAGTTAAATTATTGGACACAATACAAGTTGAGCAAGAAAAAAAATTCATTTTACTTAGAAACACTAAGACAGTTTCTAAAACTGTTTATTCCTAATGCCTTCATTATATTAATTTAAATCATTTTATATCAATTTGTATCAGTTAGATTTTACTTAGGTAGATTTTACTGCTATTATAGATATACTATATTGCATTGATTCTTGAACCAGTTCTCTTGAAGCTTATCTGCAAAAAAAGCCAGTTTGCATGTCAGTACTGTTACTTTCTGAGGCATTTTCTCCATTCTGAATTAGAAACATGAGACAAATACTTCCTAGAAATTCAGTTTATATCTCCATCAAGTATCTCTGAAACTCAGCAAATCAGCTATATATTAAACTACTTTAAACTTTATTTTAAATCACTGCATTTGGGGGTTTTTAACCATTCTTCTTTTAAAATGCTTGTGGGGGTATAAGGCTTGGTAATGGTACAGACTCAACTGAAATTCAGAGATTTACTGTGATTAGCAAGCTACCAATCATCAGCTGATCCACAGCAACTTACAACATATATACTTTTATTCTCTCCCTATTATGAAATCAAATTGCATTAGCTTAAACCTACACATCCTGTTTTTCAGACAGAAGCATCGTAAGATTTCCTAATCAAAACCACGACTGAAAAATCAGGAGTATTCCCTCCCGGAGAGCACTCCTCTAGGAGAATTTAGAAGGCCAGTGCCCTCCCTTAGGAGAACAGACCAGATTTTCCTTGTTAGTTTTAAGAGTAACTTCTGGTACTATCAATACTTCTTACATTACTCTGCTGCTGTTTTTAGATGCTCTTCAAGTAGTTAAAGTCAGGAACATAATGTGAAAATGGTTTTCATTCATATGCTTGATGTGTTTCTTTCATACGGACAATTTTCTGAATAAAGCCTAATAACACATATATGAAGTCTCCTGGCACAGACAATGACTATCTTGCATATATTTAGAGTCCAAAAGGTACTTTCCTAAAAACAAAAGCCTAAAAAAAAAAATCACAAGCAGTACAAACCATGGTGTGGGAAACCTCCTCCGCCAAAAACGACCAGTGCAGACTGATGTGGAAGCTGAACGATGTCACCAATACCTGGACAACTTTGTTCAGGCAGCTTGAATGCTTACAAATCAAAGTGAGAAAACATGAAAGCACAGATATCTGGTGGGCTAGCAGGGAAGGGCAGGAAGTACAGAGGAGATCGGGAGTCACTCTTCAATCACGTAGCACAGTTCAGTGACTCAGCAGAGACTCACTGCCAGCCAAGGTATCAAATTGTTTCTTCTCTTTAAATTTAATTTCCCATTTCCCGTTCTGTTCCCTTGGTACCAAGTCCTGCTTTGAGTCAGCCTCCCCAAAGGGGTCACGCTGCTTTTTGACTGTCCCTCATTTCATGAGCCAACAACACTTCCCCTACCGTTCCTTCTTACTGCTGTGAATTAGTTGCTCCAGAGAGAGTAACGATGTTATAAATAACTTATTTATAACATTCACAGTGCTCCATGAACATCAGCCACCATTTGCAAACATGTACTATTTTTTTGCATAACGAAAGAAACACATAAATCCTGTTTCCCAAGGAATGGCAAGTTAGACCAGTGGAGGAGCAAGCCCCTGCTGTAGACAGCCTGGCTCTCGTGACAGCGACAGAAAGAGGTCAGCGTCCTTCTTCCCCTGTATCTTCCCTCACAAGACAGCACTAGAATAAATGGTGAGAGCAGGGATGCCAGACTACAGCAGACAGCAACTTGAAAGCAAAACACAAATGCTGCTTAAACAGCTGAGTGCTTCCCTCTGCTCCTACACAGAGTTTGACATGCAGCTGATGCTTGCCATGACCGCTGCTGCCATCACTGATGACTGTCTCTGAATAAATGAACACCAGGAGCCTGTGCTTTCAAGTGCAAAGTGCTACACGTGCACAGCAGAGGGCTGAGAAACGCTCTCTGCCTCAGCAGGCATTCTTAATAGCGTTTCTATTCAGTACCGGGGGTTTTGCTCGCATCTATATTTTCCATTATCTCAGTATTTTGAACACTGGCTTCAACATTTCTCTTAGGGGAGCAAGCATCTCCAAAGGCGCTGGAGAGGAACAGCAAGCAGCAGCGAGCTGTGCCATAGGAAGCGCAGACCAACATGTATGGCACCCGCAGCCAGTGCCAGCTGTGCACCATGGGTGCTGCTGGGCAGCGCTGGCACAATATTGGCTGGTTTAGAAACGCCAGGAGGAGCCTCCAACTTGCATCTCTCCAAGATTTCTTTTTAAATGACAACTGAAAAATTAAGAGGGAAAATGTTTTCTACAAGCAAGCAGACAGGAGCTGACAGAACAGGTGTGGGAAAGACATGACTGTCAGTGCAAGGCATTCACCACGGCTTCTGGGTCCCCAGCTCACCAACTCAAAATAGAAATTGAGAGCTTGCAGGCACTCAGTCTCAGGGTTTATAAATTTCTATCTTATTACAGAGGACAGGTAGAGTCAATAATTGACATGAGCTTCTAGCCCTTATAGCTCTTGTGTCTACTTCCATTATTTCTTCTCAATTTCTTCTGTCCCAAACATACTAAATAAACACAGAAATAAACACTTCTGTATACATTCAGTGCTTTGCAGTGAGAAGGATCTCAAATATCAGCTAACTAGATCTTGCAAGTTGTTGGATCTACATCCATGACAGCCTCCTCCTTTACATTAAATCATTACGGTCGCTATAACATTCCCCACTTTGATGGTTGAGTATAATTTACATTAAGTTCTGGCAAACACTCACGTGACCTCATCAAAGGCTGTTAATGAAATCTAGGTCTGCTCAAATTCACCACTGCTAGCCAACTATGAATGTCTTGCCTGAAGAAAGCTACAAATATATCTCAAATGGAAAATTTTGAATTAATTTTCCTATACTTTTCGAGGTTTATTTTTAGATACAGGAGAGGAAAAAGTGATAGCTTGTAAGAACGGAAGCACATACAGATCATAATGGAAGGAAGCCCAACCTAGAAACAGAAGTTTTAGATAAGCTACTACAAAATGAAAAAGGAAAAAAAAAAGGCATAAACACCTGTATAAATGTCTTGAGGCTGCATGAGTAAAAGGAGGACATTTGAAACAGGCATTTCTATTTGCCCATAAAACTTGTGCTACTTTAACCGTGTTACACTGAATTTTCTCAGAAGACACAACCTACCTATATACATATTGTATTTCTTTTAAAAAATTAATCTGTCAGCAAGCTATGTCTTCAGTCACATGAAGCATTATAAATAAGTTCACTTACACCAATTATTAATTGAAATTTGACAGAGCCAAGGAATCTGATTCGAGTTATACATGGCCAGTGGTCGATTCATCAATGCAAACAGGCAAAGAAAAGAACTACAAAGCGTAAGTATTTGATTATTTTATTTTTTTAAAAAAGCACAGCTCAGATGGCACTGCTCCAATTAAATTCCCACAACCGCATCAATAATTTGCCTAGGATAATGTGATTTTTAGAACAAAGAACAGCAAAGCAATGAATTCTGCACACCTATAAAACCAATGGGGTTTCACTACAATTCCTCAGTTTTGTCTTTAGAGAGTTTATTGATCACCTTAAAAGACAAGGGCCACGATATCCTACATTGTTACCACTGGGCTAACACTTGGAGCACATCAAACTGCCCAGTAATTTATAGAAGAGCATAATGGCATCTGCTTCTGCTCAGCTGGCAGCAATCCTTTCTGTCCTCATAATCCTGCCAATATTTGTGTAAAAGCATTCTTAACACCTCAGTAATACATATCACCTCTGCGTGAAAGATGATTTAAACTTATGATTCATAGAACTGAAAACACATTAGAATACCAAGTGATAACGCCAACAAAATGAGATTCTGCTGATTCTTCTGTAAATGGGACTGACATTTTCCGTGGGAATTATCTTGTTCTAAGTAATCCAACATTATAAAACCCTCACAGTAATTTATTGATGTTTAAAAAAACCAGTAGTGGTTAAGAAATATTTTAAATCAAAAGGTAGCAGTATCATTACAGTAATACATAAAATGTTTCATCAGTAAGTGCATCAAGAAGAAGCAAGAGAAAGTTTTAGGGTTTCCAAACTCGGAGGAAAATAAAAAGAAAAAAAAGCATTGTTTCTGCTTCTTCAAGATTACAAATTATTGAAAAACTGAGGCTACTTGTAAATGAGCAAGGCACATACCAGGGCAAAGATCCCATTAAAAACTACACTGCTAGAGAAAACATTGTACCGATTTGGCACTCTGCATCATACATTGCAAGACTTTTGATCCAGTATGCAGAGCCCTCAAGCTAAATATGACCTTGCTTGGAATGACAAACTTAATGCAGGATTCTCTCTCTCAGCCAGCATTAAATGGCAAAGAACATAGTAATTATGAGGGAGGAATTTCTTGCAGCCAGGAGAGAAGTACTTGGGAGGTTAATGTTTTGCAACCGTAACTAAACGTGCCAGTGCATCACGTTTTGGTACCACAAGCAGGCAAAGATCATGGTGCTGAAGCCTCTGAAGGGCACTGCTCAAAGGTTAACCAGCCTGACTCTAGACAGGAAAAAAGCAACAACGGCAAAGATGTGTTGCTTTTAGTTAGCTACACAACTGAAACACAAATAATGGATTTTGTTTACAAAAATGAAGCCATTATTTTCCATAAACCATGACAACTTTAGGTGAAATCTGATGATATAGGAAGAAAGGTCTGTGGGTAGGATGGAGAATTTTAAAAATATTCTGAAAATTCTGGGTAACAAACCAATTTACTTATGCTACACAAATATTTGTTCTTTGTGAAAAACAAAGGTAAGACTTTTCATTATTATAGAGTAAGAATTCCCTTCAGGGAATGAATGCCACTTCATAAACACTTTGCGAACACTTCACATTAAAACAAGGTACTCCAGAGTCCAAAGGATATGTAATTTACTTTAACCAGTTCCCATTTACAATCACTACTCTAGCAATAGCTGTAATTATAGTAAACTGCAGACACAAGAAATCCTCATGTGGCATTAACAAGGCCTTATCATTTGTAAATTCTAATTTGCCTATATCAGACTCAAGAGAACTGAATTTTGTGCAACACTTGAATTCTGGTCCGTGCCTACATATATATAACCTTTACATGTGAATGTTTATGTTACACACCAATTATAAACACTATATTATAATGTAAATTATAATAGTGTGTTTATCTTACATGATTTTCTTTCTCTACTGTGTATTTCCTTTACATACTTAGATGTGGGAAAGTGTATAATTTAAAACTCATCTCTTGTAGAAGTGCATTATTAAAACAGACATTTCCTGATGCTACAGAACGTTTTATGTCCTGAGTCCAAAAAAATCCCAGGTTTAAGTACAGCCATGCATGAGTTTAAGTCTGCCTGCTATCAGGTGCTTCCCATAGAAAAAAGCAATTTTCCTTAAACAGGACTTGTATGAACAAGATCACAGGCAGCCATCAAATGGTAAAAACAAAAATGCTCTAAAATAGAGTAAAAAGAACCAAAACACCTTTTATTAACCAAGTTCACGTGCTGGGAAGATTCTTTTTCAGCATACTTTCAAATCTTTCACAAAGCATAATTGCACCTTAAACACTGTCAGGTTGTCAGGGTCACAAATAAACCACGCTGCGGATAGAGACCTTGATGGCTCCACGCAAAGCTGACTTCACTGCTCTCTACCCCACTCCATCACTCTGGCAGGAAGAAGGTTCAGTGGTCAGTGAGCAGTGAGCACTGCCAGGCCTGGCCTGGCCCTATCTTGTATCCCAGGGGGGCTTCTTTGATGAGGTGCCATTGGAATACAGCTCAGCATCTCCTGGTCTTGTACGTTAAGCATGCCCTGCACGAGAGTCAATAAGCCCACCCAGAAACAGAAGACAAGCAGGGTACCCTGCAGACTGTAAAGAAGTCAGCAATGGTTAAGGAGTAATTCAGTCTAGGTTTTTCCTTTGCTTAGATTATCCTAGCTCTCCACTACCCTCCTTATAGAGAATGTAAATTGCAGTCTGTCATAAAATATGAACTAAAACTCCCTCAATATAACTAACTTAAGTTTCTGCCATGCCTTTGCAGGGTCTCCCCTTCTGCTGTACCACTATAACTCAGGGTGGATGTGGGGGTGGGTGCTGTGCTATAAACCAGGCCATGCAAATGATCTAGGTAAAAAAAGAAAAGCTTTTTGGGCCAAAAGATGTAATTCCTAAAGCATCTGGTTTTACAGACAAATGGACAAGCACAACTCAAAAGGTGAGAAGTTGCCACACCAGGGAACAAGAGCAGCTGCCCAGGAGCTTCTTAATATCACCATGGAGCCAAAGAAAATGCATCAGGGAACTACAGCCACAGCAGAAATCCAGGCTGTGGAAGCCTCCTAACGCTACTTAGCGAATCAGTAACACTTTGCAAATCTAATCGTTCACTTAAAGGAAGGATTTCACAGATTTTTCTTTAGTTGTTACTTCATTAGGAAAAAATGCACTTATTTGTTTGTTTTCCTAATGAATAAAGCTCAGAGTTATCAATCCTTTAAAAAAAACCCAGATAAACAAAACAAAAAAACCCAAACAAACCAAAACAACAAACAAACCCACAAACAAACAAAAAACAACGAACCAACAAAAAGTTTGCCTCCTCCAGTTTATTTGAAACACCTCATTTTGCTTTCTAGTCTCTCTATTTCTAATTTATTTAGTGATAGTTTTGGAGGCTTTGGAACAAAGAGTGCTCTCTAAAAAGATGGCCTGCTTCAATTTGTCGGAAAGTAAATTTTTTCCCCAAGTGTTGGCCTCAGGACTTTCTTTTTATGTCACATAGAACAAATCCATAAATAATATGCTTTCTGTTTTACTAATCCCTTTAAAAAACTAGTTGAGGTATTTATGTATTTGCCAAAGCTTCTCTTTTTTTTTTTAAGCAAAATGACGGCACGGTGACAGTTTACGTAAGAATTAGCAATTTCTTTTTACCATAATCTGAGTAAGTAAAAACATGAAAAGCCTCTCCAGTTTTGTTCTTTACCAGAAAGAGTTCTCTAATAGAGGAGTAAACCTTTAAGCAACATAACAGTTCTCACAGGCAGCAAATCTCACTGGAATCCACTTTTGGGTTTGTGGCAAAAGAAAAGAAGCAGAATCTTGATCATAGAAAGATTAGGAAATAATGACTATAAAGCTTCATGTTTTGATTAGTGACAGAATTTAGAACTTTGGGATGAAAACTTCTTCAAACAAACACCAAGAGAGAATTAAGAACTGACACGTACCTTATCTGCTGGGAGAAAATCATTTTCAACTTCTATTGACCTTGGTCGTAGCTTTATAGGTTTGTCTTTGAAGATATCTCCGAAGCCAACACCCTTGACCTTTTTGGGTTGGATTGTCGTGCCTCCATTGGCTCCTTCTGATTTTGTGCTGCAAGAGTCACCACCATCACTCTCAGAGCCTGTAGCATCTTTTAGGCCTGTGAAATGAAGGGACAAAGAAGGAATCTTAGGTGTGATGCTCACGATTTTGAAAACAGATTGTAACTAGAAAATGATCCCCCCCACTATCCTCTAACAGAAAATGAAACTACAAGAAATAGGTAGAGAAGATGCTCTCTGTGTCATGCGCTCATTTTTGAGTTTTAAAAATCACGTTATTTCATTGCATTGGTGTACCAGTTAGGACTTACACCAATCCACAAAACATGCATACTCCAATAACAAAACTTCATGAAGACACCAATTCCCTGAGTACCAAGAAAATCCTTTTTCCTCAGACAAAAATTATTTGGAAGAGAACTCAATAAATGAAAGAGTTAAATTCAGTTGTAGGGCACCTATCGTGTAAAGCCACTTAAAGCTAACAAGCAGTCAAACCAGGCGTGCTGTACCTTAAATCTGTGTGACTCATATCAAGCCAATTATGCAATTAGTATCTAAAGTTACATTACCTAACTGAAAAAATATAAAGCTAAAAGCTGTTTAAACAAATTTGCAATAAAATAAGCTGCATAATACATTCCTCGCTGAAAATTAAATCTCTCTGCAGCATAGACAGCCTCATAAGAAAAGCACCCATGCACGCTGTCCTCTAGGAATATAATAGATAAAAAATGACATTCTGATTTGCATTACTTCTCTCAGAGAATAGGAAAATTTATCTGTGCTTGTCTGAAATATCTGCTGTTTGAATAGCACAGGCCACAGATGCAATATGGTGATGCTTCAGCCACTTTGCAGAATGGTGCAGAATCAGGCCAAAAAGTCACTGAACAGCAAGTGACCTACTGAAGATTCCTCCAATTGAAACTGTTCCCTGGATCATTTAAATCTTCCTTCACAGAATCACAGAATGTCCTGAGTTGGAAGTGACCCACAAGGATCATCGAGTCCAACTCCTGTCCCTGCATATGACAACCCTGCAGTTCACACCATGTGTCTGAGGGCACATCTTCCTGCCATTCTCTTGGGTTTTGTCACTGGTCACCAGAGAGAAGAGATCAGCACCTGCCCCTCCTCCTCCCCTTGTGAGGAAGCCATAGCCACCATGAGGTCTCCCCTCAGTCTCTTCTTCTCCAGTCTGAACAAAACAAGTGACATTATCCACTCCTCTCATGGCTTCCTCTCCAAACTCTTCACTAACTTTGTGGCCCTTCCTACATTACAGTCTGACTTAACTATGTTTCCCGGAAAACCAGAGCAAATGCTGCTACTATAGCAGCCATTCCCCTCACAAGGATTCATGGTGCCACAGACGTGGATCTTACAAGTCAAAGACAGAAAAAATTCAAGTAAACTTATGTTTTTAATTAGTTTTGTATCAAGTTCCACAAAGTGATTGCAATGGATTTTCATCATAAGAGGTTGCCAATACAGAAGATTCTTCTTTAAAATATAGACATCTAAAATCAAGTAGAGATTATATACAAACCTCTTTCCCTCTTCCCTTTGGTAAGTAAGTAATATTACCCCCAAATTATCTGTATTTCTGCCAAAAGGCAAGAAATGGTGCTAAGATAGGGCAAAGTCTACTGGATACCTATAAAAGGGCTACAAGTTGCAGAGCACATGGGAAGTTTTATAAAACCTTCATAATGCCTCAGTTTCTACAACTCTCTGATAGGTATAAGCAACAGAAACAGAATGAAACAGCATTCCTGAGCTGAAAGCATCTGAATATTATTTCCAGCCTACACTAGAATAATCCTTCAAAACCAAACAGAGGAATTACCTAAAGAAAAAATATATTTGTGAAGCAAATAAAAATATTGATGAATAACATTTTTAATATTGTCAACTGGATGCTTTGCTTTTGCCTCCCTGATTCAAGCGATGTCTTCAGTTTTAACAATCAGCAGTCTCCATCCAACAACTTTCTGCCATGCTGGTGAGCAGCAACTTGTTTTGGGGGAAACTTCTTTTCTTCCTGGTAATTCACTGTTTAGGAGCACAACTACCCAGTACAAAACAGCATCTTCTTCAAAGGCTACTTTGAGCTTCTCTGACGAAGGACAGACACAACTGCAAATCCTGTGGCCTACAGGCAGAACTTCATGACTAAGGACACAAGGGGCTCAGCTGTTAAACTGTTTTCAACACCAGGGTGTTGCTAGGAAATGAAACCAGGAATTATGTCAGGCCAGGAATTTTAGCAAAACTGTTAAGTAGGAAAGTCATCATATGCTGCTTCTGTATCCAAAACATGAAAGGAGTATGAATGCAGAATTAGAGAAAGTTTCCAATTAGAAACAAACAAAAGGACTAAACACTAAGCAAAATGCTTAGGCTCTCTGCCCTCCTGTCTGGCTGCTACATCTACCTGTTGAATATAGGTAATTCTGTTCAAGCATGCAATTTAGATAGCACAGAACAAGTTATTTGTTCCATACACTGTTCAGGACTGGAATTCTAAAGCATTCTAAATAATAATATTACAGTTCTTTTCTTAAATATGCTGGGTCTTGGTGTCTTTACTTGGACCTTTTTATTTTCCCAAGATGTCCTAGGGGAAAACTTCAAATTTGGTTTTACTGGTTTATTATGGTAGTTAGAACGACAGTATTCCTGCCATCAGTAAATTCTGTGTGCTCCTTCTCTTCCAGAGCTCAGGAAAGCAATAACCAGGGGATTCAAGCATTCACTACTCTGTGCTGTAGTTGGAGGGGAAAGGTTTTCCATAGCAGAGCCATTCCACAGTGCAGAAGCACTCAGAGAGGCAAGGGTAAATTAATTAAGCCAGAGAAGTATAAATCTCTTCAGGTAACACAGCAAAATCACTGCCTCTCTCTTCTTAATATGGGATGGGAAAATTACCCTCTGGCAAAGTTTCTTTCTTTCATCCTTTCATCCTTGTCAAAATCTCCTCAGATTACTCTGTGATGGAGGGAAAGAGCAGTCCAGAGACCTTCCTCCACAGGAAACTGAATTTTAACTGCTAAAATCCATGAATGCTCTTAACCACTCCCTAAAATGAACAGAAAAGCTATCTTTAAAATAAATAATTAAAATAGGTTTTCTGCATCGCTAATTGTGGGAGAAGAGGATCTGGACCTTGGCCAGTGGATAGAAGTAAAATATGGTAGTAATTATGGGAATTACTTAACAGGTCTCACACAGGCTTCCAGATCTTTGAAGCCTGCATGAAGGAGAGATCACAAACCTTAAGGGACTCCAGTAAGAATTAGGCTTTTGTTTCTGGGTTTTTCATTATGGCATCTTCATCTGTTATGACCATTCTTTTATGACGAGACATCACACCTTGTATCAGAAACTTCACCTCAGGCTTACAACAGATTTCCCTAGCATCACCCATCTGTGTTTAATGATAATCCAAGTGTCATTTTATTCTCTATGCTGCCACACAGCTTTGTCTCAGTATACAGTCCTGATAATGAAAGCAACATAGGAAGTAGCAGCATTTTTTTTTTTTTTAATTATGACAGAACAGACTGAAGTGATGACTGTCCAAGCTAAACTGCATTTGAGTGGCCAGATACAGAGGCTACCCTTACAAAGCTCCTTCAAAGTTAAAAGAGTTCTTCCATTCTTCCTGATCAACTGGAAAAATGACATCATTTATTATTTTTTGACTGACACAAAATGAGGAGCCCTCTGGACTTAAATAAATAAGAACAAAAGACCTGGCTTTTCCAAGAACTAGTCTGGTCTTGCTAATATTACTTCATGCCTGAGAGCAAGAGGCAAAGGTGACAGAAGAGGAGAACTAAAGTGCAGTGGAAACTGAGAACTAATTTGATAAAATGAAGATCTGTAGCAACATTAAGAAATGATAACACAGTATTCAAGTACAAAACTGTCCTGCAGAAAATAATCTAACATGCCCTTACTCTTAACAACATGCTAAGGAGAATCTCTCTTACCTTCCTCTCAAGCTGAGATATATGCCTACGCCTCTGATTTATACAGATAAAGAACTTGAAATCAAGGATTTGCAACACTATGCCCACCCTTGCCTGAAAAATTCTTTCATTTATTTTTTCATTGGGTTGTTTCCATATCTATCTATCTATCTATCTATCTATCTATCTATCTATACACCAACATATATATATATGCCAGCAATTCTCTCAGAGCAATCCTGCCACGTGCATCTGCATTGGCCTCCCTGGCCCTGCCTACACAAAGAAAGGATAGCTGGTAGCTGAGGTGATCCTCTTATTCAAACTGGAAAAATGTCCCTCTTCCAACCATCCTCTTTTTTTCTTTTTTCTTCAGCTTTTTATGGCCTTTTTTGCCACTACAGCAAACAGCTTAGTGGGATAACAGATATGGGGGGATGGACAGTTATCCCAAAAGACAAATTTAGCCTGCAGCTAGAGCTCACAACTAAGCAGGAACCTGAGGGACCTAGACTGTCAGATGACAATTTTTAAACATGAAATTTTCAGCAGGAAGAGCTACAGTTAGCAGGAAGGTCAGGTCGCTAAATGGGCATTAAAAACTGGAGAACATTTCAGTTGGCGCAGTCATCTCCTGCTGCTGCGGACCAAGACACCCACGCAGTCTGACACAGCTGTGGTGGGGCTGTGAACTTGAGCACTGAGGTAAGGCCAGCAGCTCAGTAAATGGCTATCCTCAGAAACACCCAGCACAGCTTTTGCTTTTAAGTCTAGTTATTAAATGCTTCAAGTATAGCCAGGATGGGATAAAAGATACAGTAGTCAGGCCTCTCACGTTTTTTTTGTTTGTTTTAAATTTTTAATTTTTAACAGTAGCTCTTCTAAAATCTGCCAGCTCTCTGTCAGCATTTGGAAAACCGACAAGCTAAGTACCTAACACCAACAGGGTGCTCACTAACATGCCTACTATCACACCAGTCCTAAGAGTAGGAAAATTTTCCAGATCTTGAAAATTTCTCAGGAAGGACACAAGTCTGTTGGGGGTGTCACTTCCCATTTCTGGCTCTACAAGCAAAACCACTATTGTTTTCCCTGGATTTATTGTTGCTGAATTATCTGTGGCACCACAAGGCACAGCTCAAATCTGAGTGTTGGATGCACTTTTATAGTAAGCTCCTTGAAGTCTGAACAAGGGCAGCATCAGCAGCAAGAAGTTAAAATTCCCAGGAGCCAACTGTTCCCCGCTTTTGGCTGGGACAAAATATGGAACTACTGACATAGGGCTATTTTAAAACACACAGAGCTCTAAAATTCTCTGTTGCTTCATGCTCCTTACAAATGCAACATAATTTTGTATTCATGAAGATTAACTTCTGACAACACTGTCTGGAGAGAGTTCACACTTCACACACATTTTTTCCTCTATTAGTATATAAGAGACATTAGTTTTCGCAAGACACTTCAAAAACACCACACTCCTGCTACGCCAGTTACAGGTTTTTTGAGAGCAACATTCTAAAATGTACCAAAACAGATCAGCTCAAACAGGGATTAAAAAGAGACCACAACATCAGACTTAATTCAGCAGTGGCCCTAGAGCTGTGCTGGCCTCAAATCAAGATTCTAAATCAGAAAGATACTTAGGAATTATAAAGGGCTGTGTAAACTAAAGCTGTTAAAAACAAAAATAAACAGCTGCGATAAAATTAACTCCATTCAAAACAGGAAATGAATTGTTTCTAAATAGCATAAAATGGCAGGAAAAAAGGGGGAATACATTGTGAGTTTTACAGAGCTTTCTATTTCGAGCTGTTATTTAGCAATTTAATTTTTGTTCTTTATTCTGGGTTGTTCTCTCCACAGACAATTTATGGCACTGGGCAAAAGATGGATCACTCTCACGATGTATAAGCCAATGACTCTGTGTTCCTCTAAGTGCTTCTCAGGCTAGCTCTGTTAAGCGATGCAAAGGTCAGCTGTTCAGAGGCACGCACCTGAGACGATGCAAAGGATCTCCTGATTTGGTGTGGCAGCCAGAAAGAAATGTTGTCAAACACATTTAGTAGAACAAAGAACTGCGTAAATAGAGCTTATTGGGATTTTACCTTTTATGGAAGGGAAGAAGGCAAGGGGAAGTATGTCCTTTCCTTCTATTTAGAGAATGACAGTGAGGAATGCCCAAATGATTGATCTGAATGACCAAGAAGGTAAAGTTATACATGGCAACCGCAGTAGGTGAGACAGGAACTGTCCTTCCTTTTCCTCACATACTGGCAAAGATAGAACAAATACCCATGGCCTATGAGGTATTTCTCTTGACCTTGCTTTCTACCAAAGTCCTGTATTTTGATGAAGTCATCTCCAACTACATCCCATAGCATAATAAAAAAAAAATCAAAACCAGAACAGGAAGTTGGATTTTAAATATTACTGTAGAACAATGCCATGTAGATCCTTCATAGTCTAATGGTTAATAAATTCATGCTTTAAAAAAAAAATATGCTGCCTTACCAAGAGGGGTTATACATGTACAAATGGCTGACGCAGACTATCTCAATATTAGTCATTATTTGTTATTCTCAGTTATACTCCTTGAAGAAATGTAACCATGTAATCTAAACATTTTGTCGTTTTCTTTCAGTATGTTCATTTTCCTTAACACAACGGTTCTTGCCATGTAAGAAACAGCCCTAAAACTTCTATGCTTGCACAAGAAATCATGCAGGCAAAGGGGAGCAGTGTCCAGCACTACACAGCAACATGCATTAAGGGCAACACAGCGCAAGCATCTTCTGCAGGATGAACACAGAGCCAGCAATACGGAAGTTGGTGGCTTCACCTCATCCCCAGCCATTTCCCCGAATACTGTAAGAGCGAATAGAAACAGTCATTCATTCAGGAGCTCTACAACTGTAGCATTGTCCTCTTCATTTTGGAACTATTTTTTCACCACCTTTGTTTTCACCAAGTACAGGAACTTACTACACATGAAAAGACAGATAAGCACCCACAGCCAAAAGGATTCTTTACCCGCTACTCAGCAAAAACTGGTCTTTTGTGAGGCTCATGGAAAAGCGCTTGTGGGAGTCTGAACCAATGGAAGGATTTAATGTGTTTCACCCCAGTCAACATAATTCTTCCATCCACCACCCACAATCCATTGCCATCCATACATTAATTCTCCAGAAAATAGGATGCTTATTTTTAATCACAAAAATTTCCCTCACCCAATTTTAGCATTGTTCTTTATCAGATGTTATATTTCATTGTAGCAGCTGTGTATTAAATATGTTCTTCTTTGTAAGCAAGTTATAAGAAGTTGAGGTGAAATAAAAATCTGTAACTGTGTTTTCTTCAGAACTGTTAAAATCCACATTTCAGTTTCTCATTTATGCTCACATTCAGACACTCTTAAATGTGGTTAATAACATCACAAATACATCAACCATATTGGTTTCTTTGAACTCTGACAAGTCATTGTTTGCCAAGGATTAGGGGGAGGGTAAAAAAAAAAAAGGAAAAAAAAAAGAAAAAGTGAAAAGTGGTGGAGCAATAGAAATCACAAGTAAAGTTACTCACGAATATTTCTGTTTCAACGATCCTGTCTCATCTTCTTCCATTATATCTAATATCTAT
Source organism: Nesoenas mayeri (assembly GCF_963082525.1). Taxonomy (NCBI): domain Eukaryota; kingdom Metazoa; phylum Chordata; class Aves; order Columbiformes; family Columbidae; genus Nesoenas; species Nesoenas mayeri. Next base: position 107,345,968 of record NC_137541.1, read on the forward strand.
TACTGACAGCATTGTGGATCCACATATAAGGAAAGAGAGGTAAATATTTGTCAAATCAAGCATTTTATCTGCCCTATTCCTCATTTATAGCATCTCTGAAGAAAAGGAAAGTGAAGGAAGAAGGAGACATAAAACCAGTAAAAATTTAAAATCCAAGAAGCATTTTTCGTGGAGGTGCAGCAAAGTTGCAGGATGAGAGAAAAGAGGGCTGTGATCAACAAAACAACCAGCAAGTAATTTTTGTTGCCATGTGTCCCTCTTCACCCAGCATATGCAGTAGCAAAAATTTTCTGACAGCAGGCTAATGAGCAGAATGCCAAAGAGGCTGGAATTATTGCTGAGCAGAGCCTGGCATACCTACTGACCAAAAAAGCCATGTCAGTATATGAAGGCAAGGCTGAGTGTTTACGCAGGAGACAATCTTGCGTGTTTCGGTGGAAGGTATCTCTAGAAGCAGCTACACACTAATTCAACAGCATTTGGCTACTGCAGGCCTTGGTGAAGTAAGAAAACTTCTCTTAAACACAGCAGTTGCGAAATAGCTTTCAAAATGAAAGTACTTAAGCGCAAAGCATATATTTGTAAAGTAAATGCTCTAAGCTTGCTTCAAAAGTTGAGCAACGCTTCATGCAATGAGATACAGGTGAATCCAAGCACCCTTTAGGCATAACTAATCTTAAGCTATGAATTCACGAGCTTAATTTAGGGAGAAATGAAAAAGCTGAAATTAGAGCAGCTGTGGGTTGTTTTAAACAGACATCCCCAAATGAAAACAATTCTGTGGAATGCCTCCAAATGATTTTCACTGGAGAAATAAGCACATGGATATCTCCCTAAAAATAAGGACCACAGATCAGATATGAAATGGAAGGAGCGGGCGACACCTTCAGGGGGCCTGCTTGGGAAGAACTCAAGTATGCGGGTAGTGAGTGACCTACAGATGTAGTAGGAAGAATAATCAACCCTCCTTTTTGTGTGTTAGTTTCGGAGATAGCATCTCTGATAGTATAAATGGTGTCAAACCTCATTTTGTTTAAAATTTTCCCAGATGACCTGCTTTTGGCTACCACCCATTTCAGTCCCAATTTCAAATCAGTAAGCAACAAAGAGGTCACAAATGTAGCTGGACATCCAGCCTTCTCAGATGCAGTTGTACAGAGAAAGCAAAATACCTCTGCAGCATGAAGAAAAAACAGGCAAGTCTCAACCAAATGCCAAGGGAAGTAGTATTAAACAAGACATATTTGGTCAGCTTTAAAAACAAAGTTTACATGGGTGTTTGCCCAGAGCAACATGAGACAATCTATTGTGGGTTAAGCTGCCTTCTTGCAGCTGGTTATCAAGCATACCTGTAGATACCCATCCAATCCTGTACTCTGTGAGATCAGCCTAATGAAATTTATTTTCTGTGGCAGGGCATGGCCGTGGGCCAGTCTTATTAAGAACTAAATGCAGAGCTCTAGCACAAACAGAAAAGTGACTGCATTCTTCCTGACTTCATTTAGGCTCATTCTAAAGGACTCAAAAAGAGAGGAAGGACCATTTGACACAACGAAAAACAGGCTGGGCATGGAGAGCAGGTTTCTGGAAAACTCTGAAAGGTAATGTTAGGGCAACACTGCCCAGAAAGACTGATGTTGTGCAATCAAAGGCTCCAAAGGCAGACCTTGCATCTATTTTGAAGCTAGATCTTAAAGTCAGAAGTCAAGCATAGTGGAGCTCTAATTTGTAAATCCTTATTATGCTCCTCAGATAGGTGGATTCAAGGACATGATGGTTGAAGAACTCTGCAAGAAGCATGCAATTTGAATGATGCATAAGCAGTCATGAAGACCATAAGGTGAGAAACAGCAGAAAAATGTGAAGACCACCAGCCACATGGTCTGCTCCAGCGAGAGCAAGAGCTTGGTTGGAAGCTTGAGAAGAGCTGCAGAAAACAGATGAATTCTGGTAGACAAGAAAATAATTCTCCACAAGCAAATACTCAGAGCTGCACACATCCACAAAGATTTTTGGTTTGTTTTGTTTTGTTTTTAAAAAAACATTTTGTTTAAAAAAAAGAAAAGGAGGTATAAGTGCAAGTTATCAGAATAGAAGACTCCAATGGCTTCATCCTTTGCTGTGAACACGCGTAAGACAGAAGTCCTCAGAGGTACGAGAGCAAACACACCCACCCAGAGAGGAGGAAGAAGGGCAGCACAGCTTGGATCTTCAGAAGAGAAAGCTGTCTGGGACGGAAGCAGATGCCAAAGTTAGCACAACATCCTGTTCACCGGAGGACAGGACTGAACACTTTGTACTCAGTCACTCTTAATGTGACTCAGTAGGATGCCTTTCTGCTAGATTTCTCAATAAGAAAGCAGGTGGAAGGACAGATTTCTGTCTTCCTTGCTTCCTCTGCCTTGCATCTGATGTCACCATCCTCTCTTCTGTATTAACCGGGTAGTAAAAGCATATGAAAAGCAGCATGTTCCCTGCTTCCAAAATGCAGAAGGTAAAAACCTGAATGTGAAATGAAAGTAGCTTTTTATCTTTTACCTTCCTTGGCAGAACAAATGTATCAACCAAAATGCTGTGAGTAATAGCCGTCAGAGACAGAATGCCAAATGAAGAGCATGCATTAAACTGAAAAAAAACCAAACCAAAACCAAACCAAAAACCCCAAAACAACAAAATACACAAACAACACACCAAACACCAAAACCCCATAATGTTCCTTAAAAAAAAGCAAAGCATATTTTATGAATTCAGCAATCATAATAGGAATTTTATTTTAGAGCAGAAGGAATTTTAATTCAAACATTTGTGGTTATTATCAATCCTTTTCATTTTCAGGTGCTAAAAACGATGGGACTAAATGGTCTTAACTTCAATCCATACCTGAAACCCAAACATCCCATGTAATTCACAATTTATTGTTGGCTTACACACATAAGTTATATGGACACATAACATATACATGCACAGAAGGAACGAGTGCATTCTTGCTGTATTAAGGCTAGGCAGTTCATCAGCAGCAAACTGACTTTAGCTTACAGACAAATATATGCACGTAGAGTAGCCATAAGTGAGTAGCAGTGGCACATTTTACAAGTGTAGATAAATCAAACACGCATTGAGGACTAAAGCTATTGCTTGTTGATTTTGAATCACACTCACTGTTATAGCGTCTGTAGCTGTCAATCTTTGCCGGTGCCACTCTGTACAGAATTGTCCCTTCAAAGGCAGATTTTCCTGACAGCAGGAAAGAGAAGGAAAGAGGGAAAAAAAGAGAAGGGGCAGGGTAGGGGTGAAGGGGTGAAGAGATCGAATGATGGTAAAAAGAAGGGAGAGGAAGAAGTTTTAATCTGTATTTTCAGTCACTAACATTTTTAAAGCTTTATTAGCAAAACAACGAGAATATTAACAAATGTATCTGATTGTACATGAAGTTAAAATATTCTCACTGCATGTATGTCAGATAAAAGAATCTCATGATTTTGCTAAAGCTGTTATTTACTATGTCCAACAGAATGCATTTTTTCACAGTTTTTGTCTGTTGTCCAACAAGGTGCGAGACCTGCAAATGAAATTATTTGTCTGTCTTATTCAGCCTCCTCATGGAGCCCAGGGGAAGCCTGAAAAGAATTATTACTGCAATGATGTACTCACAGTGGTTCAACACTCCTGATGCAGATGTAGCGCACTCGAACAAGCACAGCTGACATCCAAACAGGGCACTGAAATACTCACGTCTTTAACATACCAGGATCCTGTGAGCATCAGAAATACTGCATCTTTCCAAGATGACTTATTAGAACCGTTTTAGACATGGGAACTGCTCTTAAACAATGCTTAGTTGAAGGGATAGCACACTAAAACCTGAATAAATCCGTTTTTCAGCCAGTAGTTTAATCAGGCGTTTTGACTCGGCACACACCAACAAAACCAAAATACCAAAATTAAAAAAAGAAAACAACAAAAACCCCCAAACAAATCCCACTTCTCACCTTAGATATTTAAGATAACATCTTTATTATAAAAACCATTAATTTATTGGGTTTTTTTTCTTTGATAGCAAGATAACTCATGCTCTGACATTTATAGTATGAAATTCAAGTGAAGGTAAAGGCATTAGCATCTGAGGTGTTTTGTGTGTTCATTTTCTTTCAAATGTGAGGTAGCCAGGCAAGCTCAAGAATATAACAGTATCAGCTTGTTCTCAATCTCACCTAGGTATACCATCATAAAAAATAACGTCTTCAGTAAAATTTTATAGCAAACCAGCCAGTACATCTGAATTGTCCCAACACAGCATCACACCCAAGATCATGTATTTTTTTCCTCTGCATAATATTCTGTTGGACTTTCAGAAAATAAAAAGCTATACTCATTCAACTATTGTAAAAAGACATTTTTTTGTTTTGTTCTTGCAGTTTAATTAACAACAAAAGTTTTTGCTTGCCTTATTTTTACATAATGAGGAATGAAAAAAGCCACAAATCTATCTTTCCACCTTGTTTTTACAAAATACCATTAAAAGAATGCTATTAAAACAGTCAAACAACAACTAAGAAATTGCTAAGAGAAAGGTATGTTAAGCTTCATGACACTGGGGAGGGCCAGAGAGACACTAATGGATATCTACAGTTTAAAGAAGCCAAAATACAGGAGGCTGCCTGACAGAGCCATCAGCTGATGAGTCTGTCATCAGCTCTAACTCCAGCAGTCATGAATTCTCAGTGGCCATCACTAACAGGTTCTAAAAATAGTTGATGAATACTATGAGGCTTAGCAATTCCTGAACAGACAAACACAAGAGACATTGCCATGGACAAACTAAAATGCTTTTGAAATCATCTCCTTAATATTAAGTTGTTATTCTTCCAGATACAGTTTATTTGACTCCTTTACAACTTTTTGTTTCTTGACAGGCTGTAATGACAAGATGTGATATTGAAAATATTCTTAAAATTAAGACTAGATATCTGAGAAATCTAGAAAATAATCTTACAGTTCATGTATCCATGTAATATAATAATACAATTATAATCTATATTTTCTGTTCATGCTGTAACAGTCGGTCAAAGGAAGGCAATGTTTTAATTTAGGAGAATGCTTTAAAGAACAAGGAACTGTTGTTTACTGTAAGGGTACCTGAACCTGTCCATAGTTACATTCTGAAATATGCCTTTTCATACAAAAGATTTGGCAGTCACCTTAGAGCTGGGACAAGTACTTTAAAAACAAAAAAAAACAACTTCCAAACCCACAACCTTTTGATCTTGTAACAGTCTGACTTTCCAAGCTGCTGAGCACCCACCATCTGAAGAAAAGCACAGGTTCCCAGCCCTTTCAAGTTAAGGGGCAAATCCCACTGTCAGTAATCAGAAATATTTACGCATTTCCAAAACTAGCCCCAGACGTTTTCAAAAAAGAGGCTTTTTGTTCTGAAGAAACTTCTGAGTTATTCTATGGTAGAGCCTGAAAAGAAACCAAGATAATTCCTTCTGGCCATTTACTTTGATCTGCCATGTAATTTACATGGACACAACAAAAGCAATAAAATCAGGCAACACCTTTCTCCCTACTGGGCCTGCGTAGGCCGTAACAGAAGGACAGAGCAATATGCATTTTTATTAACCTTATTCCTAAAAGCCAAGTCATATATTTTTTCTCTGCTGCATTTCTTACATTTGAGTTCACCAAAAATTACATTTGCCCTTCCAAACCAACTCTCTTTAGAGAGGGTCAATAAAATGTGATTCAAAGATCAAGCATTAAATTCAACTAATAACTAAAAAATACTCTTGTGTTTGCACAGTGTCCCTTCTCTGAAGATCCCATGCTACTTTCCCAAGTCTCACAGGAAACCTGCCAAGTGTTACCTTCTCCATTTTACAAGCTGGGCTAAAGAGTTCAAGATTGCAGAACCAGACCCCAACCCTTCCTAGGTCCCTCTAAAAGCTGTGTAGAACCTGAGTGACCGCCCAACGTTCTAGTTTGAATGCAGGTACAGCTCCTCGTACCTGCGTGCTAACTGGAATTCATTTTCAAGGTTTCTGCCTTACAAAGTCCTCTGATACAGACATATTCAAACAATGTATCCAGAATATCAAAAAGGAGTTGTTGCAGATTTGAAGTGCTGTCATGTCTTGCCCTCCACACAGGAAGGAGCTGATCTAGAGGCATGAATGTACACCCTTTTGAGATGTTATCCATAGCATTTCAACAGCAATGCCAGCCTGATGGCCAAATCTTGCAGGGTTTACTTGTTTGGTTTTTACTTTACTGTGTTTTAAGACTAAGCACAGATACTTGGAATGAGATTATAATTCCTAGTCAGTAGTAGAAACTTGTTGAAATTTTTGCAGTCTCATTATGGGGATTTTCAGATCCATACAGTACCTAAATAGAGCCGCAAAAAGCACCACGTGTTAGAGCACAACACCTGTAACAATTATATAAACTATATAGAAAGAACTGAGTTAATGGATATTTCCCATAATTCTGCTAGGGAATGCAGTTCTTGAATTGATGTTTTTACTTTAAGAAAAATAAACTTAAAAAATCCAGCAAAACTCCCATAAAAATCTTTGTGTGTCTCTGAGGAGTTTTACAGTGCTCTTCTGTGTTCTAAGTATTTTGCTATTTATAAAATAGCTCCTAATAACACATCATCTTAGTTAGCCACAAAGCACCTCCAAAGAGTTAAATTACATATAAGAAAGAAGAAAACTCCTCTTTCATATCTCAGCTATAGTCATCTTCAATTTAGTTAAAGAGGCAAAAATGATATCTGTGTTACTATTATCTTCGCAATACAAGTATCACAGCTTTTGCATTCCACTGACAGTCAGAACCAGCACAGAAAACTGAATTTGAACTAAGCACATGCCATTATGGATGTCAACAAAACAAGCCAATGCTTTGTGGCTGCTTTTACACACTCCAATGTACATTTTTGTTAAAAGATGCTTTTAGGATGCTTATTATCAATTAAATATTACCAAATTACCTGAAGAAGTAATATTAATTCATGCATACAGATAAAATTGGGGTATTCTATCCTGAACAGTATCACTTACCACATTCATTTATAGAGTACCAAACACTACAGAATCCAGCGTTGAAATTACATCTACACAATTAGTTCTTCTAAGACTTCAGTTTATAATGAAAACGATTAATGATAGCCTATATAGGTTATTGAAAGCAGTTTGCTCTCTCACTGAAATGTGCAACTTCACTTAATGCTCTTTGTCCCTCTCCATCATACTAAAACTGTTAACTTCCTTAAAAAGCATTTCATTCTGGCCTGAAGTTAACAGTAAATATCTTCAGCAGCACTGATCACAAGACTAGGTCACCAGTGCCACTACACAGGAACATGTACTTCATCATGAAAGATTATGAAAACTTTTCATCATTGCAAAGGTCAGGTTTTTTAGGATATTATTTCCATATTATTTCATTTTTGCTTGTTAAACCACAACACTTATTCAAAGATCTCAGAAGAACACTACATCGCAAGGAATATCTGCAGCGCTGAAAATAGGAAGACCTTGGCAGGTATTGTGGAATTAGCCTGAAATATGTAAATACAAGTTACTTCTTTCTTTTTCACTAAAGACTTAGAATTAGCCACTGAATTAGGAAATAACAAGAATATCTGTTTGAAGAACAGAAAAAACATGAAGATCAACAAGTGTCCATTTCATATAACAACATAGTTTTGGTTCAGGTTACTCTCCAAGGGAAGTTATAAATTGGACAACCCACTCTCATGCTCATACTATTGCAAACTTAGTTACCAAACATGCGTTTCACCTGCAGTAGTACTGGCCCACTGTAAGTGAGAGAACAAAGTCCATGTCCCAGTTCTGGCCTTTTTCCCTTTGGCTGCTGGGGCAGTGGGTGACGGAGGTGATAGTAACATGCTCAGCACCTGGAGGGAAAAAGTGCCGCATGTCCCACACCGATAATTATGAACCCTTAAATCTACTGGAGTCATTACAGAAGGCATGGCACTTTAATCCCTTGTTTAAATAAGCACAGCCACTTTGTACATGTTTAGTTACTTTGCTCAGTGTCCACATCTAAAGAGAAAAAAAAAAATTCTAATTCATGTTGCAATCCAAATCAAATAATCATTGCCTTCTCTGTTCTTGGTCTGTTGCAGCTTGGCAAGTCTTAACACAGCTCGCAGAGTGATGCCAATATCAAAACTCAGGTTGCATTGCAAGTACACACTTCTCATCATCATTTGACCCTTTCACAGCGTAAATTAAGAGCACGGCATTCGAAATCACTTCCAAGCAAGAGGTATGAATGCACTACCCTATCAATGTGTTGCAGGTAAAGACACAGACAGAAATATAGAACATCAATAAGATTTTTTTTTCCTTACTTGGCTTTACTAGCTCTTCCTGCACTATTCCAGCATCATCAGAATCAGACAATTCCTTTATGAAGTTGGAAGGAAACATGCCAGTCTTTCCATTGAGTATACCTTCCCACCAGCCCTCTTCCACCTGCACCAAGACAAAAACAAAAAGAAAAAAACAGTTTTAACATAAGCAACACTCTACAGAGTTACATTATACGTGATTCTCAGTAACGACGACAGTAATGATTTTGAGCAGTTTGCATTAATTTCAGGTATAAGAAGCATATGGCATGGGCTCCAAGCCAGAACATGTTGTGTTGTGGTTTTTTTTTCAAGTAAAACCAAGAAAGATGCCTGTACCCATATGTAAATGTCAGCAGTGCTGACAGCAGTCAGAAGCATGGATGTGCATTAAATAAAAGGAAAAGAGAACAACTAGAGAGCACACAGTGTCTCCACATTTCATTTTTATGGATATCAGGGCAATCAGTAATTTTCAGTGCACACCATACTTCTATTCATGACCACGTTCTTAATGTATGGGCTTTACAGATTGTAAGAGTTCAAACTCCCTAAGCAGTCAAAGGTGAAAGATAAATGCCTGCAAAGGGCTATTCAGAGAATCTAAACTAGGTATCTTAATATTAATCATGGAAATATTCCTGCCTCCCTCATAAAAATCAGAAATTCTCTGCTTTAAAAATTAATAAAGTTACTACATCATTTATATGTTAATGTAAGAAATCTAAGGAGAACAAAGAACAGTACTAATGTATATTTGACTCTAGATTTACAAAGACCTACTGAAATACATATTAATGATACGGTCAGAAGGAGGAGAGACACTTCCTAGCCCAATCTCAAGAGAAAATATCACTTAAAAATGACAAACTCCTTCCTGTATAACCCATTCTGGGTTGAACAGTAGTGTCAGGGAGTGAAACGACAGCCCTTAGAAACCAGATGCCTTTAGGTTATAACAGGATAGCAAGAAATGACTTATATGCATCAGCTAAACGTACCCTTGACAGATAAATATTTTACATCTGTCAAACACTGTTCATGCACCAAAAAAATAACAGGGGAAGACAGTGTCCGTCTGTGATACATCAGTCTCCAATAATGTCTGACCCATCTCTTTCCTGCCCCCACAACTAAAATCATGAAAATAGAAAGTTAACTTTACAAGTTGAGGATGTTCACATTTACTGCTAGAAAAACAACCCCACATCTTAAATGGTACTAGTTATAATAATTACTATTGAAAACAAAAGTCTAGTTTGTATCATTTACCCACTAAAATCTCAGGTTCTTAGAAAACAAATCTGTTATCTAACATGTTTAGTTATATAACACAGGCAAATATTTTCTCAAACTACAGAGGAATGGTTGAATTTATTTCAAATTAGCTACACATACAATTTGACTACAAAGCAAATTCTTGTTACTCCAGCAGTATTTCCTGTGCTTTCTCTCCATCTCATCCATACATACAAGTCTTAAAGTGTCTCAAAGGTAATATTTTATTTTGTTCTCTCCACACAAACTAATAACTATATGGAAAACTGAAACTGCATGACCCACAACACTTAGAAGACCCTACAAATTATATCTCTTAATATCTATTTATTATATACCATTACACAGAAAATACAAAACATGGCCAAGACACTTTGAGTTATAAAATATTTCAATTTTTCTAATGCACTATTCCCAGATGGCTCGATTGATTAGAGCTAAACATTAAACCATAACTGCATTAGCTGATTGACCAGAAGATTAAACACAGGGGAATTACACAGTTCCTAAGACCCCTGCTTTACAATATGCTGAGAATTACTTGACAGAAAAAAGGTGGCCAATGTCTCTCAGTTCCATCTTTACCTCAAATAATTTTCTCCTGCTCCATTCTTACAGGGTAACACATCACAGTTTTCCTACAGGTTAACATTAGCACTCTTTATGTTTATGTATGGATCTCTATGTATGTGTATAGAAAGACACACATACAAAGATCTTTAGACAAGTAAATCTAAATCGGGTGTGAATATATTCACAGCATTCATTAGCTTTTTGCAAGTCTTCCACCTGATACAAGAATGATTTATCTGAAAATAACATGTCATATTAAATATTTTTACAAATGCAGAAAAATCTAAAGCAGAACACAGATTGACTTTTTTTTTCCACAAGAAAATGCAGAATGATGTTAGCAAGACATGAGAGGTTCCAGTCAAATTGGTCTTCCAAAGATTAATTACGAAATTTGCATCAAAAGTTTTAAGTCTTTTTAAATACTACTGCTACGTGCTACACACTTTCAAGCCTCAAAACACACCAGCTAGAGATTAAACCATACAATGAAGAAGACACTAAAATACCCCCAGGATTTAGTTATCCCAAATTGGGGCAATTCATTGCCATAGGGTTTGAAATGTCACAATAATTCCCAGCCAATAAAACCTTACAAATGAAAATCCATTATTCATGTGGGTAATCCATCTGGAGGTAGAAGCACTCAATAAAATTTGTTCCTATACTACTATAACAAAGTGCTTTCAGGATTTACACATCTAGGTCTTGATTTATGCCCAGCATTCATGTGCTGTATCGAACCAACTAATAAGAGGAGGATTTCATTCAGTGTCCCTATGCCAGAAAGTAAGTTCTACTATTCATAATAACCTACATACAAATTCTAAGTTCAGCCTGAAAACAAAGGTTTTGGTTTAAAGTTAGAAGAAGAATCTTTCCAATCTGCCAAATATAACTGGCTACAACTAGAGGTATTTTCAAGACACTTTTTCAATGTGTTATATCTGTTCACTGCCTTTCTGTTCACTGCATGGCATGTCCTCATCTTGCCAGGCCCCTAGGCTGCCAGTACTGCTGTCACACCACATTTGAAAGCAACAACATACAGAGAAGTGATTGAAGATACTTCATTACTTCACTTCATATATTTAGGGAGGTAAAAACATGGGCACCCAACTGCAACTCAGTCCATGTTGCGTGTGAGGCAGGGACAGATGCAACAGCAACTATCTGCAGTCCAACTCCTGGATGTCATTGAATGAGATACGAACCACAGTATCACCAGAGAATGGTGCATCATCTCTAGAGAAAGTCATCCCATTAAGAAGCCCTACCTTTGGGATTTAAAGGGAAATTTAATCTACATAATTATTATGCAACATTCAAATGTTCTTCCAATATCACTGGGCTTTGGTTTTGTATACATTTCCGATGAAGAAAGAATACTTGTATTTTGTTTCCAATTGAATTGCTCAATCAGTAGAGCCTTTTTTTGCTGTAGATAAGGTTTTTGGAAACTATAAACCAAATACAGATTAAAATATTTCAGAATATACTGGTTTACTTTGTTAGAAAGTGTTTTATCAAATTGTTACGACTCAGCACACAATAACAACTAGACTAGAAAGACGGTAAGAGGTTGTAATAGTTAATTTTACTTACAAATAATGCTATAAATAAGTATAATGAAGTGCTCAAAATAGATACCATGGAAGTGGACAGACAAGAAAATAACACAGAGAATTATATGGGTGAGACATCCATTCAGATAAACAAGACGTTCTCAAAAGGGTATACAGATGCTAGAATATTAAGCTGTTCAGAAATCAACAAAAAATATTGAAAACAACCTATTTCAATCTTTAAAGTTGTTTTTTTTTAAAAAAGAATAATATGACAGAAGTTCAAGCCTTCAGGTAAACATAATAGTTCTACTTCAGAATGGGAATGCAGTTTTATTACGTAACTGTGAAGCAACCAAAGAGACAAAATCACTTCAGTAGGTTGCTAGGACTACAAGATTAAGATATTCCAAAAGTGAGGAAATGTTACTTTTTATTTTCTGCCCATTTTCTCTTCGTGGCAAATACAATCTGCAACAACTCCCTTTAAAGAAAGAAGTTTCAGAGCCTGTCACCAGCCCGACCTGCAGTGCAATAAATCTTGTTCTAAGCTACAAGCTTAGAAGCACCTTCCCCTCAGGGAACCAGGTGGCCATCCCTGGAACGCCAGGATCAGATACTCAAAAAGAGCAGGAAATGCTGAGGCCAACTACCAGCATTTGCTTGCCAAAATATCTAAGAACACCACACCTGTTTGCCTACACCTTGCTATATAATTAATAGGCTAAAGTTGTTAAATTATTAAAATATTCAGCTCTTTGGAATCACCAACCTAAAGTGTGTTTCCAATAAGCTCCTGTATCTGCCTGTTTCACAAGCTTTTCTACAAGCTGCGGCTTTGCCTATGAGGCTGACAGACATCTTACAGCTCAGCTAGGGCAAGCAAGGAGGGCTCTGAGTCAAGAAAGGTTTCAGGTGGAAGAATGTCTCCCTAGATCACAACGGAGTCTTTCTGGGCTGTTAAAACTGAAACACAGTCCCAGGAATAAAAGCAACGCCAGAGGCAGGCAAGAAGAAGGAGAGAAGCCCAAGGTCAACTTTCTTCTGCTTAAAGAGAATTAGAGCACAAAAAGCAAAGGAAAAAATACCTCTTCTTTTATAAATTCTGAATGAAGATATTGAGCTTGAAGGACAAAAGCAATCACATGTTGAAAGGGAATTAAAAATACAGATTCCCAAAAAACTAAATAAACAAATCCTATTCAATGCCAATGGGAAAAGAAATTTTGGAAACAAAACCTCGACAGAAGGTGGTGCTCACAGTGCCACTTGATGGCTTATTCTGGGAGTGCATTTGGAGAGGGTCATACCCACAAAATGTCAACCAGCCCTTGGGCTTCTGCTGCAGCACATCTGGAAGCTGTCTGATAATTCTGGTGCAGAAGGGAAGAATTAAAACCTGCACAAGTACATTGCATTAGGGGATCTTTTCAGCTTCAGAGTTCTTTATTTTACAATGTCAAAATGTGCTTTTGGATTTTTTTCCTTTTTTTTTTTTTATTGTATTGTTTTGCTTTGTTTTTTTGGTGGTGGTTTGGCTTTTTGTTGGTTTTTAGCATCATCTTCTTAGAAACTGAGGGGCAGAGAAAGCAATCACATGGAACTTGAGTGACCCTATAAAGAGTCAGAGGTATTTGCACCCCTATTTCCAAAAAAACCCACAAACCTTCCTACCATATAAACTAACCAAACATGCAATAGTCACAGAAGTTGTTGGAATAGAATCAGGAAAAACACCACACCACAGCATTTCACAGAAAAGTAGCTGAGGGACGTGGAAGCCCAGCATTCATTCCCAGGTGTTTTATTGCAGTATTATACAGTTCTGCCCTTGTGGCACAGACCATACCCTTGCCACTATTAAATATTTCCCTTTCAACTCTACAGCTGCCAAAATAAGCCAATGTGAGGAAAGTCCAGCTCTGTCCCTGGTGTTTATCCTGTTCTTGGAAATGTGTTGAACTACTTTATCTTGTAACGAGAAGGAGAAGTAGAAGAAGAACAACAACAAAACACCACCACACCAACCTTACCCAAATGGAGCAACAGATTTGTAGAAATCCAATCTGCATTTTTATTATTTCAAATGAGTTACTTATAGGATTCCATCACATTATATATGGCAATGTTACTTATAGGATTCCATCACATTATATATGGCAATGTTAACTAAAAGTCAAAGAATAAGCTCAGTGGTATTACAGCATGTTTGTGTCAAAGACTTAGTTATGAGCTTAACTCCATGCACTACACATTGCCAAAAAGCTGACTTCTCAGAAGGATGAGGCCACATGGAACATAGCAGCACAGCAACAGACTAATCCCAAATGAAAGCAAGTTCTGAACTGTTGAATGACACGCCAAATTCCTTATTCTGATTCTACAGGTTAATTGTCTGGCATCCCATGAAAGTCTAAGGGTGAAACATAATTGGAATTCAGGTATCTGCATTTAATAAGACAATTAGCTACAGTTGTATTTTGGGACAACTGTAATTAGAGTTAGAGCTAATGAGCTAGGAAAAAGACAAGCAAAAAGCTATCAATCACATATTAAACGTGAATGTAAACAATGATGAAAATGCTTCTCTTGTTAGTTTCAAATGCACTTTTGATTTAAGTCTGTTAATTAATATCTCATGGGTATCAGCGTTTGTGTAGTTATGGAAACCTCTAGTTAAAGAACAAGTATTTTTATCTATTGTGATGAATGTTTGATCTTATTAGAATTAATTTCTAACTATTTAAAGCAAATAGGAAGGAACTGTGAGTTCTGAACACATACATCCTCCAAGGATATCTATATGGCGACAAGTCTGGTATTTCAAAACTTACATTTGCAGTTGCCGTTGTTTCAATCCATTGTCCAACCCCAAATCACTACTGCCACAAAAGGAATTTCCAAGAGTAGCTACCACTACCACAGACATAAAAACCCTTTCAAAAAGTATCTTATCAAACTCATTGGTATCAGGGAGAAGGATCTGGGACAGGTTTAGATGCTACTACACCTCAGGTGTTGGTTCGCACCCTGAAACAGAGATGGGAGAACGGAAGACATCCTCATCCTCAGCAAGTGATATCGGTGCAACCCATTTTCACTGGGGTCTGGAGAAAGACACCTGGGTGCTGATGGAGGCAGCTGAGGAGAAGACCTGAATTCTCTTCTGCCAATGCTTTGCTGAAGGCAGTGACTTTCGAGGGCTTTGAGGAGGAACTGAACTAATTTCTTGAAGTGTGAAGCCAAATTAGCACAGTACAACAGGAACCAGATTTTCTTTGTAAGTTGTCAGCCATGACATTTTAAACAGTTTTTGCTAAATAGCCACATAAAGATATATAGACAGTATTTTTGCTCTAAACAATATTCATTTTAGTTTGCTGTCAGTTAAGAATTTATTTCCTTCCAAATAAACAGAAATCCACAGAGATTTGAAAATATTCATCTAAGTCAATTTAAAATCAATTAATTCCACTGATGCACCTTAGGAGGACACAATAAAGTATTACCTGTGGGAATCTGAGACCTTCTACTCATTAATAAAAAGACAGGGTAAGAGAAATGGACAACTGGAAACGGAAAGTGAATGACCGTTAACGTTCCAATTACCTGCTGAACTGTGGTAAATTATGCTGAAGATGCTGTCATCCAGTTTTTCATCTTGAGTAATGATAAACAAAACTGATATTTTGCAAGAATTGCCTCCTGTGGGAGGTCTTTTTGCTGTTGTTCTGGGTTGTTTTGTACAATAACACAGAGAGATTTTGGCCCTTGCAAAAAAAATCTCCATTTTCACAACTGAGGAATAATAAGTCACTCACATCAAGCATTTATCATTTGAAATAAGGAGCAGTGTATAATGACATAAACACTGTGAATGTTATTTCAATGCAACGGCACGTTATGCAACACTGCCTACAAGCAGAAGAGTAAACAATGAAATTAGTGCATTGGTTTGTGCTTTCTACATCGAATAACAGTTCCTGTTTCAAAAGAAAATTTCTGCCCTACTTTTTCGAGGAATTAATACTACTCTGATAAGGGCAGAAGAGGAAGTAATATCAGCAAGTAGTCAACATCAACTGCTTGGTATCAGCCATGATGGAAAATAAAGGTCACACAACAACACTTCCTGAGGTGCTGAGAATTTTTTCTCTTAATTCCTTTATTTTATCTCTTCCACCCAGAGAAGTCAGACAATGTCCTGGATCACATGAATGCACCAGATATTGCCTGAGGCAGAGCTTCTGCTTCAGTAGCCAACAGAACAGAGTATTTTGTAAGGTCAAAGTGGGCACAGCCTCACCTGTGTCAGCTGTTCTTCTTTGGCACTTATGGCCAACAGTTCAGGCCAGCCATGAGCAACCCTCTTCCACACTACAGTAAAACCAACTCGAGTATGATATTCTTTAGGAGTGCCAATCAAAAAAGCAGCCCTAGACAATATAATGTTTTAAACCTTAGAATCAGTAAGTTGTCAATGCTTTCTTCAACGGCAGTAATTGAAGGTACAATTATGAGTTTAAGACTACCAAGTCTGTAACTGGTGATACAAGTGGGTTTTAAAAAGCATGCCCTTAACTGTAAGCATGTGCATGCAAGCGCGGGAAGGTTTCACTTTCATAGATCTACATCTTTCAATTTTAATGCAAACTTTTTCAGACTCACTTGGATTTAAATAAATCTGTTATTTATAATTAAGTTGACCAAATTTATACAAAGACAAGAGATGCATTTCATAAGAGAAGTCTAGTGTCTCATGTAAATTATTTAACCACACAATTCATTTGGCAGAGTTAATTTGTTGGCTGCATACTAGGAAGGGGTTTTATTCCATCCCTGTACTCTTGAAAGAGAGACTTAGAAGTTTTTAAGTAGGGTAACTGACGGAAGATATTTGTGTGGCCATGTGAGGTCAAATATGCCTCAAATTGTGCAATGAAAAGAGGTCATGTGCTGTTGTAAATCTAATACTGGGTTCACAGTGTCTTCAAAATATGTTCTTAAATATCTTACAGCCTTGACACCCCCCATTACAGTTCTGCTCACTGACAGAATAAGGTTGGTTACATGACACATCACAACTGATTCCAGGCAGAACTACATGCAGAGCTGGTGTGTATAGCTAGCTTAAAGGAAAACCAGTGATCACTAAGCTTCTTACATTCAGATGTGAGAATTTAAACTCTCATAAGAAAATGTTGGATGTCACGTAGATTGCAGTAGAATTTACATTATTTTAGAACTGATTTCTTAAGTGACAGATGCAGGAAAAAGAAAACGAATCATATATCTTTGATAAGAAAAAAAAAAATGTTGATTTAGTAGCTGCTGAATCACAAGGAAAAAATCCTACAAATAAATGACACAAGCTGAAATACACCTTTTATCGTCTGCTTGAGCAGACTAAGCTCCTAGATCTTTTTAAAGATAAGTAAATAAAGACTAGATGAGTTTTACTGCTTTCTACTTAAAGGCTTAAAATTAGCATTTTGACTTTCGGTTCTCATGCTATTAAGCTCAAGAAGATATTTTTAAAATCCCTAATGGAACAAAACTGAAGATATTGGGAGTAAATAGTATTCCTTGATCCTGCAATCAGATTCACCCATGCAAACAAAATTGCTGTATCTCTGTCCAAGTTTTCACCATTTGTTCCCAGTCCTTCTAAGAGATGTGCATTCATTTTCCATATCCTTTTCCATCCAAAATAAGTGCATCTTCAGTCTGTAAAGAATTTTTGGTTTGGTTGGGTTGTTTCGTGTGTGTGTTTTTGTTTGGTGGTGGTGGTTGTTGCTGATGTTTGAAATTGATTGAAATTGATTGTTTGAAATTAAATTGTTAAAATTTGCAGGCAAAGATGACCAAAGGTGAATGGCATGGCTGAACTCCAGAGGGCTTCAAGTAAAATTTCAAAATGTGTTTAACTCTGTAAAGATAATTCTTCCCTGTGGCTGTCTTACTAAAACTAGGAAGAGCTTTTTCTGCTATTAACCTTCATTCTTCAGAGATATAAATTCAGCAGCCCTGTAGCACAAACTTTGAGCTTTTTTCCCTGAACAGAACTGAGAAGCATCAACTTATCAAGTAAAACCAGCCAAAGTGCTACAGGGGAAAAAACCCTCACAAAATCCATAAGTGAACAACCACATCCCCTCACTCCCATCAGTAACCCAAATCAAATCTGTCAGTATACCAGAGAAGAAAAATGTCTGGTTTAAATTATGGCTTAGAACACACAGTATCTGAGATCTTAGCATGCACAAGATACGTCAGAACTACATGTATGTGTATTCCATTAAAGATCTGCTCACCTCTCCCACAACTTCAATGATGTCACCAACTTTTAATTCCAGTTCATCTTCATTTTGAGGCATATAACTGAAAGCCACCTGACATCTTCTTCTTCTGTTTCTCTCTCCTGGTGGAAAAGGAAGGAAACAGGGAAATTGTAAAATGAAAACAAAATTCCATGCCAAACACAAGCCAGAGGAAACAGTTAAAGATGGGATATTATTCTTCGAGCACTATTAAAAGAATCAGAATGTCTGCAATGCTTAGCACATCTGCCTATAACTAATTTACAAAAAGAGGGTGGAGAAAAGATTTCTGGTGCATATTATTTCCTTCAACTATCTTTATAATTCAATGCAATTAATAAATGAAAATAAGTCATGGGGATTTTTTTCCTTTCTGTAATAGAGTTCAAGAACCAAAATTTAACTAATAGATTGTGCTTCCTAGTGACAGGATAAACAAACTTTACCCAGAGGATCTTTCCAGGTGTATTTGCTATGATTTCTTTTCTAGGCTAATGCTCCATACACATGGTGTAGGCAAATCCAGAAATCGGAGCGGGTGGTGAAGGGATTCAAAACCTTGTGGCTTTTGTTCATATGGAAATAAGCTCTCAACTGATTATTTTGTCCTGGATCTTTTTTCTCCATAATCCTTCCACGGGTATACAAATATCTCACTAACATTTTTTGATGCGTATTTTTTCACATATATATATACATAGAGATATATATGTATGCACAGATACTTGTAAGGTGCATATTTATGCACTAATATCAGAGTAAAAAAAATAGAAGAAAACCCAAAAGAGCCCCAAAGTTAGGTGTGTCATTGAATTAGCGCGGTTAAGACAGTCTAATTTGGATGATCAATCAGCTACTGGAAATGATGTTACCAGCCATCTCTTTCTTCACCTTGCACATCCAGGCTGCCATGAGAAGCTGGTATGAGGGTGCATCTCTGGATGCACAACTGGAGAGGAGCTTGAATTTATAGCTCTTAATAAGAGTAAGACCTCATAAGACTCCTTACTTGACCCTTCTGCATTATGCTTTTAAGACAGACAGATAAATGAAAATATTAATTTCCAGAGCTTTGTTTGCCAGATCCATTGGCTTACATATAATTATAGTCGTATGACTCGTCGCAGCATGGAGGAGAGAACTTCTCAAAATTAAGTTGCCAAAGCCTGCTGCTCAGCCTCTATTAGCTAAAGGACAACTTACTGACATGAATCATGACCATGTTGGAATGTGGTGGAGGAGGAGAAGGTAGGAAGAGAGAAATAATTCAAAACACAAGATTCACTGATTACTCCCTCTTCTCTAGAAAATGTGGAATGTATAAACCATACTACATCGTATTATTTATACATATATGTATCCACACATATATACACACTCTGCACAAGTAAATGGACTTTCTCTTATGCTATTTCTCTTAACTATTAAACACACTTAACACATACCAAAATCACCTACGTAAATGCTGTCTAAGAACGGCCTTAAGCTGATATTAAATTACAAAAATTGATCTTATGGTCAATTATCTCCCCTGTAACATTCCTTGATGATCCTGTTCTAGGGCATACATTAATAAAAAGTTACAGTTTTTTTTTTCTCTAATCTATTAATTGCAACTAGAGAAAGAAGGGAGAAGGGAAGCCATTGAATTTGGCTTTCTGACAATATTTTTCACAGCAACTGCAATTCTGCATGAGTGGCAGCTTTTTGAATGTTAAAATTAATACCTTAATGCAATGTAACCAAACTCACTCAAATTAGCTCTTTTTTCCACCTACAGATAACTGTTCGTTCTTCACTATCTAAACTAAAATGGTCCTAAATTGACAACTTTACACAGCTGCATTCAAAATAACTTAAATATAATAAATACCTTCCATATTGAGTGCTTTTTTGTGCAAAAGAGGATGGCTATTTTCCCTAAAGATAACAGTCCCACTATGACTTCAAATATCAAGTAGCAAATGATGTGCTGACGTTGCCTGATGTGACAGATGTCAGTTGCCATCCTACTTAATAATCAATATTGTGTGACTCTTGGACAATATTTTTGAGATGGCTAAGAGAGCAAGAAATAAACACAATTCTGGATGTTAATAATAAAACTGTATTAATCTTTTCCCCTCTCCCATCCCATGAAGTTTTTTTTACTACTATATAGAAAACCTAGCAAAAGTCTGCATTTATCTCCATTACTCTCATGGTTGTCTCACTGCTCTCCCTCTCCTCCTAAACCTTTCTCGAGAGAAATACCTAAGTGGAGAGCAGCAAGCCAACAAGAGGCATAGACTCTATGTACCAAATAGCTCCTCTCTGTGGTCTAATGCCAGACTATCCAGAAGATCCAGCAGTGAATCTCTTTGGTTTCAAGGTGTTGCATGCTAATGTTTGTAGTAGTTGAACAGAGCATGAGTGCTGTGAAGGGCTCTGAAGACAAGGCCTATCTGTTTTTTTCCTACACTAAAGCAAACTGGGTAACACAGCAGTATGAGTTTCCTAAGAAAACAGAACTGATAGGAAGTCAAAGCAACCAAGCCATGCATATACAAAAACTGTTAGCAAAGAAAAACTCCAGTTTTGCAAATACAATATTCTCACCCCAGCCTCACTGACTTTTTTATCTGTTTCTTAACTAGCACAAAGTCTCCAAAGGCAGCATGGTCAGGAACCAGAAAGACCAACTCGGACAACTAACAAGCAGTTTAGAAAGAAACACTGAAGTCTTGCTCTTCTGTCACCATTTTCTCTTTTGCTAATATTTCCAGCTTTTGCAGGGTATTATTGCAGTCTATGCTTTAACTGCTAGTCATATGAGATCTAAATGGCACACCGTGACTTTAAAATGTAAGTAATTTGAGCGATTGATGTAAAGTTAATTTTAAAACATATAGGGCAGCAATTCTGCAATGAAGACTAAAGATACTTTCTAATCGAATTCATTTTTTATGACTTCTAACTTGATGGAGAAAATAATTTGTAGGAGTTTTTTTGCATTTTTCTCCACACTTGAGCATAAACTGAGTTACTTGCAAGTGAAAAGCTACGTAGTGGTGAAAAGGCAGGTAACAACCCAATACTTCAAAATCAGAAAAGGTGTGCTGCAAAGTCCTCAATGGGTTTTGAAAGGCTTAGAACAGGCTTAGAAGAAGAAAAAAAAGAGATCGCTGAGCTTTTACTGGTCCATGTATAATAATTTGTGGCGAGTAACCTGCTGCAGGCAGCACCATGCTGCGCTCTGCCTGCTGGTTGCAGTTCTAGGCTTTTTCATTTCCCATGGTTATAGTGCGATATCAGAGTGCTTTAAAGGCAAAATGTCTATGAGCTGCCGGTTGGGAACTAAGCATGATACATTTTATTCAGAGCAAGCTATCATACAGAAATAATGTCACTCAACCTTGTGAAAAATACCGGCTCCCATTTATATAGCTATAATGCACCTTGAAAGAAAAAAAAAATCACATGCCTCATTTGTGCACTCTGTTCTTAGAACAAAGCAGGCAGCTGAGTGTGTACAAAGGGGATAACAAACCAGTAGCTGCAAAGAATATCACATCTGAAGCAATGGCACCAGGAGCTTGACAAGTGTGCCACACAGCATGCCTGAGTTTGCTCTGCTTCCTGTAAGCGCTGTGTCGAAGGCACTGAACCCTTACAAAGTGCTTGCAGATGCAGCAGGGAGGACAGAAAACGGACCTTGCATGCATTGCGAAAGGTGTCACACGATGCACCTTCTCAGTGACACTGGCTGCCCCATTATCTGCAGCTGTTGATTGCCAACTCCTGCTCACCCCACCTGTGGCTATCGTTCCCTCTGCCCTGAGAGGTGAACCGCTTCTCCAATCATTCCCCAAACACTTTCACTCAGAGCAAAACTTGGCAGCTTAGCAGTGTAAACAACAGGCTTTGCTAAAACAGCTCCTTTCAGGCTTTATCCTAAGATTCACCTACCCCTCTCTGTAGGTGTCCCTGAGTCAGATGTCTAAATCTGCACCTATCACTCAGGAGTGGAGAGAACATAATACCTCCAGAGGGTATTTAATGTCACTGTAAAATAGACAACCATAATACATCAGATGAATTACTCTCTCGAGATGCCTTTTTCTACTGCTGCGGCTAGATCAGACTTCAACATCTGACTTTAAAAGGCCTAAAGTCAGGTCAAATGGAAAAAGACGTGAACATATATTTAGAAACTTAAAACAAATAAACAAAAAAATCTTCAAGGGCAGAAATCTAATTTATTTCGAAGTGGCGTTTTATTAGATTCTAAAAATGGTGTGGTTGCCTGTGACACCAGGAGACCATAAAGAGGCTTCCTCCAGCTGTACACATACAAGACAGAGCATGATTTCTAGACATTTAAACACCCCTCTGGCACTAGCAATGAAGATGGAAAAGAGGCAATGACAACACATTGGCATTCAATGCTTACTTTTGTAAGTGGCACCAAAAGCTGAGGCAACACAGCACAAGAAGTCACACTGGTCCTTACATACTGCCATCAGACCCAGGAAAGGTCACAAACTGACAACATGGGATTAGATGAAAAGTGCAGCAGATAGGAAGTAAACTATTTCAAAATTAACTGGGATTTTCAAAGCCAAACTTACTTTTTTAAAACTTAAAACCTCTGTCGTGAAAGAGATGTTTATACAAATGTGTGCATGTATGAATAGGTTATTATACTTTTCACTGGTGCCATTGTCTTTGCAGCCTGTCTTGTCAGTGAAAACTACATGGTTAACTTTGCTGATAGAAGGTCCATCAACTCTACATACTAATCCACTTTTTTTTCCACCACAAAGAACAAGTACAGCATTTTTTTCATAGCACAGTATAGCTATTCTATAAAACAAACAAACAAA
Organism: Nesoenas mayeri; assembly: GCF_963082525.1. Taxonomy (NCBI): domain Eukaryota; kingdom Metazoa; phylum Chordata; class Aves; order Columbiformes; family Columbidae; genus Nesoenas; species Nesoenas mayeri. The sequence goes on from NC_137541.1 coordinate 107,368,958, forward strand.
CAAACAAACAAACAAACAAACCTATATTCAATTAAAACCTTCAGAGAACAGACCCATGGAGCAAATGTCTGTCCTTCTCCCTGCTGACAAAAAGTATATTGATGGCTGACAATCTCTTCAAAACTAGGCCCCACAGTTTTGTAATAGGATTTGTCTTAAAAAGAGACATAAAAATTATCACTGCAGCTCAGGCAAAAAAATCCAACCCAATTGCTCCTTGATTTATGATTGGTTTTTAATAAAGGAGTGTTGCTACAGAAATTGCATGGGTTAGGTTGGGGATGGAATCAAGGTTTGCAGCATGAGGGAGCCTAAAGACATCTTTCCAAAATTTCAAACACATGAACGAACACAGCAGCTCCTGAAGACCCACATATTTCCCTCTCCTGCAGGCTTGCCAGGCAGGCTCAGGTGAACCATGAAAGGAAATTGAAATCAACTGGGCCATCCTTCAAGTAGATGCAAAGTGACTGAACCCAGCAAAACCATGTGGCAAAGAGGCCCTTTTCAGGCAGGTCCGTAAGTAGGAAAATGACAAGTTGGAGGAGCCTATCTTCTGTTTCAGATTTCCCTGCACATTGGTATCATCTGCTCATCAGCTGCAGCTGCACTTCCCATCCTTCCAGCTTTCAAAGCTGTCTCTGTAGCCAGGGGGAACTGGCTCAGTGCACAGTGTCTCCTGGTTAGACAAGCTGGGCTGTGATATGACTCAGCTAGAAACCAGTTCTAAATTAAATGCGCAAAAAGACAAATGCAACGATTGTACAAGTAAGAGATGGCATATATGCTTTTAGGTTGTATGTTACTGATTTTACTGGTACTGATGGAGCTCTGGTACAGCTATTTTGGACTGCCAGTCTAGATGGTTACTGTATCACTTTTTTGTTATAAATCATTGAATTGTGTATATTAAAATGCAAATATTAAGAAAAAGGTTGAGCTAAAAGCTTACTTCTGAAAAAATTCTTCTTAAAACCACCACCCTCAGCAGAAACAGAGAGATAGAAGTTACCTAATTAAGAGCAAACAGCATTAAAATGTTAACTTTTTAAATTGCTTTTCAAAGTATATTGAAGATAGTATTAAGAAACTTCAGGTAAAGTCTTGGTCACACTTAATTTTAATGTGGATTCTGTCACTATCTTCCACAACACAAGGGCTCGACCATCCTACACCCACCCGCTAGCACAAATGCAATTCTGATTTTAAAAGGCACAGGAACTGTCAAGTTGCAATTTCCTTCTTAACCTGGAGGATTCTGGCAGTTTTTTTTCTGACTTAGGATGTGACATGTCAATTCCAACTCTCTCATCACCCACATGCTGTTTAGAAGGGTAAATGCTTTTGGAGAGATGACCAAAAAAACCTCCAAAACAAACACTTTACTGAGGTCTGTTTGTTCTCCATCTAGCAGAAAAGAGAAGTAAGCTCCGTGTTAATACTTTGGGGGGGTTGGGGAAGGGAGTGTTGATGGCGTTTTTTTATTTGGTTTGCTTCTTTTCTTTTCATTTGTGGACATTAATATACCAGAGAAGAGAAAGATAAAACTGCAAGGAGGGGTGAGGGGAGACAGAATATCTGAGATACTTCCAGTACTCTACCAAACTGGTTATGTAAAGCTGCTGTGTTTCTCTACAAGCAGATGAACTGGCAAAAGCCCTGCTTTGATGTGTGCAGCTGAATCCTGGAGATTGAAGGGCTCCATTAAGCACAATTAAGCCACAATGCAATATGCCATCACTGCTAGTAATATATTACTCCGAGTATGTTAATGTTCTACTGTTACTGAGGAGTAGGTTTTCTCTTTCTTGCTAGACGCCACAGTAACACTTCCAGGTTTCTGCCATCTGGCTGCTGCTCTGAATTTTATGACCAAGATTTGTCTGTGAGGAACCTATGAGCCTGGAAAACATATTTTTGTTACACCATCACATTTTAACACATATGCACCATCAGAATAATG